>NW_022631084.1:7371432-7703932 GCF_010015895.1 Lontra canadensis | reverse complement strand
GTCTGTGGATTAAAATGAAGACCAGATAGGTCAGCGACTTATAGATGAAGTAGTCTTTTTCATTATCAGGAAGTTTAAAAATACAAATTCTGGAGTCTCCTTCCAGATGGTATTATTCATAAGGTCTAGGACCAGGATTCTGTATTTCCCTTTTTCTTTTTCTTAAGATTTATTTGTTTGAAAGAGAGAGAGAGACAGAGAGTGTGTGGGCATGAACATGGGGGAGAGGAAGAGGTAGAAGCAGACTCCCCAGTCAGCAGGGACCCCAATGGCGGACTGTATCTGAGGACCCCAAGATCACGACCTGAGCCGAAGGCAGGTGCTCAACTCACTGAGACACCCAGATGCCTCTGGGATTCTTTATTTCTTAAAAAGCTTCCAAGATTATTCTGATTCTCATGCAGGTTTGGAACCACTGCTTTGGACCTCATTTTGAAAACAAGTAGACTGTTGGATCCTAGGTCTTCCTTTCCTTCCCTTCCCTGTGGTGCATCACTGATTTTTAAAATTTTGACAGCTGGCATGGTTTTTGGGAGCTGTCTCTGTATATTGATGACTATCAGACCATTACAGAGTAGATCTGATAAATATTTTGATTGATACACTAGAAAATGTGACATACTTTTCTCACCATAATAGTAGTCATTATCATTGACCTTGCCCATGAAATTTTTGTTGATTGAAAAAAAAAGAGTAAGATTCCATATAACTGGAACAATTTAAATAAACAATAAGGTTTATATTATTATTATTTTCTTACACAATGTTATAAGCAACATTGAGTGACTGAATCTCTTAAATGGGGCAAGAAAAACTATTACAATTCTTCCATATGCAGTCGTAGTAGGATTTTGTCATATTCTCCCCGCCCAGATGGCAGGAAGTCTAGCCCATCTATATAGCTGAAGATTTAAACTGAAGGTCCCAGACACATGGACAGCGAAAAATGTTTGCTACAAACAAGGGGGCATAAATAAAATAACACCACGAATGTAGGAGCACCTGAATGGAATGGTCAGGAAAAGTATTCAACAGAATGAATTGTATACATAGAAATGGGAAAAAAAGGAGGAGAGGCAGAGAACTGAAAGGGGGCACTGAAGGACTTTGTTTGCCTTCGTGGTGATCAAAATGTGACTTCAGGCATTTTGATGATGAGCTGGGAGGAAAGAAAAACCAGAAATTAGAGGCACATAAAAAAAGAACACGGTTAACATACAGGGCTTAGACACTTTACTGCAGTGCCACAGGAGCTTAGAAATCTAAGAGTAATGATTGCTCAGCTGGGAGAGCATTTCCTTCTTGCTGGATTCCTGGATTTTGAGCCCAGAGAACTCTTGACTTTTCTGAGGCATCTTAGTTTTATCAGTGTTCTCCATTATCTGATTAAGTGGTGCATCTGCTTCCATTTAAACATGTTTATTGAAAGCCTGCTAGGTGTGAGTTGGACAGAAAAGGGAATGGAATTTAAAGTAAAGACCTATTCTCTGTGTGAGGCAAACTTAGGAAAAAAACTAAAGCAGAACATAGATGAAGAAGTTAAAAAAAAAAAAGACAGGGCATTTAAAAGTTGCCTTATTGTAATGAAAAAAAAAAAAAGCTTAGGGTCACTTTAGCTGCTTGAATACATCTACAAAACTTTAAAATGGGCGTTTTTCTTTAGTAGTAAGTTCCCTGATGAACAGCTAACTGTGATCTGTGATACTTAAGTTTCTTCTGTTCCTAGGTGATGGATACACCAGATTCCTCATAATGTATACTCTGGTAATAGGATTCTTAAGGAATTTCTTCCTTTGTGGCTTACTGTGCTTACAGATCAAATGCTGTGACTCATGACATCTTTGAATTTCTCTTCTCTGACCAGGAGGAGAACAAATACAGTGTGGGTAGAGGGGGTCAGTGTAATAAAGAGCACTTTCCTCCCTCGTGCCTCTTCCCTCCCCTTTCTACACCTGCACACCCCGCCCCCCTTTCATGGTAGAAACTGTGACTATGAAGCTGTATTATTCTGCTGGCAATGAGTCCCAACAGGAAGGACAGGGTTATTAAACGAAAAAATTCATAGCTGGTCACAAGGACCTCCGACGATCTGATTGTGGTTTTGCTCTCATCAGGGAGCCTCCTATTTTTCCTCTCGCCAATAAAACTAAATACAAATCTTTGGATGTCTTGTTAATGTTAAAGTAAGAGCTTCTTCAACTGCAGAGTTTAAATGTGGTCTCATAGGATTTCAGGACTTTGAAAATCTTCCCCCCTCCCCTCATCTTTTCTTATGGCAGTGACTAGAGGAAGCTGGAATGCATCTTGTGTGATTTACTGCTTTACTGAAGCCCATCTTCTATGAGAAGAGTTCCACAATGAGCTAGAAGTGTTCCAACTCCAAACTTCTGCAGAGTGAAATGACTTGACAAGTGATGTCATCCTACAAACGTTCACATTGTTGGCACTTGTGCTTCCCTACTGATAATTTTTTGAATTTAAAGGGAAACCTCTTTAAAGGAGGAGAGGATAATTCAGTAATTTATTTAAGGTTTGATTCCTCTAGAGCTTTAATATGATATCAGTTTCTTGGGAAAGCTAGCTGCTGGGAGGTTAAGCTGTGATGACCACAGGTCCTTGGTTGGGGGTAAATGAGTGCCATGGGCATTTTCTGTTTTGTTTGACTTGATTGGGTACCATCTCCCATGGCAATCTGTGAAGCCAATTAATGGAAAAAATAAATTAATCTCTTTACAGCTGTGCATGAAAAAGAGTCAAATATAATGGGAGAAATTCTTCTAAGTGTGAAAAATTACCCACTTTGTCTATTTCATATTTCCTGAAGTTGAGAATTAATGACTTCTTCGAAAAAAAAGTGTATATCTCTGTGGACACACAGAGTGTGTGAATGCAAGCGGGCATTGCTGGAGAGGAGGAAAAGAGGAGGGCTTCTGTGTAGGAGAAGAAAAAGACATATTTAAGCATTGAAATGTACATTTTTCATACTTTCACATGATTGGTTTTTCGGAAAGAAAATTTTCGTAGAAAATAGCTTTTCTAAAAGGAGCTCCATTTAGCTGATGCTAAGATAGGTATGATGGAGTGGTGATTTTGATTTTAAGTCACTCATAAGCTGATTTTGCTGGGTGTTGGCAATTCTACTTTTGGCTGCTAAAACCGCATCTCAGATGAAGGTTTCTAAGCAACTGCTAGAGTTCTAGGATATTGTAGATAAAGCCTCTCTGCTGGTCTTCTACTGACAGTCCATATGATTGGCCATCTGGACATCTAGTTGTTTCATACTTTTGTATCTTGCTCATCTAGCTTGTTCTTCTGTTGGGACCACTTTCCTCACCTTTACCTGGGGAAACTTGTTCATTCTTTAGGAATTAGCCCAGTCACCATCTCCTCCCGGAGTCATTCACGAGGCTCCAGACTGAGTTTAGTGCCTTCTCTTAGGATCTCATAGAGATATATGTTCATCCTGTTACAGAATTTGGCCAGAATCATGATGACCTAGTCTTATGTCCATTTCCACTATTAGAATTAAATGCCTCTAGGCAGGGCCTTGTTTCGTTCCAGAAGAACTTTACATTCTTAACATTCAAAAATGGTTTATTTTTGGAGTCACCCAAGATGATGGTTATAATGGAATTATGAAGGTCCAAAATCAGATTCTTGGGTGGCAGCCTGCTTAGGAAGCTTGGAGATAGCTGAGGGAGACAGCGGGACTACTTCCAGGCTAGTGGTTGGCTGTTATCGCATGAAGGAAGATCACAGTAATCATCAGTAGAGAAATTCCTTTCAGAAAATTGTTTCCCTATGTCAGAAACAGATACAGCAACAACTATTACCATTATGTATTAGCAATAATCCCAATAACATTTAATGGTATATGAAGTGCTTTTCACATATTTGTTATCTCATTTGATCCTAATCACAACGTCAAAAAACAAGCATCCCCTTTTATTCCATTTTGCAGGTGAGATAAGTGATGCTAGAACAGATTTCATTCATTCAATACCATTTTGAGTGGCTACCCTGAGCTGGGCTCTGGAACACAGGAAAGTGAGTAAAGACAGATACCGTTCTAGGCTACCCAGAGCTTATGTCATAATGTGAAAGACAGACATTTAAAAACCAGTTATGTGATTAGTTGTTTAATTATGAGCTTGTTTAGCGCTATGAAGATATAGTATACAGTTGTGTGCATAAGGGAGAGAATGTGGGTCCAGTGGACCAGACTCAGTGTGAAATGTTGGTATAGATACCTTGAGCTAGTGATGGCTAGATTGAGCTAAGAGGGTGAGGAGCAGTTGTTTGGTGAGGAGAAAGTGGGAAGCAGTTTTGTGCCCTTGAGTAGCTGAAACAAGTGTGAGAAGCCCTGGGACAGTGGGGAGAGACAGAGCAAGTGCTTGGGGAAAGTCTGTTTCTTCTGACAGTCCTCAGGGATAGGATGATGCCAAAAAAAAAAAAAAAAAAAAAAAAAAAAAAATCAATCCAGGGATTTTGGTAGTAAGAGGCTGTTGGGTTTGTCCTTTACTACAGTTTCAAGCAATCGCTTTGAGGGAAAATGAAATAAAAAAGAAAAGTGAGTTGGCCATGAAAAGCAACCTCAGAGTCTGAGATAATGCAAAGCACCGAACATTTTCAGATTTCAGACGCCCTAACGCATTGAAAAATTTTTATTTACATCCCTCTTCAGTGGTTGTTAAAGCTGACCCTGAGCGGGGCCGTCTGAATTTCCTTGCCTTTCCTGAGTTTCTTTGTGGGGTGTTCACTCCAAGTTCTCCCAGGTCTGGTTAAAGCAGGCAGAAAACTGTGAACATTCCCAGCCTCATTTTAACTAAATTAACTAGACTTACAACCTCAGTGTCAGCGAACAATGAAAGCTTACCACCGAACATATGAAACAAAAATGAAATTAGCCAGCAGTAGGAAACTACAAACAGCTGAGGCATTCAATTGTTAGCCATTTGAAGGATTAACTTCTAAATCATGTAGAGCTCCCTTGGTAGTTTAGCTAGTTGGGCACTCAAGGGTATATAAAAACACACTTTAAAGTAGAAATGTATTTCTTCACCTATAAAATAGAGATTTACTGGCAGGTTGTGATATTATTAATACTGGATTTCCTTGCCTTGGCCCATGAACTTAATCATATTTTCTTTTGCTTTCCTCACTTGCAGCCTTGCTTTGCGTTTCAGAACAGATATCAGAGAATCGACTATGTCCTAAGTCAAGTAGGACATCACTTACTTGGGTGACTGCTGCAGAATTCTCTAAAAATCCCTGTTTTGTTCTCTGGATTTCTACGCTTGCCCTGTGCTATTGTTTCATGCACTCCAGATTTACACAGCTCATTGAATATTCAGCCAGGCTTAAAGATTTTATTTGATGGTTATTTCAATAATAATTATGGAGGCTGCCAAGCTCTCCTTACCCTGTTAAAAAACAAACAAAAATTAAACCCGCCGTCATAACACAATAAAATCACAGCGGTAAGATATGTTTTCATGATATCTTAAAACTCACTTTGGTGTTTCTTGAAGGGTTGGTAGACCTATTCAGAACATAGAGCCAAAGAAACTCAATTAATGGTAATCACTATCAATTATTCTTACACATTTCAACAGCTTTTGTTAAGGGCGCAGGAGCTTTCTTTAAAAGAAAGTTGTCAACTTAGATCTTAATATTTCATTAAAATAAGACCACCAGTTCACCTATATATTGAATTGTTTATTCAATTGAGGAGTAAATGAATAATAAGGATTGATGAATTTTATGTGTTTTTCTTTTTTAAACTAAGGTTAGAAGGTAGCTGGTAGAGACTTTTGTGAGCCTTTTAAATGTGTTTCTTGTTATTTGAGTCTCTTCTCTACATCTGTATTTTCCCCATCCCCAAATCAGTTTCAGGAAAGATCCACAAACTGGCGTGTCTTTTTTTTTTTTTTTCTTTTTATTTAAAGGGGCTGAAATGAAAGGGAAAAAAAAAAAAAAGTGGAATCACCAAGAAAACCCTAAACAAATAAAGTGCAAACACAGAGTGACAAGCACACTCAGACCCTGGATTGGTTATGGATGAGACGACAAGTATATGATGAAATTAATGACCCTCTGTCAACTTTTTAGATCTCACTTTTAAAGAGAATGGACCAAAAATCAATAGCCCCCAAACCACCAGTACTCCAGTGAACCAGTCTTTCATTTATCTTGCTGTTGGCACTCAGATAGAAATGCAGCCAAGCACAGCACAGAGCCTTCACTGGGAGTCATCATCACAGGCAATGTTTGAGCACCCCTGTTAAGGGTCAAAGGTGTGCACCAAGGCGTCTTTGAGAAGGACCTGCTTCTAAAAGCCAACACCAGTATTCACTTTATTCAGCTAGAAGCCCATTTGGTATATGCATATCAAATGTTTGAGCTTTTGAAGATTATCTGTTAGACTGATGGATTCCTGGCCTACCAATGGCAATGGATGGCAGGGATTCTGTTCTACCCCTGTTTCATACCTTGATTCTTCAAATGTTATAACTCAGATGTTCAGATGGCAGCAAAATACAACTTTAATATCTAAGTAAATTATACACAAGTTTTAAAGATGCAAGTTTGTACAGGCATGTGCTTTTATACTATGACTGTCTTCCAGACCCTAACTAATGTAGTTTTTGAAGACCTTTTCCTAGAAGAGAATCTCATAAATTGTAAAGACTGTATTCAGAATATTACAAGCTCAATCCAAAAGGATAAAGATAGATTCTATAATTAAGTAAAAGAAGAAAATATTTACAATACCAGACGCATTGTAATTGAGCTTGTAATTTTTATGGGGATTCTTAAAAGTAATCCTTTATCTCCAAGACTGAATTTTCTAGAAATAAAATCAGTTAGTTAGTATATCATGGGGCTTTTCCTATAGTGAGAAAGCCATATTAAAATGTGAAAGATAAATTAATCCAAACCAAGTGTTCAATAGCACTGTTAACAGCTGAGGCCAAAGTGAAATGAAATGATGTCATTATGTTAAAATGGATGTCAACACACAGAGAAAAAATCAGTGTAAAACGAGAGAGATCACATTTTGATGATAATCTAAGACAAGCAAAGTGCTGGCCATTTATCTGGCATTGTCCAAATGGAACCTAATCAATGATTGTCTTTAAGCTTTTTATTTTATTTCTGTAACAAACACAGGGAGCTTACTATGTGCAGTCACTGTTCTGAGCACTTTACACATTAACGATTCATTTAATCTTCATGGCAATACTAGGAAGTATGTGTTATTATTCTGTTTTTACAGATGTGGAAACTAAGGCATGGGGAGGTTAAGTAACTTGTCCAACGGCACATGGCTAACTAGTGGCGGAGCTGGGATTAGAGCCCACGGAGCTGGGACGCAAAATTCCAGTTCTTAATTTTTAAACAAGGCTGCCTCGAAAAAAATGAAAGAACTTAAAACATCAGAGGGAACTTAAATACAGTACAAATGGAGAGATAAGAACTTAAACCAGGAAATTTGATAGTGTGTTTGTATTTCCTTCTGATTCTAATATGATTAATTACTTTGTTGTAAGATATTTAAAGAAAAAAGCTCTTCCATATGAAGAGGTGAATTAAGGAAACATTTTCAAAATTTTTAATATCAAATACATTTGACACTGATCTCTGGGGTCTGACATAGTGAGAGTAAGGCAGAAGAAATTGGTGAGCACTCCTGAAAGGTTTTGTTATATAATGTTTGATTTTTTAGCATAAGAAAGAAGTTTCGAATATTCTATCCTCAACATAGACAAAGGTTTGATGATTATGACTGTGAACAGTGGTAGGGTTGCTCTTTCTCTCACTTAGCTGCAATGGGATAGCTGGGACAGAGGGAAGCCACTGTATGTAATAAAATGATACAGAGGTAAATATACCATTTTCGGTGATTCATATGGCCACAGAGCCCAATAGATTTAAATGAGTAAAACAGTAATCCCTCAGTTTCCTGGAGAATTTTCCCCACATTTCCTCACCCAGTACTCTTCTGACTTGCTGCTTCTAATTCAGTGAGAATTAGGAAGAGCAGAGAGAATATGGGGAAATGAAAGTAATCAACTAACGAGGACCCAGTGTGCTTTCAGATAATCAGAGTATGTGAAACTTGCACTGGTGGGACATCCTGAGGGACAGCCAGCATGTATTTAGGGTAGTGGCTTGAGATTTTCTTTTGTTCCCAATTCAACAAAGAGTATTGCTCTTAGGAAGACTATTATAAAGATGTGCTTTGCATTTAAATGCATATGCCAAATGCAATATATTTTTATAGGCTAAAATTTAACAGACAACTCTTTGCTATGTCTTTGAAACAAAATTTTCCCAGTGTCTCGATTATTTGTTTTGGCATGTTAGCAAAACCCTAAATATAAACTGATAACATGCACATATGTGAGAATGATCTTGTTTGATCACTGGAGTGACGTCATTATCTTGGACGCACAGGCTCTGACATTCATTGCTCTCCAGGCTGCCCTGTGGCCAGGTGGGTCTTCTCTGCTTTTTTCACTTTATAGGTGTCTCTCAGCAAGCTTCATGGAAATTTCCCAGATTGAGAAGGGTTGTTCTTTGGTCAGGAGTATATAGAAACTATAACCACTTTTAGAAAAACAAGTATGAAGAAAATATTTTCTCATTACAAATTTTCAATTCTCCTAATAAAATGGTCCTCAAAAATATAACTGGCATATATACTTGGTATCTGACACCATGACAGTGAAGACACAAATTGCCATTTGAGAGGAAAGGGAGACCAGCTTGATGTACTCCCCTGACTACCTTCAACTGCGGTGACAGTTGAAGAAGTTAGAAAATTTAAGTATGTAACTTGATACATGGGCCTAGTTAAAGTTTCACTATCAAAGCAGAAGGACTTAAAGAAATTTTCTGATATGGCTAAATCATAAAAAAAAAAACCATGTATTTGGGGATGACCTTCAGTTTAAAAAAGAATTATTATCTTGTTTTTATTTTGTTTCAGCTCATATGCTGATGAAGTCTCATCTATCTGGAGACAGTCTCTAACTCCTTGTTCATTTTATCCTTTAAGTGGTGATGTTGACAATCACCTGCTTAAAAATCTCAACAGTTTTAGCTAAACCAGATGCCAAGCTCCATTTTGTATACTTCTTTCCTTGGAATGACTAACTTAGCCATTACAAATTAATCTTTAAAACAAGCCATCTGAACAACAACCAGAGTATGCCTAGAGAACAGATGGAGTTTTTATGTTTTCACGTGAACATCAAGCTAATATCTGTGTAAGATGAATGATGCCGCACAGGAATCTGTGCTTAATCCTCCCATTTCCCAGTGGGGTGGCTTCTTATTAAGTACCCTGTGCTTGGGAATGGGAGTCTATTTCATTATACTTAAATTACATTGTAAAATTACATTGTGTGTGATTTTGTATGCTCACAGACATATAGCTGTGTGCCCACCATGTCCATGAAATATTTGAACTGAGCATTTGTCCAAGCACTCCATTGGTTTAAAGGATGAAAATGAGTTTTTATGCCTACCATCAGGGACACTCTTTGTCCTATTGAACCAGACTTTGAAAACTAGTTTCTTGTATCTCAACTTCTGATTTGTTCAGTAAAATGTCAGTGTGTATGTTCCATACTAGCATGTTGTTCAGTTTGCTTTTTGCCCCCTTAAAGTCCATAAAAGATAGGTTAGGCACCGGAAAATTTTGTTTTGAAGACATTTTCAAAATAATATTTCTCTTAGATCCTAGAATGTAAAACTATATTTGCATTTGGCATAAGCACTTAAAGAATACCTTTACAGTGTTTTTTATGGAAGCAAGATTATTTGTTGAATTTGAAAGAAAAAAAATTCTCAAACCACTATCCAAGGCTATTCCCAGTTGTTTGTAAGGATGTCTTTCTCTCTAGCATGATATGGATAAATAAAATTAACACAGCAGAAGAAAATTTTATTTTTTTCTTCCTTAAATTGACTGACTTAAGTACCACCATAGCAGTTCCAAGAGACATGCGTGGAGCATTTACTATGGGTCAGGCACTGTAGTAGATGCTTAATATACAATGATGTAAAATCAAACCCTCCCACTCAGCTCTCGAGGGATTCTTAGTCTAGAACACTGTTGCCTTCTTTTCCTTCTCCCACCTGCGGCAGAGATAGGACGAGCCCCAAGTGAAAACATCTGGCTGTCTGACATGAAGCCCGTCATTCAGCATGTGTGCAATTTTCTCATCAACAGCTTTGTATTTTGGTGTAAGAATAAAATCATATGAGTATAATGCTTGAAGTTTGGCACGTCGAGCTGCTACCTGTTGATTGAAAGTCGGTCCAAATGACAAAGCTCCCACTGGTGTCCGTGACCACCTCCCTTGGATTTCATTGTTGGTGGAATGAGTCTCTCCCTGGGTCTCTGGATTTGTAGTAAATCTACTCCCAAGTCGTGCTTTTTGTGCATTGGAAAGCCATCAAGGCTTGGTGATCGAGAGCCAGATTATAAGCTCTGATACTGAATTTGGCAAAGGAAAACAAAGCTTTATAGGAAAGGTAAAGTAAGACTGTAGCTCTCCTCCAAAACTACCAATTCACCACGTAGGTGACCATATATGAGGTAAAGGCCTGGCGTAAAACCAGCTCACCGGGGTTCCTGCTGCCCCCATTCATCTGGAAGATCTTAATTAGCTGAAGCTTTTCATTTCCCATAGGATACCTTAAATCTTGCCTGCCTTTAGGAGTTAAAGAGCTCCCTTATCAGTCATAAGTTCCTAGCTGCAGTCACATTTGTATCCACAGATGGTTGTGATTAATTTATACACTATCATTTCCCAAATTCTCTTTTAAAAAAAATCAAGAGCAATATTTTGTTGTTGTTCAGCTGTTTTCTTTTTTTTAGACCTGTGTGAGCTTATCTAGTATTTCTGGAAAAAGCATTGCAGTGGGAACCCAGTAGCCTGAGTCTTTCATTGCCTTTGACTGGCTAAATGACCTCGGCTAAATTTCTGAAAACCTAAAGCTTGCTTTTCTATTTGTAAAATGAGGCAGAGCCACAAATTTCTTTGCAGTCCTAAAATTCTAGGATCTCCAAAACTTAGTCTTGGACATCAGCTTCCCCTGGGCAATAATATTACGCTTTGTTGTTTGTCAACATCTTTTCCCTGTCAAAATTTCTTTCTAAAAACATCCAAAATCCATCTGCACCATTGTTTCTGTCCTAGGTGATGAGTCAGTTGAGACCACACTTAAATCACTTTGAAACCACTCACTTTACAGACTTTCCGTTACTTTCCACAACAGATGAAATAAGAAAATAAGGGAGCTGAGGTGGGGGCAAGTAGAAATTTCAGACTTAGAGGAACTGAGCAGTTCTATCCAGTAAATGTGTTGTATCCAGGATCAGTATGTCATGTCCTTGGGAGAAAGTCCTTTTGGTGCACCTGCTTGTCTGTTTTAGAAAGAGTAGTAGTTTTCTCCAGGGAACCTCCAGCTTCTAAGGCTGCAGGTTTACCGGTTTTAGGGAACAGGAAGTCAGGGAAGGCATCCAATGGAAGATAAGAATTCTTCCCCAAAAAGGTCTTGACCAACTGATACCTGAACGTGGAACACGAGCTTCCCTATATCTCACTTTCCCATAGGTTATCTGATTCCCTTCCATGGATGTTTTTGACCCTCTTCTTACTTAATCTCCGCGTTGTGCTAGGCTCTGCTATCATGCTAATCTCTTCCATTTCCTCTTTTAGCTTTCAACAAAACCTGGACCCATGGAATCTGTCATGGACTGGTCTTGGCGGGAGATTGGGGGGCAATGTGCTTTGGTATTTGTTCAGTGTTTTGCAATGCAATTGAATCCACTGTCAGTGAAATTTGCTCTAATTCTTTGGGAGAGCAGAAGCCAAGTCTCACCATGTAAAATAATACATGTGTTTCAGATGACACATCCTTGCACTTTTTTTCTAGAATAATTGGAATGTTCATACAAATAGATTTTGTCTCCTTATAATTTATTTAATTGCCTCTGTTATGAACGACTTATAAACATGTCCATGCTGGTTAATGTTTCTGATTTTCAGTTTGTAAAATGAGGGTGTTGAACTCTGTGATCTCTAAGGTCTTTTCCAACTCTGAAATTCTATGACCCGATACTTCTATTGTTTAGACAAAAAATAGGTCTGTTCTGAAATGTTCTGTTTTAGGCAGCAATCCAAATGGACTTTTTAAGAATTCACATAAGAAAAAAAATATTCTCACATAGAGTTCTATAGGATGAAGAGAGGGCCCATTCAGTACTTGTTTGCTCTCTGTGGGAAAGCTATTCTTTTTTTTTTCCTCTTTGAACAATATAAGGAAACAACTTATCTTTTACGATTTTTGGATTCAGTTCATGGAGGGTGTCAGTATTGTCTAGTGTTCCCAATGGGGACGTGGGAGTCAGAGATCCCAGGACTCGTTCCCAGCTTTTCTGCTCCTTGTGTGACCTTCAGAGACCATGAAACAACTCTTAAGACTCAGTTTATCTGCCTGAGAAATTGGGCTCCTCTTTCTTTCCTTTCCTTTCCTTTCCTTTCCTTTCCTTTCCTTTCCTTTCCTTTTCTTTCTTTCTTTCCCTTCGTCCCTCCCTCCCTCCCTCCCTCTCTTTCTTTCTTTCTTTCACCACAGGAGAAACCTAAAGTTTTTGGAAAAGGATTAGGTGGCCTAAAGGGTTAAAGTGATCACTTTTGGTCTTTGGGAGCAAGGAGGTCCTTCTCTGCTGCCTGGCACCCAAAGCTTTTGCACAAATGGTACGGGAGAGAGCATCACCAGACCCAAGTCAGAAACTGTAAGAATTAAACCCAAATGGGTGGCCTGCACTGACAACAGATTTGCTATACGAAGTATTAATAAGTAAGTTGCAGGATAAGTGAGTGCAGGGCGGAAGGTGTAAGGGGCTGGGGCAAGCATAGTTTGTTAGAAGCTTCCACTCCCACATTTCCGGTTAGTATCTTAATCAATCTTAGCTATCGAGTAAGCTGAACAAATTCTTCTATATTACTATGGATAGTTTTAGTGACCACCACCAACAAAAACAACCTTCCTCCTGTATTACTTAGCCAATTTTTCAGATAAAAGCACTTAGTAAAGTGTAAACCAGGACGACAAACTTAATATAATTTTACTGATCATTCCAAATTAACATAAACTAGTGAAATCTTACTCCCATCAGAAACTTGATACAACCTTGCTATTCCTAAAATCTCACACTGAGTGGAAAAAATAATATTGCCTATAGTTTCACAGGGATACTGCTTGATTCAGAAATAGCCAGCATGTCAGTTTCAAATCAGTCCTTCAAATTGCTCCACAAAATAGCAGGTCAGAAAAATAATTATGGCTTGAGGAGGAATCACTCAGTTATGTTTTATGATCTAACTACAACAGTGAATCAACTCCTCAGAATGAGAGCACAGTTTGGTGGGCATTACACCAGTAAACATGAAACGAGTACTCGGATTTCCCAAGCAGATGTGCAAACGTGCACTTTTCCAAAGCAGCCTTTCCAGTACAGGTAGAAACAGTCATTTTGGATATGTACTCCTTTGGCTTCTCTGTAAAGAAATAGAGTCATCATTCAGACATGTTTAAATGCTGCACTTGAGCTACCTTTTTGAGAGGGGAGGACGTGCTGGAGTTGCACCACGATTCATCATATTAAACTTCATTTGGTGGAAACATTACAAGGGAATAGGTTCTCAGTCTCCTAGGAAGTGCCTGGCTCTACATTACTTCCCAATTGCCCCACTCGCCATGGCCCCTTTATTTCTTTGTAGCCTGTACCCTTAGTATAGTGTGAGGCTAACATTTGGACCAGAGGCCCCCATCCTGTGAAAAATTCAGATGGCTATAGTAGTAATCAAAAATACCAATAAAGTGTCACTAGTACTCGCTGGTGATGTGGGATGGCGGGTGAGTGAGATATAAAAATGAATCATGAGGCGAGACATGATTGCTGCTCAGGCAACCATTTCCAAATGTGAGTGCACCCCGGTTGCATAAATGGTTCAGAATATTCTCCGTTAGGCCAAAAGGCTTGCAGATAAAGGTGTTAACTCATCAGGCTCCAAGGGCCCTGGGGACCAGGGAGGCAGAAGAGTTGTTGCTCAAGTGGTTGAGCCGAAAACATTTGTATCCGGGTCCTGTTGGGTAAGTGGCATCTGCTGACAGGAACTGCTTGGAGTAAAGTTGGTTTTAAAAAATAAGCACCATGGCCCTCTATGTTTAATACAGGAAGCTGTCTGAGGTGTAAAGAACAGTTAAGTAAATGAGTGGGGTACCATTAATCTTGGTTTGTTTCAGCACTACATCTTTAGCAGTTGAGGAGGGGGTGGGTGGGTGGAGCAAAAGACTTGCTCCTAGCTCATAACCTGAGTGTTAAAACTGATGTCCTTCCCATTAGGGCCTGTAAACTCATTAGCACATGGCAATTTATCCTCTTTTATTTCTTCTCAATTATCCTATCATCCATTGTATCTGGGTCTGATTACCCTTTCCCAGAGTCAAACATTATCTTGTAAATCATTTGCTTTAAGTCCAAGCCTGCCATTGCCTTGCCTGAGATTTGCTTAGGCAGGTAATAAATCAATTAGCATTAAACTTGTGGTGTCATCTATTTTCTTTCCTCGTTGGTGGAAAAAAAGGAACACCTGAAAACCTCGCTTAGGTCACATCACATTTCTGTGCACGCTTTAGAACAATACAGAGACATTTGCTCTGATTCGAGGGAGTGGGAAAAATAAGGGAAAACAAAACAAGGAATCTAAATCCTCAGTGTGTGCCTGTGAGGCTGATGGCATCACAGGTATGGGGCCCTCGTATTTCAGAGGTGACACTTTTAGTGATAATTGGGAACATCTATTATTCAAACATAGGTATCAGAGATTCTGTTTAAGGGAGAGTCTCATTTTTATGTCCAAAACACAATTATGGAGCCAAAAGGAGGACCGCAGTTCCATTTTCTTCTTCTTCTTCTTCTTTTTTTTTTAATGTATATCTTGCTGCTTTGCACACATACAGATTGGTCTGATAGAACAAGGTAAGAGGAGCTAAATAGTTTTTAGGCCATTGTCCTGTCCCCTCCCCTTCTATCCCAAAGGGTGTCTCTTCTTCCTTTTGGTACTCTACTAATTTAATTATTCATTTTATCTTCATGCCTGGATCCAGTTTTTAATCCTTTCGTTGAGATTCTGCACAGAGATCCCAACCAAACAATTGTTAGCTCAGAAGTAAGTGCTATGAGTTCTTAGATTAAGGAAAAGAAAAATCCCCTTTCTCAGCAACCAGGAGCTTCTTCCAAATGATGCTGCACATAGGGGCTATGAATTAGTGGAGATCCCTGCCTCCTGGTTGGGGAAGAGGTGCTTGCAAGGGACTGTCAGACATGTGGCAGGGCCCCATCAGGGGAGCTGCTTCCAGCCGTGGAGAAAACGGTAGAGCCATGAACGGGGCTGAAGCACGACTCGATTGGAGGGATTGGAGGGCAATTAATAACGTTTGGTTCTGGGTCTGGCTGCGTGGACAGCAGACAGCTCGGCTCCCTGATTGTGCTTTCCTCTCCTGCTGGTGATCTGTCCCACAAAAAGTCCTCCTGCCTGTTTCCTGTGGTTCTTCTGGTTTCAGTCCTTAGCTTTTCACACGGCGAAAGTACATACAGAGAATATGCGTGGACTCTTCCTCCCCTGGCCAAAGGAACAGTACTAATTTAGTACCCTAATTTGTTTATTACTAATACTGGTTATGTTTTTAGTGCTTAATATTATGGTGGACAAGCGTCCAAAAGAATCATGTCACCATGTGGGTCCATCCTTACATAAGTGCTGATGGAAACACTTAGGAGTGGTGGGAAGCCTGTCCTCCAGAGCAGAGAATTTGAATCAGGTGATGAGGCTTGTTAAAATGCAGATTCTGACTCAGTGGGTCTGCAAAATTCTGCATGTTTCTTTTCTTTCTTCTTTTTTTTTTTTAGATTTTATTTATTTGACAGTGGGAGTGAGTGAGTGGGAGGGAGAGGTAGAGAAAATCTGAAGCAGACTCTGTGCTGAGCACAGAGCCCAATGCCAGGCTCGATCCCAGAACCACGAGATCATGTCCCGAGCTGAAACTAAGAGTTGGATGCTTAACCGACTGAGCCACCCAGGTGCTCCTAAATTCTGCATTTCCAACAAGCTCTCCGGTAGTGTGAATGCTGAAAATTCATGGTACTTTATATCTTCTTATAGCAGGAATAACTTTTCACCCCCTTATAGCCACTTACAAATGCATCCTTCTAGAATGCACCCTACTGGGTACAAAGCTCCTTGCAAATAGGCCATAACTGCCTTAGTGAATATATAATAATTAATTGCTTTGGTTGGGCAACTAGGAGGTCTGAAATCTAAATCCACTTCTGCCCCAAACTAGTTTTGTGACATTGGCCACTTCCACTGAAATCCCCCTAGACCTCTATTCTGTGCAGTGAGGAGATTTGGACTAGACTGTGGTTATTGTTTAAAAGTAGGGTAGGGGGGTGCCTGGGTGGCTCAGTCGTTAAGCGGCTGCCTTTGGCTCAGGTCATGATCCCAGGGTACTGGGATCGAGTCCGGCATTGGGCTCCTTGCTCAGCGGGAAGCCTGCTTCTCCCTCTCCCTCTCCCCCTGCTTGTGTTCCCTCTCTTGCTGTGTCTCTCTCAGTCAAATAAATAAATAAAATCTTAAAAAAAAAAAAAAGTAAGGGGAGGAATGAGGTGAGAAATCACAGAGGGATCGTGGCAGATCTAGGAATGGTCGTGATATTTAAATGGACTTCGTTCTCTTGTCTCCCTGCTAGGGCAGGGATCTTGTATTACCATACCTTACAAATTTAAGAAGCAGGAAATATGGGTTTTTATTAGTATAAAATCCCGTGACATGTAAATGCTGATAAGATGAGGTTTTTTTTAGAAGGGGAAGAAACACACAGGAAGTAACATAAAACACTTCTATAGGCCAAAGACCTATAGACCTATAAAACACTTCTATAGGCCCCAGACCACCTGTTCGTAGTCCCTGGCCTTGACCAGTCTCAAAAGTTTTCTCTCACCAAACACACAAGAACTATGTTCACAAACATTAGTCAAGCCAAGCCAATTGTGGTAGCAACATTTGTGGTAAACAAACCAAGCCAGCTATACAGAGTGGAGGTGGCCAGAATTTCAGCTCTGTGGGATTTCCTGAGTTTGATACACAAGATGGATGGAGGGGCTGTATACTGAGCAACAAAAGGTAGCATACTGGGGGATTTGTCCCACCCATGACTTATAATTGGCTTTGTTTGTGTCCACATTTCTGAAAGTTGTCAGATAATCTTCTGGTTTTTGAGGTGACAGTACTTACTTATGAAGTGCTCAGAGCTGTAAGAATCTTTATCTCATAGAGATACTCACCACGAGATGTGGGTTGGTGGTTGGTAGCTTCTCAGTCACAGAGTAATGATCTTTGCCTTGAACGTCTAAGACCCTTTTCACAGGAACCACTCGCCCCTTCAATGGCCAAGGTTTTTCCATTGACTCAAATACCAATACTCAAGTCCTGATTTGAGACCATCACACTTTTTCCAGGGGTGACTCAGGATAAACAAGGAGATATGAATTATGTTGGCATGGACACGAACAACCTTAAATTGTTGGAGGGGCAGTTCCTTGTATAACTTTAGTTGGTTGCAGAAAGGGATTCTAGGTCAAACAGAGTATTGGAAGAGCTGTGTCCTTTTTTTAAATTTAAATTCAAATAGCCAGCATATAGTCCATCATATAGCCAATATATAGTCCAACATATAGTCCATCATTAGTTTCAGATGTAGTGTTCAACGATTCATCAGTTACGTGTACCACCCAGTGGAAGAGCTGTATCTTTGATAATTGTTCACAATAGGTGTATAGTAGTCCTTATTTTCTGATGTTTCATTTTCTTGACTTGAGTTCTCTGGCGCTAACCTTATAACATCCTTAGCTCACTTAAAATTCCCTTTTTCACCCTTCTTCAGTTGTGTAATTGTTCCATTCGCATTATGGAGATGTGTCATGTCCTGGAAAACATGTAGTAAGTTGAACTTGTCCAGACATGATGATACCACATAGACAAGGCAGATTGTAAGAGGAGACGAATGGTTTAGGCTTAGATGTGAGACAAAAACTGGGGTTACTGGCACGCATTAAATGTTTATAAAACAGCCAATCTTTGGTACTCATCAGGGAGTGTTTCTGCATGAGGCATGTCAGGCTCTATAATTAGTTATGGGACTTACTATTATTTGAGTTTTTCCATGCTATTTTCTTCCTATGAAGGACCATTATTTTAAATATGTAATAAGAAGAAAGAAATATTGTTTGGGAGAGTGGTAGCTTTTCATTTTTTGAACTTTTGAATAATAATTTATGTTATGGATTTAGTCTAGTAGTGACTTTGAATTTTTTTTTAATCACATTTTCAACGATTAGGTTACAATAAAGTGAAGAATGTGACCCTCCGTGTAAGATAAAAATAATTCTAAATTCAGGTATCTTTGTAATGTCTCTCATAAAGGAATAGCAACATGGAATAACAAAAGCAAAAATAAAAACACAAAGAAAACAAAACGAGGCTCCCGTTTGCTACTGACAAATCACCAGGCTTTGATTATTAGCATTAATAGACTTATTAATACTTATGACATTTGTTAATATCATTAAGCGAGAGTTTCCTTTTCTGAAAGGAAGTTGTTATGCTACAAACCATAAGTTGTTACAATTCTTGAGGGAGAGGGGACAAAGAAAACCCAAACCCCTCAAACCTTAATAAAAGTTCCCAGCAAAACCATTAGGGATTTCAATTATGAAGCTGTTCTCAGGACTCTTGTAAAGGTTATTTGTTGAACAATTTCTCTCTAACAGTGTATGACAAATTACTCGCTTGGCACCGTAAATGATGCACAAGCCCTTTAATTAGAATATAGCACTCGATATCTTTAAGACCTTCTAACATTTCTTAGTTAATATTATTCCTCATATGCCTTTCCAAGGAAATGTGGACTTGTTTGCTGAGTCAAAATGGGTGACGGAGTAGGGTGGACAGGGATGTCGCACTAGGCTGGGAATATCCAGAAGCTACACAAAGAAAGAAAGGCTCTGACCCCAACAAGTTTTGATTGCAAAGGCGACTCTGATAACAGAGTTTTTTATTATCCATTGCTTTTAGCCTTATTTACCATCAGGCTCTCTTGCCACAAGCATGCTTTTTAGTTCTGACAGCCCTGAGTTATGGCCATTGTGGGATCCTATCTCATTAACTGAAATGGGAGAATAAAACATCAAACAATCATAAAAATAATTTGGCACTGTGAAACCACTTAGGAGCAGCTGTCAAACAGGTTGGAAGATAAACTTCTAAATAAAAAGAATAGAGAAAGCTGCAGTGTCCTGCCATATGCTTCCTCGGCATTATAGACTCCTTAATAATATGAAGTGCCTGTGTTTATGCAGAATAGTCCAGACACTCCATATATGATATTGATTATGCCTTAACCCCAATTTAGTAAAGACCTACTCCTCCTTTTCCTAATCAGATATTGCAGAAGCAGTTTTCTGGAAGAAAAAGAAAATGTCCCTAATGCCAAGCCATATTTTATCGGCGAAGGCTGTGGCGGGAGATAGGGCTTTGTCTTGCCTGTCATTGTGGCTTGGAGCCCAGTTTTAGGACAGCAAGGCCCCTCTGGGGCTCTTCTCCAGCAGTTTCCATCCAGCGATTCAAAAACATACATCTTTATCAAGCTGTTGTTGTCAGACAACATTAGATAATTAATAGGCCATTTGTCAGCCTGCACAAAACATGTTAAAATCCCAAACACAATCAGGATAAATATAGTTGCTTGCTCTCTGAAGGCTTTTTGTTCTGTCATGCAGCCACTGCAGGCAGATATTTGCTATTAAACGAGACTCATTATTAATCACATCTAATGTTAATTAATTAACCGCCTCTGTGTATTGAGGGCTCTCTGTGACTTTCAGTTGTTTCAAGAAGCTAATTGGTAACTTAGCAGTTTACATCTAAGTTACTATTTCTCATTTCATTCATGTCAGGAGTTTACTCAATGAAATATATTTATTTGCATTTGAGAACTATCCCATAGAAAGTCCGCTTTTAAGAATCTGTATATAACCATGTGAGAAATGATTAAGGGGATGAAAGCCATAGAAAAGCATGTACCCCACTTTTCCTTTTTCTTAGGCCTAGCTTATTAACATTAATTTGATTTTTATATTGTTTTGCAAACCTTATAGAAAAATGGAAATATTCAAATGTAATGTTTAGTAGATGATGGAAAGGGGAATGATAAGCAGGCTTAGCCAAACAAATGCAGTATTTTTGTATTCATTCAACAAATAGATGGTAAGTATATGTAGTCAATTATTGGTCAGTTCCAGGTCCAGTGGGGAACCCAGTCTCTCTGAAGGCAGCACAGAGCTGAGTTTTAGTTGTTTCAGACTGTGAGCTATTGGAAAGCAGGGACCTGACCTCCGTGATACATATCCCCTGTGTGTTCCCTACAGGGCAGATGCTCCATTGATATTCCTTCAACTGAGTTCACTGAATTCAAATACAATGGAAATGTCTTCAGAATTCTGGTCTACTTCCAGAGGAAGATGGGTGATATAATTAAAGAGAACTAGGAAATCAACCTTATCGATCATACATTCATGCAGCACATTTCCACTGACCAATGGCTATCCCTCCTTCACTTACTTAATTTTCAAAGTTGTGATATCATTCCTGTTCTGCCAATCAGGAAAAGGTCTGTGATTCTTAACCAGACTCCAGCTTTATGTCTAGAACCTGGCAGCTTTGCTTGGCAGCCTCCCAGGCTGTAGCTGTGTAGTTGGGCGAGCCGCAGGAGTCGTGGTGACATGGCTTACCAGAGCCTCTGACTCTATAGATTGGTTCCTGGTGGAAGCTTTGATTGATTCAAAGATTTTATTGTTGGTAACTATTATTTGGGAAAGCCCACCCTATGGGATCACAGATATAAAAAGAGTATTGTTGGACATACTTTGAGAAGAGAAATTATTTTAAAATTTTATTACATAAACAGGGAAGCAGAGGTAAGGGAAAAAAGTAGTTCTTCATCTTTATGCTTCCAAATTTTCAAGTAATGATAGGGATTTATACTTCGTAAGTCAAATCATGTCCTATGAGGATTTATTTTTCACATCCATTATGAAAATATTTTAATGTCTTCTATAACTTCATTTATATGTATTTCATTTTTTTTTTAAGATTTTATTTATTTATTTGACAGAGTGCAAGCAGGGGGAGCACAGGCAGAGGGAGAGGCAGAAGCTGCAGGGCTCAATCCCAGGACCCTGGGATCACAAGGTGAGCTGGAGGCAGACACTTAACGACTGAGCCACCCAGGCATCCCTGTATTTCACTATCTAAGTACTAAATATTTTGTGCCAACTGCATTCAACATGGAAATAAAACAAGAATAATCAATGATACCACACAGTAAAGACATCTACATAAAGTGTAGCGTGCAAAATATAATTGATGGTAACGCTGTTCACTGAGACCTAGAATATTTTCCTTCACTCTCAGGAACCTTGTAGAAGTAAGCATGAGAAGGAACAAGGAAGTTTGCCATTGCTGATGACATAGATGGTAGAGTACCTGGAGATAAATAGTGTCGTTGTTTTTTTCCCTTAAGATTTATTTATTTATTTGTGAGAGAGAGGGAGAGTAGAGGGAGGGACAGAGGGAGAGAGAGAATTGCCAGTGGACCTCCCCACTGAGCGTGGAGCTGGACAGGAGCTCCATCTCACAGCCCCGAGATCAAAACCTATGTGGAAATCAAGAGTCTGAGGCTCAACCAACTGAACCACCCACATGCCCCTGGAGATAAATCGTATTAAACAGACAAACAAACAAATATGTAACTAACAAACCAAAAGACCCAACAGTCAAACCACAGTTTTCTACCTGCTTTCCTTTCTCTCTAAATTACTGGAAGCCTACTCACAACGGAGAGGGTATTTTTTTAGTGTGTATCCTTATTTCTTTTTACAGGTAGAACATGTGTAGCCAAGACAGATATTTTTTAGTACCTTTTAAGTTAAGATGCTGTGCATTTGTCAGTGCTAGACTTGCATTTTTATTTATTTTAACTATCTCAATGCTAACAAATGAGAGGGAGGGAGGAAGGGAGAGAGAGAGAGAGTAAGAGAGAGATCGAGGCATGAGTAATTTTCTGTCCAGATATATAAGGCATGAAAAGCACATGCACACATGCACAGAACAACTGCAGAGCTTAAATTGTTTTATCCCCGTTGAAGTACTGTAGTTGAATTATACATAGGGCGGGGAAAGATGACTGGATTGAAAAATGTCCTTTAGCCAACAAAGATCTAGATTGGAATTTAACTTAAACCAGTCTGAATGATATTCCAGAGGCTTTTATGGCTGGAAATAATATTGAATGGAAAACAGTTACACAAAGTGGAAATATTTTATATCATAGGTTGCCATACTCCAGATTACAATTATATGGCTTTTGAATCCAGTTCCCATTATGAGCTTGTGAAAGATCCTTTTCTTCTTATATAGATTCTTGGCTTAATTCGTAATAACAACTCCTGACACAGAGCTTTTGTGAAAGTCTCAGCTTTTACTCCTTTAAGGTAAACTCAGTGGCATGTGTGCAAGAAAGTGGGGAGACTGGCCATGTTGACTAAAGCTATTATGGAGGATCTGTGCGTTTTCCGGGTTCTCTCTGAAGTAAGAAAATGAAGGGCCCTTCAGGAGAACGCAGCGTGACTTCAACTGTCTTCTCTGGCCCCCCTTTTTTTGTCATCATTTTTTTTTTTTTCGTTTTGTCCTGAAGATGTAAGCTGCTTTTGTCTAGAGGGGGAGGAAAATGTTTCTCCTAGGGATGTTAATTTCAAGGCTGAGTAGTTTCCAGTCACCAGGCCTTGCTGGAAGTATCGGTCAAGATTTGCCTGGAGGCAGCAGGGGCCCATTTGTCTCACCTGCAAGGAACATGGTCTTGGGAAAATAGCAAGAACTTTTGGCAGGTTTTTTAATTAGCATCTTAGTGTCTTTGGCTTTGGAGTGCTTATTTGCTAATTCTCGTGGTGATTTTCTTCCTGGTGGTACGTGTTTAAAGCTTTACATTGTGAACCCTCAATACCATTTTCAAAGCTTTTTACTTGAGTAGTCAGTTAGGTTTATATTCGTGTTCGGAGCATGACACATCATTTAGAAACGATATTTGTTTTGGCATAGCTTAAGGACTATAAAATCAAGATACAAACCAGAAAAAAACAAAAAAACAAAAAAACAACAAACGTTGAAGACCATGATGCTGTTTTAGGGGGAAATACTCTTTAGTCCCTGGACACAGCAAGAAGCCGCTCTTGTCCAAATTATGAGTTGTGAAACCCTGCTTCAGAAAGCAAAATTGTTGAAATGTTACTGAGGCATAACTTTTCTCCCTAGAGTCACTCCTTTGTTGTGAAGAGAATAAGGAAAAATAAAGCAGCAGCTATCTTTCTATAATAGTCTTTCAGAAAAATAAGAAAATTGGAGAGAACAGGCTACCAAAGTTTATACCAGCTCTGCAGACTCCTTGGCCTCAGCTTATTAGACACCATTAAGAAAAACAAGGATTTCAGTCAATCACAGCTGGTAGTTCAGTTTTATTTCCTTTTTTTTTTTTTTTTCTGGTAGAATCTCATCCTATATTTACATACTGCCTCAGACACACATGCATGTTGTTGGATAATGAGATCCTCAACATGGCTTAAAATCCACCCCCCCCGAAATTATTAAGCTATTTCAAAACAAGAAATAATGCTGAGAGAAAATTTGTATTAGCTTGATTGATTATCTTATTTTAATCCATATTAAAGCTTTAAGTCTCTAGGCGTGGCTCTTTACTTCTAACACCTCATAAATTACAGCTATAATGAAGCAGTCATTTATCCTGAGCTGATGATAAATGGCTTGCCCTAGGAGGAACTAAAGAATAGGCAAGTAGATCATTTTCATATTTGGTGAAAACAATATTAAGTACCCAGACCTCAGTGATTGCCCTAATAAATGAATAATCTGAGGTGAGGGGCTTGGCAGTCAGTGTAAAAAATAACCTGAGCTTTCTCTGTCATTTGTCAGGCTTTGCTATGACAGCATGCATTATGGGTAAATGAGCAATCAGCAAGAACTATGTTATGGCTGGGATGTTTTTGAGAAATTTATCATATGCATTGCTTGGTACCTTAAGACCTTAAGGCTTAATGGCTATAGTGCATGACTGCAAGTGAGCACAGTTCCTATTTACCATGGTATGCTTCATTTGTGCTCCATCTCTCACCTTAAAGAAAGAAAGGACCTTTCCCAAATGAGCTTCATTTGGCTTTGGTTTGAAAACTTGAAAGTCTTTGTGGATGAGTTCTATCTCTGTGTTGACAGGCACTCCTTGTGGTAGACTGGTTTAAGGAGATTTTGGAGATCTGAACTCAAATAGAACTTTGGAAATTTATCAGTGCGTGGGGATGTCAGAAGTCTGGATTCCAGTGCACTTGCAGCCAAATGTATTATGGAAAGTGACATTAACCTCCTGATAACACTATTAAATATTTAATAGTATTTAAGAGTTAAATGAGTTTTCCACCCTCCCCTAACCCACCTAACGGTTGATCTCTTTGATTTATTACTGAATCAGAAATAACCAAGGGTGGTTGAGATACAAACGCCTTATTTGGAATTATGCAGTGTGTTATGACAATATCTGACTCATCATGGTTTGCTGCCATATGTGGTAAAAAAAAAAAAAGGGAACCAATATCTGAACAGCTCTTCCCAAGCTGGGGAGCTCTCATCCACAGTCTTGTCTCATTACTGTGAATCTTATGAAATATCTGATGAAGGAGAATGTGGCTTTATCAGTGACCTCTGCTTCCATCATATCCAGAATTCACAGGTGACTTTGAAGTTAGGTGCACGTCAAATTCAAATTCTAGTAGTACCCCTAGTTGGATACATTTGTCCATTCATTACACTGCATCTTTTTCCTCCTGTGTAAAATGGTGAAAATACTATGTTGAAGGGTTGCTGTGTGGAGTAAATGAGTGATTATGTAGAAGAGGCTTATCATTCGATAGATACTCTATAAATATTCACTTAGTCCTGCATCTTTTTAACCCTAGTCAGACAACTGAGTACTTTCAGTGTTCAAAATGTAAATGGCATTTTAAAAGGTACTATACAAGGCCAGATGCCTGCTACATTAGAGCAAGATGTTAGTGGAACAAAATCAATTAAGTGAAAACATTTGTTGAATGTCTACTGTGAGTCAGTTTCCAATGATGACATACTATAACCTCGTCATTGGTCACCAGGACCACTGTAATAACCTTTTCGATTTTCCCCCTCTCCTAGCTCTCATCCAAGAACTTTCCATTTATCTTTCTGGATCTGATCATGTCATGACTCCTAGCTGCCAGATTATTTAGCATCACAAACAAGAGTTTCCATAAGTTTCAAACCTATCTTTTCTGCTTCATATCATGCCTTCCCTTTTAATTCTATATTCTAGCTATACTGAGCTACTCGCCGGTCCTTCACTATATTAACCTCATGCATGCTTATCTTAGCTTAGAATGTACTCATTTAGCTCCTTCAGCTGTCTTGGCATAGCCAAACCTTACTGCAAGATATATTATTTAAAATTTCAGCTCTGGTGTGTAACTTTCCTCAGATTTCCAAGTTGGAGTGGTTTCTTCCTTTTAGGTGTTCCCTGAGTACTTTGTGGGTGATAGCCCACTCATCCTTTTGTGCAGGAACCATCTGTTTGTGTGCTGTTCCCCTGAGCTCCTGAGGACAGGGACTGTGTCTGTTTCATCGTTTTACCCTCAGAAATTCACATGGTGCCTGAAATGCACTAGGTGCTCTATAAAGAGGCTCTACAAGCATGGAATCAATGAGAAGGACATTCTGCTTGTCTTGGAACACCTGAAACTCAAAGTTAGGGCCACTCTAATGGTGACATGACTAGTAGTACCATTAGTACCTAAGAGCATAGATTTGAGTTGGCCAGACTCGGGTTCAAATTCTGGTTCCGACACCATGTGCATGATCATGGGTAAACTCTCTTGGTCTTCATCTCCTCATCTGTAAAGCAGAGATGGTAACATCAACCTTGCAGTGGACAATGGTGAAGGATATAAGATAATGAGGAGAAATGTAAAGCGCAACACCCAGAATCAATGCCTACTTTATAAATGATCAATAATGGGAAGGATGGTTTAGCCAGTTCTGGGATTATGAACTCAGAGCAAGGTGGCTGTCTAGGGCAGGTCAACATTATTTGTGTAGAGTGGAGTGTGTCAGGGAAGTTTGGTGGGGTGTGTATTGTGGTCTGTGAGGGGAAGGACAGGCCATGATGGGAGCATGATAGCAAAGACCTTGCAGTATTTTCCTTGATGTGAGAACTGAGAATCCTCATAGGATTTCAGAGTGAGGGTGACATGATTAAAATGATGCTTCTGGAAGAGTTGAAAGGATTTGAAAGTAGACTGGGTAAGAGAGCCTCAGACAAGGGAGAAGTTAAATATGTTCCCCAAGTCATCAGCTATCAGCACAAAAGAAGAGCCCTGTGATGCAATTAAGGGAAACCTTGAAAAGGGTGAGTTTGGGGAGGAACTTTGGAGATTCTATTAAGTGAGATTTATGAATGGAAAGGGCTCTCCTACAACGAGAGAGAGGAGAAGCCAGACTAAATATATAGTGCCAAGAGTCCTCTTCTGTCTTCAGAGAGAACTGAATTCTTAGGAGCAGCTGACCCCCTCCCTCTGCCTCCAAAGGGAGGACTGCAGAGAGACAAACCAGGCAGAGCCCTGCTGGGTTTCCTGGTGAGCAGGGCAAGCTGCAGACCCAGCATTGTAGGTGGGGAAACAGTGGTTGGGGAAAAGTTCATTTGCTTCCTGAAGAATATAAGGAGGGGACAACCTAGTCAAACAGGAGAATGAAGAAGAAAGATAAAGCCATTGGATTGGATAGGACAGAGGCTGTTCGTAGCCAGGTGTTAGCCTTTCCTGTCTGAGGGCAGAGAGAGGACGTGTTCTGTTTCTTTTTGTTTTTTTTTCCTTCCCTGGGTCTTAACACTGTGGTTGGCGGTTAAGATGGGCAAAGATATTACAATTTAATCATGATTGCTTATGGCAAATCAATTGCTTAGGTTAAAATATTAATTTTGGGGGGAGACTGGGGCTATACTTTTTCTTCCTTCCCTCTTGCAATGGAAAGTAGTGGAGTGCCTTTTGCACAATAGGCATTCAATAAATATTTGACAACCACATGAGTGTAATGAAAGGATCTAATATGGGAAGCATGACTGGAACCTTTGATGCTGGCTGTTTGGAAGAGAGTCAAGCTTGCTCACAGAGAAAAAACGGGTAGAATTTCCATTTGCAATTTATTCTTTTCCATGGGACACCAGCAGATTTCAAAGGAGATGGGAAGGAGAGAGATACCAGTTCTGGTAAACACTTTTCAAATATTATGAATAGAAAAATAATCTTTACAAACTTATTGTGAACAATTGTTTTTGACACTGAAGAGAATGAGTTCTCTTTCAAGTGTCATTCATTAAGTTTGACAGTTACTGAGCACTTAGTATATGCAAGATACTGGTCTAGGTTCTGTGGTGGTGTTAAAAAGAATATTAGACCTCCCTTCAAATGACTGCAGCATGGAAAGATCTGAAAATAAAGATATTGCTCCATTTGACTAACTCTGTATTCAGGATCAAAAATGGCAAATGGAAAAAAACTGTGAGAGCCTCATCATAACTGGTTTTTCCAAGCTTGTGGGGGCCTATAAGTCCAGAAATGGAAGAGAGACCATTACAAATGTCCCTGTACATTTAGCTACAATAACCTCACTTTCAGGAAACTCTTGTTATTTATTTGATTGATTTTCTTTCTTCTTTCACTAACATTAGCAGTCACTGTCTCTGTAATCTCCTTAGTATATGGTTCCTCAACATGGAACATCTGAAACTTCTTTTACTTACATAGAAGAAATTAAATTAGCATTCCCACATAATTGGCATGCTTACGTGCCTACTCACTATAGGTCATGTTACTAGCTACCTCTTACAACCTTTGTGCTTGCTAGAAAACAAAAGCAAAAGATTAAAGCTCTTTGATTCATATGTTAATGGCATATGGAAGTTACTCTTAAGAAGTATAATTGAAATGGGGCACCTGGGTGGCTCAGTGGGTTAAGCCTCTGCCTTCGGCTCAGGTCATGATCCCAGGGTCCTGGGATTGAGCCCCACATCAGCTCTCTGCTCAGCAGGGAGCCTGCTTCCCCCTGCCTCTCTGCCTACTTGTGATCTCTGTCAAATAAATAAATAAGTCTTAAAAAAAAAAAAAGAAGTATAATTGAGATGAAAAATCTTTTTTTTTTAAATTTTATTTATTTATTTGACAGAGATCACAAGCAGGCAGAGAAGCAGGCAGAGAGAGAGAGAGGGAAGCAGGCTCCCTGCTGAGCAGAGAGCCTGATGCGGGGCTCAATCCCAGGACCCTGAGATCATGACCTGAGCCGAAGGCAGAGGCTTTAACCCAATGAGCCACTCAGGTGCCCCAAGATGAAAAACCTTAAAAGCATCTTTTATTCCTGCTATTTCCATCTGTCCCAAGCCCTAAGTATATTTGATATAATTTCAGACAAATCCATTGGAACAACTTATTTTATATGAAAGTATTTCTGCATGGAAATAATACCGTGGTGTCATGCACAGAACAAAACATCTCAAATTTGCTAAGGTTACACAAAATGAACACTGTTCTGTCTCCAAAGGAATTTCTGGTTTTTTGACAGAGACTGAATTCTTGGGTTTGAAGAAATGGGTTCTTACTAATACATGTCAGCAAATGTGATAAGTCTGTATTGAATTAGAGTTTTAAAAATGGTGGTAGAGGCACCTAGGTGGTTCAGTCAGTTAAACCATGGACTCTTGATTTTGGCTGAGGTCATGATCTCAGGGTTGTGAGATAGAGGCCTCATGGGATTCTGGGCCAATGGAGCCTGCTTGGGATTCTCTCTCTTCCTTTTCCTCTGCCCCCTGCCCCCTAAAATGAGGGAAAGTTAGAACATTCTACCATAAATACTGGAAGTATTGCTTAGGGATAGAGTTTATTATTTTATAATTTTTCATTTGTTACAAAATCTTTGTCCAAGAGAAAGGTGAACATACTGGTCATGCTCCTTCGGGGATGAAGATTCTGTCCAAGGTGTGAATGCCTTGACTCTGTCCTAGAGAGCTATGGGTCCTGTCCTTAGCCAGGTTAAGCAGCTCTGCCAGTAGGCTCAGGAACCAGTGGGGCTCCTTCCCACACCCATGTGTGTGACTCAGCTTGCATAGGCAGGGTCCAGTCAGGTTAGCCTCATGGTCATCTGTGTTCTTCTTGTCTGGTGGTCTCTGTTCCTCTAATTTATTTGAACTATTTGGGAAATTATTTATGCACCTAAGGCATAATCAGCTTTGCAAATAGAGAATCATCTGGCCTCTGTGACTTTAATGGGATGAAATTTTCTCAATGACCCTGGCATTACATCCTTGACCCACCACCCAACGTGAATTTCTCTACAAATGCAAAGGTGACTACTTGACCTTTAGGTATGGGGTGAGCTGTCCAAACTTGCAGAGAGAAGGCGCTAGATGTGTTTAATTTCTCATCTCCCCTCTTCCAACTCCCCCAGTGTGAAAGGGGAAACAAAAGTGCTTTTTCCCTTAGAAGCTTTGGAGGGCATGCCATTCATCTCTGAAAAGATGGGCAATGATAGCAGGGCCCCTGAACAGCATGGAAATTGTGCCTTGCCACAAAATAATCCAAATCTTATCATTCACTCAGCAGTAAACTATCTGGGTGTCATCTCCCTCATGCCCGTCTCCCCCTCACCCCATTCTCCTCCCCCACCTCCCCTACACCCTCCTCAGCACCCTCTTCTCCCCCACCCTGCTCATGTCATGCCAGTGCCTTAAGTGACAGCAAGTCTGTGTCTTCCTCCAATCCTTTGCTCATTTGATTCCCCCTGCATGGAGGAATGCTTTCCTTGACCTCCACTTGGCAAATCACTCAGCTTTCAAAGATTCCTCCATGAAGCCTTCTTGTCCTCAGTGTGGACTCCTCATTCCCTCTGCTGTGATTCACTTATCTATTAAAGCACTCAGCATTTGTTCAGGAAGCCTTCCCCACAGGATTGTGAATTATGTAAGGTCAAGGATTGTTTTCTTAAATCATACTCTTTTATTAGATAACACTTGATACACTGAAAAGAGTGTGTATAACATTATATATATATAACATATGCACAAGTAACCTAGTATAAAAATGAAACGAACACCTGTAAATGTACTACTTAATTAAGAAGTGGCCCAGGACTAATGTAACTCTGTACGTCCATCTTCCCTTCGCTGTCCCATTCTCAAGGTAACTATTCTTCTGAACATTTCTTTAATCATTTACCTACTGAAAAATGATTTTATTGTTTGTATGTAGATTACCAAAAATATATTATTTGGTTCTGCTTGTTTTTGAGTTAAAAAAAATAATCTTCTGGGTCTTGCCTTTCTTTTTGCAATATTTTGTCTCTAAGATTTATCCATGTGACTCATTTTCACATTATATACCATTTTATGATATGACTATACCACAATTTATTTATTCATTCTCTTGCAGATGTGCTTTTGGGTTTGCAGGTTTTTGATACAAACAGTGCTGATATGACCAGTCTCAAACATGCCTTCTAGTATGAGTGTACAAGAGTTGCTCTAAAGTGTATGTTTAGGAGTGGAGTGCTATGTCAAGGGATAGCACAAGACAATACAACATTTTTTTTAAGGTAGTTGTGACAATTTACACACCAGTAATGTGCAAGAGCTCCTGTATTCTTTACATATTTAAATCACTTGATACTACCTTATTTGTCAACCTAGGAGATATAAAATACTGTCTCATTATTGTCTTATTTTGTATTTTCCTGACAACTAAAGGGATTTGGTGTATGTGTATACACACACACACACACACACACACATATAATATGTATATATGTATATATGTATATATATGGGCTTTTGTGTTTCCTATTTAGTGAAATCCTGTTTGTGTCTATGGGCTATATTTCCATTGGGTTTTTATTTAGTGTTTTTGTATTAGAAGTTATTTTTATATTCTAGATACTAATCCTTGGTTAAGTATATGTTTTTCAAATACCTTGACCTAGTTTGTAGCTTTCTTTTCCTTTCCTTATGCTATCTTTAAATCAATAGAAAGTCTTACTTTTAATGTAGTCAGTTTTATCAGTCTTTGCTTTCATGGCTAGTAATTTGTATGTCTTCTTTGACATTGTTTTTAATTCATATTTTTATCTCTGCCCCTGGCACCCAAACTAGATTCAAGATCACAATAAATTTTGGTTGGAAAAAAAAAAGAATTAGTAAATAATATGAACAGAGGAGTAATAAAAACTTCATTTGATATGCTAAGCACACCTGGTCTTTACTGGATCAAACTCTACATACTGGAACAAGAAAACCAGATAATATCTGAAACATCTCTTCTGCATCTGCTGGTTGTGGCCAGCAGTACAGAGGACCAATGCTCCATCCATATCCCCTCACCATTTCTATGCATGCCAGCCGTGACTTCCAAATGGTTTGGCTGAGTCTGCTGGATCTGAGCATGGGCAGGTCAGAAGTTCAAAGAATTACACCCCCTGGGATCAGCTCTCAGCAAATGACTGATGAGAACTGGTGACTAAAACCTCCAGCTCCGTCACTTCAGCAGTGCTGATCTACACTGTTTTCCTCAGTTCCTAGTAGTAACTTATTTGATAGAACCCTCTTTACTGACTTCTGCTGCTTCTCTAACCTGGTTTTTACTCCTCTGCCTGTGCTTACTGAAACGATCTCTGCCAAAAACTGCTTGCTCTCGGATCTCTGTCTCAGGAACTGGTAGTGCAATTAGAAATGTGTGAATGTCAACTTCGGACACAGGAATTGGAATACTTCTAATTTAGGATTGGATGACTGTATTTTTTAAAACTGTTTTTATGGTTACCCTACATTTGGGAGGCTATGACAAGATGCAACACAGCATCAGTATGTAGATAGCTTAGGAATTCAGTGTGTGCGCCTTGAAGCTAGATGATGTGGGTGTAAATCATGGCTTTTTCATCACTGTCAGTCACTATTGCTTATTTCTACCTCAGTTTCATTACCTGTATAATGAGGATAATAGTCATAGCCACCTCATGGGCTATTATGAGGATTAAAGCAGTTAATGTAAGCCAAGTGATAAAACTAGTGTTTGGTACATGGTAAATGCTCAGTAAGTATTAGAAATGAGTTGTGTTATGCACCTTTCTGAGGCCAATGAATGAATAACATATCTCTTGATACATTCTAAGAAGATGACGTGGTTATGAATTTCTTGTCACTCTATGTAAGACATTGCAGTTAGGCTCTGCTGAAATCTAAGGAAGTCTGGTCCAACAATTCAAAAATAATTTTTCAATTGTTTTTAGAAAAAAGTTCCAATTTCATGAGTGTTGAGCCCTACTTTGAGATTATAATGGATCTCCTTTTAGTGCCTGGGGAGAAGGAAACATGCCAAATGAAAACAGATTTCTCTGTAAATCTATACTTTTCATTTTCCTTTAACTCAAGAATACCTTTACTCTTATTTGCTAGGGTTTGTGGTGGGGGGGAGAAGAGGGAATTATATAAAGAAGGTTTTTGTCCCCAGGAATAACATTTCAGAAAGCCTGATTCTGTTAAATGGATAGAGTTGTAATTTGAATCTCTGTGGTTACCAAAGAAGGTACTTCCATGAGCATTTTGTTCACTAATCTTTGATATTCTATCAGTGGATCTGACATGAGTTTCCTAAACTTTCCCTTCCTATGACTAATAATTGCAAAGAAGCTAGTATTTGGATGTCACCCATAACTTTTAATAGTATGACTTCCTCTATAGAAAGTAAGCTTCATAAGAGACCTGATTGCATAGATTGAGTCCACATTAACCAAGATATTTTCCTTATATTTGAAACTATTTGAGACAAGTCTTGGTTTCATGGTAAGAGAACTGGATTTGAAGCCAGAACACCTGACATTGTCTGCCCCTTCATTAGACTTGTGATATTGGGGAAAGGTATTTTCATATCGTAAGCTTTCGTTTCCTCCTCTGGAAGATGAGGAAAATAATGAAATCTAGTTTAGAGAGTTGTATAAATAGTAAAATGGAATACAAAACCTGGTTGGTTCTTAAGGAGGTTTTATTTTACCTTTTAAGGTAACATAACTTTTAAGTTATTCTAAAACTTCATTTGCTACAGCAAACAATTCTATGTATTTTTTCCTTTATCTTCTCTATGGTTCCAGAAAGATAGTTATGCTTAAAAATATTTGTTGAAATGAATAATAAATAATTTCCGGTAGTTCAAACTCAGTATTTCTGTTGAATTGATTTGGGCTATTTAGCCAAAATATAAAAGTTAATTGAGAATAAAGAATTTCTGAGAATTCTTGATATTTCTTATCCACAGTAATGTTTGTTTTTCAATATAATTTATTTATTCAAGTAAGTCAATCAACACATAGTTATTGAGCCCCGGTTATGTGTTAGTCACAGTATTAGGCACTGAAAAGTGGTTGAAAGAGAAAATTTTTGTGTGTGGCTATATGGTATCAATATCAAAAGAGAGAAACATAATTTCAGCAAGACTTTTTGCTAATCTAACTTGCATCAGTGAAACTGGCATGTAGAAAAGCCATTTAGCTAGAATTTCCTTTTTTTTTTTTTTTGCATCATAGAGGCAGAACCAATTGCAAAATATGAGCACAATGCAATATTTTTTCCTCAGCTATGTAAACATGAACATGCATACAAATAAGGGGCTATGGATCTTCTTACCATACTCAAAAATAGCCAGTTGTAGTCTGTTCCTTATGTCAACATATTGCAAAAGATAATTGAAATTCCAGCAAGTGCCTATGTTATTAACAGTAGAGTTGATGCCATTATAATCTTGTAAACATCCAGACAAATACAGTCAGATATACTGAAGAATGATGGAGTGTTGTAACCCACCGTAGTACTTAATAATGTTACCGTTTTGGTCCATTATGGAATATTGTATCTGCTTGAATTAATGTTTATAATGGTGCTTTACTGCTATTGTCTGCTTGTTTTCATTCTGATTTATATGGTTAGCAGCCTGAATACAATTTACATTGAATTTTTTCAAGAAATGCAGTTTAGTCGAAGCACAAGTCCTTCTGAATAAACTTTGAATAGAAATATTAAAGACATAAAAGACAATGGTTTGGGATCTCTAATTGTCTATGGCAAAAAAAATGTATATTTTAAAAGGAAACATGGGTTCATAGGAAGATAAATAGACACCTAATCCAGAGGCCAGTTGCTGGCAGAATTTCTTAGTTTGATGTGACTCTCTCTTTGACAGTTCTCCTAAGGTAGGTTATTTTGGAGAAAACATATGTTTCCATTTTCTCTCCCTCTGCTTCCCTTTGAGTCCCCAGGCTCCACTAGGGTCACAGAAACATTAAGGCTTTTGTCACTGTGATTAATAGCTCTTAAGATCATCTTTAATTCACTCACTAATGACTGAGGGTCTTTCTGCTCTCCAAGTAATCGGGTGATGTATGAGCCGATAGCACACCTTGTGCCAGAGGTGAAAATCATTCAGGCAATGCAAATATTGTCACGGGAACAAATGTTTTCCCTGTTAATAAAAATTAATGAATTCTACCCAGGAGCTAGTTAAAGAAGCTGTGGCAAAGGAGATCCAAGCACAAATAACTTCTTACTGCTAAGAATCACTGACATCTCCCTTCTTGATAGAGGAAAAGACCGTAATTGTTGCGTATCTCCACATTTCCGTAAGAGATGGAACGATGACAAACTAATTTAATTACACAAATGCATTATGTCGCTTCTAAATTCATTTTCCTGGGTCTGGAGGATATTTAAAATTGTGAACTTCGACATCTTATTTGTTTTAACCTCAGTTAAGCTGCAGGCTTCTAGCACTGTACTAACCTCATGAATACATTCCTCTCTTCATAGCCTAGTTAAAACCAAGAATTATAGTGGTCAGGGTTTATAACTATAAAATGATGTAATGAAGTTTAAATTTGAAAAACTCCTTGTAACACATCATAAAAGATTGATGAAACAGACTGGAGATTAATAAGTGGTTTGAATAGTTTTGAGAGCAAAAGCAAGAAAAACATTTGTTAACTCTGTCCTTGTATTTATTGAATTCTTTAAAAATAAAAACATCTCCTCTCTTAAAAATTTGCCTCACATCATTAAGGATACTCCCATAACATATTTACCTGCACCATGAGTTCATTCTGTAAGACAATAAATGTACACTATTCTGAGAAGGTGTGCCTACTCCTTATATGTTGAAACTTAGTGTAGAGCAGAGTCTGTTGTCTTTTTCTTTCATTTTGATAGTTCACTATTCTTTCTTCTGGTGACCAAAATCCGTTGTCTCAATGAAATAAATATGTCTGAAATAGCTCCCAGTCCTTCTCCTATCTTTTACATCTTAGAAAAAGAAAACAGTAAACTTTTAAAAGACATTATTTTACCTCTCCACAGTGCTTATCTACAAAGGAACATATTACTGAGGGGGAAAAAAAGCTTGACTTGTTACTATTATTTCTGGTAGGCACCCAAGGAGAGTAGCTAATTTGTTCTTCATCAATGCCAAGGACAAATTTAAAAAAAAGAAAAAAACTAACTGAATTATGCATTTGTATTTTCTTGCTTCTAAAGTGTGCTTCTTTTCCTCAGAATGTTCAAATGGAACTATCAAAATTTTAACTGTATATTTTGTACATTATCTCAGAATCTATCTATGATATTTAAATGAACTGAACTCTGAAAATATTAAAGGACAAATGATGTTATTTAAATACAATAATTTTAAAAAATATTAAAGGATACATAAAATTAAATATTACTTAAATTTTGAAACTGAAGAATAAGTATAACTGAAGAGGCTCCTCTTGCCACCCTCCCATTATTAAGAATAAATCCATTTTTTCCCCCAAAATGAATTCAGATAATATCTCTTATGTTGAACTTGGAAGTAGGATTTTTCTCTAGATTGGTGCTTCTCCAAATGTAATCTTTGGATCACCAACATTCAGATAACTTGGGTGGGGTCTCACCCACAGTCACAGCGAACCTCTGGGAGTGGAGCCTGGGTATTTGTATTTTTAACAATCTCCCCAGACAATTCTCACACAAAGGTTAAGAACTACTGATCGCAGTGTTACTGGGAGGCATTTCATCATGACAACATTGGTTGTAATTATACAGGCTCTCTTTTTCTCATTCACATAAAATGAATTTTCCACAATCGGGTTTCACTGTTTCTATAAACTTTTATATCTTACCCTTGATTTTAAAAGAAAAATGTTGAGTTTACACAGCTTCAGTACATACCTGGTGGGTAAAGGTTTCGGGCAAGTGCAGACAACAAGGAAATCAAATAGGAGCTTTTTCACCCAGAGAAGTTCTAATCACATAGTAAACAGTTAGAATTTACACGAGCCTTTATTTAATTAAGCCTGAGAACCACTATTTAGTTGCAGCTGGAGCAGAATCTTGGCACAGAATAGAACAATCTAGCATAGCCTTTAACCTTTCCCCTTTTAACTGGGGTTAGAAGAATGTGTGTGTTTCTTGAAGAAGGTGCAGCTTCTCTTGAAGCCCTCTTTGTAGTCTTTGATATAAGGGTCGGTTCACTGTGCACACATTTTAAAATTCAATAGTATAGAAAATGGATGCAATCGATGCATAGCTTAGTTGCACTTTTTATAATCAATAAGTTTGAAATAATTTATCCATATGATGAAGTTTCATATTTTAGCATCTTTCTGGTACTCTTTAATGAAGAATGTGTGTGTGTGTGTGTGTGTGTGTGTGTGTGTGACACCTGGTTTGCTATTTCATAGATCTTTTTTCCACTCTCATGCTTCCTTACTGAATATTCTTAAGTAATTGCTTAGATCAGTTAAGGCTACATAAAATAATGAGAAGAAAAGAATAACAGTGGTACTATCATCATTATTTATGCCAAGGTGGCAGAATTAAATAGGATCCATTGCAGAGCTCAAATCCTTGGCTCCCTCAGCCACATGCGACTTGCAGGTATATATAGGCTAGGTTAACACGATGTGTAAATCAAACAGACAAACTGGGAAACCTCACACAAGAAGCCACATTTCTGGTTTCTTTTAAAGTATCAGACTATCTGGCTCCCCCAGACCAGTTCTGTATGTGGCAACAGTCAGCCCTACCTAGGTAGTAGCTGCCTCCCTTAGATGAGGCATCATCTCAGCAGTCCCCCTGTCCTTCCCATCCCCTATTACCTTATTCCCCGTTTACCTTTTATGCTTGACACTTGTAGGCATGTATGTATGTGGGCACCAATCCATGTGAATGAACAGTGAACCCCAAGTAGGATAATCTGAACATCTCAAAACCATGTCTACCTGGCTTTAGGATTTGTGGCAGATCATTCTACCTGATTTTATTGACCTTGGTAAATACTGAAATTAGTTTGCATATCTTTGAGTCTAATCAGATGAGTAAATCAGGAAATCCGTTTGGGAGTTACAAACTGGAGAAGCCAATGTGAGCTTAAAATTTGAAATATGGACTTTTTTTTTTTTTTTTCCATTTGGTTGTAGAGACCTTTATTTCTTCTCTGTGCATCTTTGAATCCTGTTATTCTGGAAGGTACTGACTGGTCTTAATAATACTCTCCTAGCCATGGTGAGGCACTGGGCAGTGCCAGCTTTAGAAAACAATTATCAAGACATCTCTGCCAGGTATTTCAGCCTCTTAGTAACCACAGGAAGTTTCCAGTATCCCTGACACAAGCCTGAGTCTTCAAGGCAGACAGATCCCTGCCACTCCCTTCCTACCCCTCCCACTTGAAGAAAGGCCACAAGTTCAGATTCCCCCACCAGCTCACAATTTTGGATTTGTCTAACTCTTCTGTAAGCCCTTTGGCATAGTCCAACCCTGCTTCTTTCGGAGGACAAATCTTATCTTTTTATTAGCAAACAGGATGGCTTAGATATGACTTTATGGGACATTTGTTGGAGCATAATTTAATATGACTCATTTCCCCTTGTATGTGAAGACAGTGACTGGAACAGACAAGGGGAAAACCAAACCCAAAAATGTTGGAAACTAACACTTGAAAATATATAAAATTCTATTGGAGCTGAGGGATTTATTTAGAATGATTTGGCATTCTTTGCTTGGATGTCTAAATAGGCCTTGTGATACCATTTTTGGCCTCACTTTGAACCTAGTGTAATAAAGAAGGAAATGAAAGCAAAGGTAAACTTAAAGTATTGTTTTACTCTAAATGCTTTCAGTAAAGGGTCTTGTTATCTAATGATTGGTACTAGATGGCTAGTATAAATCGTACAGTCTGTTCTTTGCACTCATGGCTAAAGGAGGCAGAGGCAAAGGAAATCAATTGGAACTAGCAGGTAACAAATGACCAGTCTTAGGCAAACATAGCAGGTGGGGAAAATAGACTTGTGGACAAAGATTACTAGGAAACAGTGAGAGAGGACTTTTTCTTCTCTTTCAAAACCCAGTGCAATTATACAAAGTGACTAATTTCACAATTACGAAAGACAGAACTGTTTTATCTCTTACCACTATGAACCTAGAGCCTGGGTGCTACAAGGTTTTCCAGGAGTCTACTCCAAATATATGAGACTTGAAAAAAAGGTTCTGGCTTCAAAAGATGAATGAAAATGGTACAATAGAAATGACTAAGCATTTATCAATGCAGGGATGTGTTGGCCAGCCGACTATGGTTCCACTCATTGAGGCTGTTGAGGGCTGTGTTTGTATGACATTGAATATGGGATGTGGGTACATTTTAATTTTTGACGTAATGTAGGATGCCATTTTCAAAATTAAGTAGCTAGGATGGGCAAATATCTTAAAGTGACCCTGATGAAGGATTACATTTTATAGCTATATAACATTTTTTGCCAGAGGCCATCGAGAATATTGGAAATGAGGATTTATTGAAAAACAAATGACTTTTAGCTAGTTCTATGAATGGGATGCACTTACTGTTCAAAGTAGGATCCTGCTGAGACAGGCATCAATGGACTTTCACTTCTCTAAACTCACGCCATTCTTATTTTTCACAGTTTTTTTTTTTTCCTCTCAAAGTAAGTGCTCCCTTTTCAAGTCTGCAAAGTACCAGTCAATCTGATCTGAATTTGGAGCTGCAAGAGGAACAGTGGGACTCTCCAACATTCAGACCACCCAGCTGTGCATTGGTATCATTTGTCTGACCTTGTTTGTGAGGAATTTTTGTGCACATGATCTGATTTGAACTTTACAACAATCCATGGATATTGAGAAATGTTAGTAACACGGCTCTGTTTGACCAATAATGCTAGGCCTGGTGACACAGTGTAGGTCACACAACTTTTCACAACTTGTATGTGGAAGGACCTCGAATCCAAATCATCTAATGTCAAATCCATTCAGCCTGCTAACTAACAACATTCATCTAGGGCTGGACATATATAGCTTAAGACACTTCTGGAGCTGAATTTTCAAAATGTTTTCTCTCCATAAATTTTTCATATTACCTGACAGAAAACAGTTTTATCCATGCAGCAAATATTTCTTGAACATGTACTGTGTGTTGGTTACTGTACTAGGCTCTGGATTTGTGATGGAGAATAAGATAGATACCTTCCTTCCTCTTTGGAGCTTAATTCTAGTTTGAATTCACTGCTTAGACTAAATTTGAATCAATGTGATCTAGTATTTTTACTGCAAAATTAATTACAGAAATGGAATATCTTCCATATCACTCCTAAGATGGATGCATATGTGTGTGTGTCTGTGTGCATGTGTGCACACAGACACACACAGTGGTTTGATGGGAGGCATGACTGACTTGCTAAGCAGTTTTGGCATCTTATAGCTAAAGTATCAGGGCAAGCTAATACATAGAAAATTTGATCAAGCATTTTGATTTCTCAGTCTGACCATTATTAATTGCCAAAGTCACTTACAGAAGGGAGATTTCAGAGTGAGAGAAATTTGCACTTACAGAGGGCTTTAGAGTTGACCCCAGTGTCTCATTTTATGGACTGATACCTTTCAGATGTCTTTAGTTGACATTAATTACACTCTGTCTGTTGTTGATACCACACACTTCAGTTTTTGACTTTGTGTTTTAGTTATTCAGTTATTTGGCTTCTCGCCTAGACTATGAGCTTCTTGAGGGCAGGATCTTTCTTCATTTTCATTGCATCTTTTTTTTTTTTTTTTTTAAAACCTTTATCCCTTCCCAGTTCCTGGCCTTGAGCTTTCCAAGTGGTAGCAGGGTTAAAAATTGCACCCAGGGCCAGCTTCTTTCTTTGATCCCAATGTCCTTTCACACAAAATTGCTCATTGCTTTAGTTTATTGCTATAAAAATGTGGATAAAAACCTTAAGAGTTTTGTCTGTAAGAAATAATCTGAGATAAAAGACTATTTTGCAAATACAAAAAAAAAGTATAGTGTGGATATTACCACTTTGCTGGCATATTCTCCAACAAATTTCCAAGATTTGTATACTAATTTGCTAAGGCTACCATAATAAAGTACTGTAGACTGGGTGGCTCAAACAACAGAAATGTATTTTCTCCCAGTTCTGAAGGCTGGAAGTACAGAATCAAGGTGCTGATGGATCTGGTTTCTTCTGAGGGCCTCCCTCTTTGGCTTGCTGATACATGGTCACCTTCTTGCTGTGTCCTCAGGTACTCGTTCCATAGTGCATGCTTACTTTCTGTGCCCTAATCTTTCCTTCTTATAAGGACATTGGATTAAGGCCCACTTTAGTGATCTCATCTGTAACTTAATCAGCTCTTTAAAGATCCTAGTCTCCAAATACAGTCACATTCTGAGGTAATGGGGGTGCACACAATTCAGCCCACAACACTTTGATTCACCTCAGTTGTTACTTCAGGTACCTTTCAGTCACACATATTTTGCCCTGAAAAGGAGTTACAGTGGTAGAAAAGATAGTGATAATCCCTAAACTCCTCTCTGATACAATAATACAATGTTTTTATTTTAATAAATATTCTCTCCCTGATGGGGCGGGACACTTGGGTGGCTCATTCAGTTAAGCGTCCCAACTCTTGATTTCAGCTCAGGTCATGATCTCAGGGTCATGAGACTAAGACACATGTAGGGCTCCAGGCTCAACAGGGAGTTGAGATTCTTTCTCCCCCTCTGCTCCTGCCTCTTCCCTCACTCTCTCTCTCTCAATAAATAAATAAATAAATCTAGAAAAAATATATCCTCTTCCTGGCTGTTCTATATACTTCCCAGATGTTGCTACAGATAACTTAGAGTGAGTTTACTCCCACTTAAATTGAGATGTCCATTAGTTTACTATGTCAAGTTCATTGTAATTCTTTGGTCAAGACAAGGTTTCCTTCTTTTTAACAGCCAAACTGATAGGATCCAGCTCTACCATTGTATTTATAGTTAATAAGGATAGCAAATTTCTTTTGAATACCTGAAAAGGTTTTTTTTCCCCTCTTATACTGAGAATAAATGTTTAGAAGTTTGTATCTATAGTATTCATGACACTTCTTTCTTGGACATCGTTAACTACTCAGACCCACCTAAATGAAGTGCAAATCTTTTACCTGGACAAAGTGCAAGGCTATTATACTGCATTAAGAACTAAATGGAATAACATTTGATGAAGGATACTAGCATAGCTCTGTGACTTTACATGATAGTATGCATTAAACATGATTTTGATTGAAAAGCAGAAAAATTTCAGATAATAAATATTAGTATTTCTGTAATATCTGAGAAAAACTGAATAATGAGAAAAAGTTAGGAAGTTAATACTCAAGAAAGGGTTCACATTTTAAGGTGCTCTATTTCATGTATGTGTTATTTAAGAAACATGGACGAGTGGAAACAATATAGACACTGAGTATAGAACTTTCTGGTTCTCAGTGTCCATAAATTGGGGGTTGATTAATTTCTACTTACTAAGGTTGTCACAAAGATTTAATGTATATATGTCTGTGTTTAGTGTCTGGCACATAGTAGGCATTCATTAAATGGATCTCTTCCTCCCACATTCTCCGTTTGCCTTAAGTTACTAACTTGGATGATTGTGTGATGTCAACATTTTATGGCTTCACATTTGGAAAAAAGGCTCCCCAAGACTGTATCACACAATTTTCTCTGTTCCACGTACAGCTCAATTAATCTCAGATTAACTGTAATTACTCTTTTGGCCCTTTTACTTCAGTAATTACTAAACTTGTGACTGCTGTAAACTGGCTTTCATATGTTTCATGCTATTAGTGCAGAAAACTATCCATTTACCTCAAATCAGGTGGATTTCAAAAGGTGAAAAACACTTTTCAGCATGAGTGAATTGAGAAGGATGGAGGGTGAACACTAATATACTAACATGTTTGGAAGCTTCAGGCATATGCTGTGAACACAGTGATGTCATATATGGATCTCCTAATGATGTGCCTGAGCATGGGAGTTTCCTTCTTTCCATCTAGGTGCCCCACCATCTTGAAGTTGTGCTCTGCTTGAGTTTGAGTTGTGCCTCAAGACATTAAATTACTTTTACTTAGAACTGTGACCCCTGTTCTCCCCAAGGATGCACTTACCTGGCAGAATCATCGGGAGAAATGCTGACGATTTCTTTCTTCTAAGATTTTTAAAGTATTTTAGCTGAAGTTTTCACCTGGGCTTTTAGAAATATCTGTGCTCCAGTGGATGGAACCAACTTAGCCAAATTATATTTCTGTGTTAGCAGAGCTATTGGCTGGGGGGAGTGGAGGTTGACTAGGTAATGGGTGCCATTTTATTAACTAATTTTTCAAATGGAAACGTATTTCTGTAATATTTACTGTAGAATATTGTTAAAATACAAAAAATAAAGAAAAATATTACTTAGGTTATCCTGAGAGATATCACTTTAGACATTTTGGGTGTGTAATCTTTTCATCTTTTGTCCTTTGTATAGATCTTATGTGACCAAAAGGGCATCACTCCACACTATTTGTTTTGAAAACCTGCCTTATTTTTTTTTACCCAGTATGTTGCAAACATTTTCTCATCTTGTATAATACTATTCTTCTTCAGTATATGGCTGCATTGAATTCCTTTGTGTATATTTTCCCAAAGCTTTCATTGTTGGACATTTGATTGCCGAGATTTTTCATTTTTATAAATAATGCTGTAATGCTCACACATAGTACAGTAGAGTGGTTAGGAATGTGGGCTTTCAAATATGCTCATCGATTACTGTTTGACCAAGGTACATTTTCAAAACCTCCATTTCCTTAGCTTTAAAACTGTGGATACAGTGATAGGACCTACCTTGTAGGGTTGCATTTAGACACTGGAAATAAAGTCTTAAGACACTGCCAGCTTCATAATTAATGCTCAACAAGCGTTATGTGTGATTTTTTTTTTCTTGATTAGATACATTTTCCTGTACAGTCTTATTTCTAGAAATGGAATTTCTGGATCAAAGGTCACATTTATTTAAACATTTTTGATTCATATTAACAACAATGAGGTATATTTGGATAGAATTTGAGAGACTCCCTATATGTTAAATACAGGTTATATGTATGGGCAACTTGAGTTGGTGATTCATAGTTCTGTTTTCTACTGGAAAAGGCAGGGAAATGCACATTTTTTCTCTCTTAATTGATGAGTTATCCTGGTGCCATTGACGTTGTCTGTGTAGGACATAAAAAATTGAAAGTGAGGCAAGGTCCTTTGAGACAGGGGAATTAGATTTTTATTCTGTAAGCTTATAAATTTTCATTGATTCCAACTGGTTATCTGGGGTATATACAAATAGAGAGTTTGTGCAAATGAACACTAAATATTAATTTTCCTCCTTTTCCTCTGTTTAGCTTGGGACATCTGGGCCTGGCTTTTCTTACTGTAGCTAGGCTGACTATACGGTATTGGGTGTTTCTGTAGTGTATAACAGAGCCTTTCCTTCAACTGAATCTGAAATTCTTCCAAAGTCAGAAGGAGGAAAAAAAAAACTAACCCTGAAAGAAATCACTTGTTTGAATGTAATAATCTACAGAAACTGGTTAAAGCATTAAACAAAAAATAAATGAATCAGATAGTTAGAACTAGTATGTCAGGAAAATAGACAGAACGTAAAATGCTTCTGGAATCTGTAGGATATTTTCTGGTACAAGGGGGTTTCTGAGTCATGGTTCATTTACAATGTCTGTTTCCTCACTCAGGGAAGGGTTTCTAATAGATTCAAGGAGACGCTAAGCTTTGCAAATGTCTTGCTCAAATAAAGGCAGCTCTGTGAGGAATAGATTTGTTCTGTTTATGGAGAAAACTTGCCAGTCATGTTTCACATTGTGTACCCTTCAGAAGAACAACCGTCTTCTTTCACATCATGGTGAAGATGGAGGGTTGTACAATCGTGTCTTCGAGGTCTCTGATCAGAAGGGTCATGAGCCGTGACTTTTTTAGACTAACTGGAGATTGACCGCCAACTTGTTCCGGAAGTCGTGGTAGACTTAGAGAATGTATGCTAGTCAGATCAGAAAGACTTTGAAAGCCATCCCGAGGTTTTACTACCATAAAATCAGATGGAGGGTTTAGCGGTGCCACTGAAAGGATGCTATTTTCAGCTTTTAAACCAGAGCATCATGGTCTTTGCATGGTAGGAATTTGAAGAAACCTCAGCAGTCTTGAAGATGCTTGCTTTAGTTTTCAAGGTCAGAATAAGAAATTGAGCTCTTGAGCTGGTCCTGCAGGAGGTGGTCTCCCAGAACAGTGAGTTTTTCTTTATTTCAATTGGAATAACTACAGGACTGTTGAGAAGATGATGAAACGTCATGGGCTTAATGGAAGCTTTAAGCATTTGACTATAAATTCTGGCAGAGGGAGGAAAGTACATTTTTTGGCTTGTTTGCATCTCAGACTAAATCTCTGGGACCATTGGAAACCAAGTAAATATCATCTGACTATGTCAGGGCACATCTGTCTTCTGTATATATCCCAGCTTGGTTTTGGTTCAGGGTTAAATATTACCTCTCTGGCAATTAATGATGACTTAATTATTAAGCATAATGAGGATTCCATGTCAGAAAAGAAGTTTTCAAAACTTAGGAGGCAGCTTGAATGGGGCCTAGGAAAATTGACTGTTTTTGCTTGGGTGATACTAGTGAGATTTGACAAGTCATGAGCTTTCTCTGGACCTCAGCTTCCACATCTGAAACATGATGGAGTTCTATTTACTGACTCCCTGGTGTCCCTGCTATTGCTAAAGCGTCTTACTGGGAACCATGCTCAGAAATTCTCATTAGTGCCAAAGACCTTTATGAAAAATTCCCATCAAAGATAAATCTGTGTGATTATTCTCAATAATTTTTCTAGTACTAGTTGGCTTGGGCTGCTATAACAAAACACTGACCCCAGGGCTTAAATAATAGATATTTATCACAGTTCTAGGGACTGGGAAGTTAAACATCAGGGTGCTATCATGGTTGGATTTGGTAAGGGCTCTTGCTCTGGCTTACAGATGACTGTCTTCTTATTGCGCCCTCACATGATGGAATGAGAAAGAGCTCTTGTATCTCTTCCTCTTCTCATAAGAGGCCTAATCTCATTAGAAGGGCATTACCCTCATAACCTTATCAAAACCTAATTACCTCCCAAAGGTCCCATCTCCAAATACTATCACATTGGGGTTTAGGCCTTCTATGTAGAAGTTTTGCAAGGTGGGGGTGTGGGAAACAAATATTTTGTCCATAATTCTTATCTTGCAAAATGGGATGTGATTTCCTGTTCACTGTTGCTAAATGTCTGCAAGGTGTCCTAGGTAGTTCTCCCCCTTTATAGGATAATCAACCAGTTTGGGGCCTCTGGGTGGCTCAGTCTTTAAGTGTCTGCCTTCGGCTCAGGTCATGATCCCAGGGTCCTGGGATCAAGGCCCACATCAGGCTCCCTGCTCAGCGGGAGGCCTGCTGCTCCCTCTGCCTGCTGCTCCCCCTACTTGTGCGTGCGCTCTCTCTCTCTTTCTATAAAACAAATAAAATCTTTAAAAAAAGAAAAGAAAAGAAAAGAAAATATGGTTACATGTACTTAGGAAACAGAAGTTTTTAATGGAAAATAACTGTAGGCAAATGCTTTCTTTCCCCGAAACCTAAAGAGGCTACTTGGCTTATGGGAGGTGCCTTTTTCTATCTTCCTTCTTCTGTTGGTGACCCCATATGTGAAGTCTTTTTTTTTTAATTATTATTATGCTATGTTAGTCACTATATAGTACATCATTAGTTTTTGATGTTGTATTCCATGGTTCATTGTTTTTTTTAAGAAACTTCTATCTTCTATGAATCAATTATGTTGTGATGATTCAGTGTCCAGATTCATAGTGAGCCTTGCTACTCAAAGTGTGGTCTATGGAACAGTAGTGTTAGAATCCCCTTGGAACTTTTTAGAAATGCAGAATCTCAGGCCCACCCATATCCACTGAATTAGAACTTGCATTTTTACATGATCTCAAGTGATTTCTCTGCACACTGCAGTTTGAAAAGTGCTGTTAGAGTGTATAGATCAAGTACTCATGATCCCAGTCTAGTTATCTCCTCTGCCTACAATAGCACTCTTTAAAAAAATAATAATGATAATGGTTATAATTTATTGTGTACTTTCTCTCCATTTGTGCCAAGCCTCTTATTTTCAAGCTCTACAACAAGATGGTTAATATTTTATTTTTTATATAAATGTATACAGATTCAAGGATGTAAAGTAAAGTGTCCAAGTTTGCATGCTTGTGAATGACGAACTTGGATTTAAAGTGAAGATTTTCTGACCATGAAGTCCATATATTTTTCACTGGGTCATATGGTTTAGGTTTTATTTAATACACATTGATGTATTAGAGGGCCTGGGTAGGTAAAGCTCTGCTAAAAGTCAAATCTAATTTTTAGGGCAGAGATTTTAGTGTCTTAGGCCTTAAAAATAAGAATAACCTTCTTTTTTGACTCCATCTCATGGAGTCAAATTGTTTACACGAAAGAATATGATCTAGAATGTTAGGCAAAGACTTTTGGGTTCTAGCTCAAAGAAAAGAAATGAACAAACTTGAAGTTTTGTACTTGAAAAAAGAAAATTTACTCTTTCTCTGTGGTTTGCTTTACTTTGGGAATAATAGTGTGTTTCTGGTATAAATTCAGCTGATTGTTTATATTTTTTTCCATATTTGATACTCAACTGAAGCTTTGATTATGGTAGGCACCATTCAGAAATGTAAATGATCATGGTGTTCATCCGTAGTCTGTCTTCAAAACATATTCATTTTCTCTTCATTATTAACACTAAGTCTTGGTAAATTCTAACATCACACTCAGCAACTTGGCAACAAATAAAATAACAAAGGGATATGAGTCTCAGCTATCACACTGACTTTCAAACACATAATTGGGAGTATATATTGGTATAAATGAACCTTTCATTTTTAACTAGGGAAACATCTGTTTTTTAAAAATGGAAACCATTATAAAGAGCAAAATAAAATACTTAAAATTTTTGTTTGTTCACATGAAATAAAATATAATATTGGGAGGCATAAATTTTCTTCCTTGTAAGGTTGCCCAGGTTCTCTACAAAAAGTTAATTGCCTGGTTCTTTACTGCATGCTTCTTCTCCTTAAGAAGCTTAGGTTTTTGTTTGGATTATTTTAGATAATCAGTATTAGAGAAAAGAGAAGTTTAATCATATTCACCTATCTATTGCTCAGATCCCCCTCTTACCTCTGGAGAAGTTGTTAACTTAAAAATGCCTAAGAATTTCTGAGTCTGAACAGTGACATCTTCCAACCTTAATTCAGGGAAGGATTGTAAACACAAAGAAGAGAGAAGCGAAAAAAAAAATTTTTTTTTAGAAGATGTACTGTAATTGATTGGTTTGTTAAACAGAAGAAAGGAACATTCTCTCTGTTTAGCCTAGACTCTAAAAACAGGGCAGTGCAAGCAAGCAACAAGAAGAAACTATGGAATCAAAGGAAGGCAAGAAAGAACATAGGATTTAAGAAGCAGAGCAGCAATCACAGCACCATGTAAAAAGTACTAAAAAGTTGGCAAGAATTGGACTTACCAACAGTGAACCACTGACCAGCTGGTAGAGAAGATTGGCAGTGGGCTAAGGGGAAGAAAGTAGAAATTCCATCTAAAAACAGCACAGATGTCTGAAAATATACTGTGAGGCAAACAACCCCACATTCCTTAATGGTGTCCTGAAGCAGCTATGATCTAACATGTACAGTAATTGCACTCACAAAAATGGGCAGAGAAGAAGATCATGCATTTTAAGAAGACATTTCATAGTAAATGATCAACATTTCAGAGCCATCAGAGCCCAATAGTGTAGCCTTGAAGAATCTAGAAACCTTAGTCTGTTTCCTGATCGTGACATGTAATATAACTCTTCTTGCTAGATCATGTATTGCCTCTCAGTGAGTTCCTTGAACTTCATTCCCCAGCAGGAATGGAGTTTTTTTGACTGCAATGACTTCATGGGAGATGTAGTTACAAGAAAAATACTGTATTCTGCCATCATGGCCAAATCTGCCTACTATATTATGCCATGGGATGTTGAGATCCTTTATAGGAGATGAAAACACACCCTGCATAAAATTGTGTTCAATGGAACATTTGAGAAATAGTCTTTATTTTAGTTATCTTCAAGGTTCCCCTGTACATACCTGTTTTGTTTCAAAGTGCATGTTCTTTTCCAGCTATAGCACCTTTATGTAACTTCTTAGTGACCGTCTTATGTAAAAACGTTATGTTCTTAGGAATTGTGTGCTTGGTTTGTAAGGTTACAAATTCTTCATTTTTGAGAGAAATTGGAACTGAAAATGGAGTCATATGGCAAACCTATTCCTTGAAAGTGATTCATAGTTGAATCAAAAGAGTGAGGCTCTCTTCTCCTTTTTCACTACCTGTAATTGCTTTCTTGGAGGGAAATGCCTTGCCCTAGTCCCACAGACCAGCATCTCATGAGGGAATGTGTTTGCTAGTCACTTAATTGCTCAGATGGGAAGAAGCCACTGCCATGGTTTCTTCTGTTTCTTCATTTTCAACATTTCTCCCATAATTCACATTTCACATCCAAGGATTCTTAGAATTGGAAGGAAAACATCCAGCCTACTTACCATGAGCGTTTAATGATGTGGCCATTGAGAATTTGTTGCATAGGCTGGAGCCAGGACCCAGGTTTTCCAGGCCTGAGCTCTTGCTAGAACATCGTTTTAGCTATGCCTGGGACAACTGCCAGACTTGCTTTAGAGTTGCTGATTGGTGGAGAGACCACCAGGAATTTGGAAAATGGAACGTCAGCATTTGATGTCTGATTTGGTTCTATCACTTTAGGCTTCAGTTGTTAAGATCAAATTTGATAACTCTGTGGGTCACTTCTGGTTCTTGGTTTTGTTTCCTTAATCATGAGTTGTAACTAAAAGAGATGGGGCCAATTTCCACATGCCTAAGGAGGAAAGATGTGTGATTACAAGGATGTTTCTATTCCTGACTTTAATGGGTGGGGTGCAAGGAGGCCTCTCTGTGGTTTTATGAACTCTTCTTGGTTACTGTGGTGACATTTTGAATTACTCACTTCCACTTGGTGGTGCTTTAAGATTAAACCCCAAATCCTCACACCTGCCCTCAGGTATTGGTAACTGAAAACATGCTGAAAATACGCACCATCCATTCACTTCCACCTTTCTCCCCTTAATAAAATTGTCTTTTTTTTTTTTTTTACACGGAGAAGATATCTTCTATTTGGTCATCTTGTGCCTTCTGCTCATAAGTGGCGGGTTAAAAACAAATACTCAGAATTGGGAAGTGTTCACACACTCAGGAAATGCCTTTGACAGTTATTTAAACACCAGTTTAAGAAAGCCGGGTTTTTTTCTTATGAATTGCCATAGGATTTCTCAAATTATTCTGCCATTGTCTCTTTTTACCTGCTTTAGAGACCACAGGTGTTAATGGCTCTCAGCAGCATTACTGCTTTGCTTGACAAACCCAAGTTCCTGTTGGCCTCCCAGCCCCGTGGGATGTCTGGTCTGCTTCCTGGAACCCATCTCCTTTAGCACATTCCCTGCTGAGCTCGTCCAGCCTTTTTTCTGTGGCTGCTTCTGTTTCTATTACTTCATCATAACTATGTGTTTTTGTAAGGGTAACCCAGTTTTCTTTCTTCTTTAAAACAATTTGAATAAAGTATAGAGGCTTTAAAGTCACTTGTGCTTTCTCGACCACCAATAAACACAAAAATAAGTGTTTAATAGTAGATAGTATTTCTGGAGGCGAAGTCCATTGGTCACTGATCTGACCAGTTGAAACTTTTTAAAGAGAAAATCTCTGACCTAAACTGAGAGGTGGTTCCAGTCCTTGGGAAAGCTGGTGGTTGATTTGCAGTCAAGTGGAGATTAGTGACATTCTGGTATATTTCTGTAACATCACGTTGTTGAGATCATGATGTTCCCAGTGTTCCTCACCCATGACTCAAACTTTTCTTTTTTGCCTTTCTTTTAAAATCAAACATTATCATAATTAATATTTAAAATGGGATTTTTACTGGGAACTGATGAGACATTTTGGCATTTGCCTTCATTTTCCTTGGAAGATGTTTATTTTCCTTGTCAGCTGCAGGGCAAGAAACCCACTGTGAAAACTGATAGACCCCCACTGTCAGGAGCATTTGTCTGGGATGATTTTGATGGCATACCCATGGTATTGCCAAAGGCGTGTCACAGAAGCTAAGTGAGAAACACAGGGAACAGCATCTTTTTTTGTGGAAAACAGCACGGGCTTTCAAGAGTAAGATCATTGTAACAAAAATAACCCAAAGAAATTCTTAAGCGTAAATATTTCTCTAAACTATGGATGGCCACATCTGGCCTTGCAACTTTTGGGTCCTTTAGTACTTTCGCAGAGGGCATCGTTCGTGTAGTAGAAATGCCATCTGCAGTGACAATACGTAATTTGGAACAGCAGAGCCCTGTTACAGTGTAGACGTCACAGAACCAGGCACATACTTTCTCTACAACTTCCTCATATAGTCAGGAGGGAAATTCACAGTGTACTGCTGTCCTGGGGTTTTAGCCTGAATACTAATGTGTGATAAAGTGATCATCTTTACAAAAGGATTTTTCTATAGCATAAAATATCTAATAGGGAGAATTGCAAGAAAGTCATTTTTTAAAAAGATTTTATTTATTTATGTGACAGAGAGAGAGAGAGAGCGATCACAAGTAGGCAGAGAGGCAGGCAGAGGGGTTGGGGAAGCAGGCTCCCTGCTGAGCAGAGAGCCTGATGTGGGGCTCGATCCCAGGACCCTGAGATCATAACCTGAGCTGAAGGCAGAGGCTTAACCCACTGAGCCACCCTGGCTCCCCATAAGAAAGTCATTTTTATAAACATTCCTGCTTGTGGTTATTTTGGGACCTGGATTCTTTGGAGAACAATATCTTCCTTTTTCGTTTTATGATCATCTTTTTCTTCATGCTTAGAAAGCAAAGAGTTTTGCCAAACTTTTTTTTTTTTTTTCTTTTCTGGCATTAGTGTATTCTGGAAAATGGCAATGGAAATGGCCCATTTCCTCTTAATAAAGTCTTCAGATATTTGCATGTCGTTTATTAGTTTCATCCCGGAAAAATAAAGTGCGCTCTTCCACATTTTTTTAAAGAGTTGAAGTGAAAATTTACCAGGTTACTATCAGATCAAAGTCAAACTTCTCCAGTGACATCCACATACATGGATATATATGTACTTGTATGTATATATTCATGTAGAGACAGACAAGATGGCTACGATGAAGAGGGGAGAGCAGGCAAAAGCTCTGGTTACAGTTCATTTCTGTCACAGAGTTCATCTAATGAAAGGACTAATCATTCCATGTCTTTATTGATGGCAGGTAGGTTCTTTTAGTTTTTGCTCCTAATTAGACAACTCAGCAGGAGGTAAAATAAAACAATGACTGCCTTTTGTATTGTCAGTTATGTTGTCCTGAAATAACTGTTCTGTGGGTTCATGGAAAACATTTAAAGAACCCTAAAATAATCCAAATATTATCAAAGGCAAGGGGAGACTGTGTTTTGAGAAGGTGCAGTGGATGGGACTGGTTTAATCCAGCTTGAGATGTGCTATTTATTCATTCCTCGGCACAATTCCACAACTCACTTAGTTTCTTCAATGTGGAAGAGAAGTGTCAAATGATGTTTCTTATTTGTCCAGCACATTTATTCTCTTTTCTGACAAGTATTACTCATGCTTTCTGTTACAGAAACCATGGGGTCTCAGTCTCTAGGGGGGAAAGTTGAGACATTGCCATCGGCCTCCCTTATTGCCCTTCCTTCTAAGTAGGCATCAGTGTACAAAGGACACAATCAATGAGGACATGTCTAGTAAGCTGCCAAAGGCTCTGTCAGTGAGATTCCAAAACAAAAGTTGGTCTTGATTCGATCACACTGTCACATCCAAGAAGGGATAGCTGGTGGGCGACAAACATTTGATATTTCAAAAACTACCAGACAAAAGCCCAGTCTTTTCTCCACAAAGTTCTCCAAAAGTATTAGGAAACAAATTAATGCAAATATAATTCAAGTTAAAGTACTATTTTCGCATGGTTGTTTTGTCACAACTCTTTTTCTGGTGGTCATTCTTTGGGTAATTTTTGTGCTAAGCCATTCTGGATTCTGTGTGACATGTTGATGGCAGAGTGGTGTGTCCTATGTGCATGGAAAATAAACGTGAAAAATGACTTATTGTTGCTCTCTGAAAGTGCCTCCATTTCTGAATTCTAAGGCAAATTAGGCCTCGGATTTCATTTTTGTAGCTGTAGTATCAGTGAGTGATAATGACTAGAATGTCTGAATTTGTTTTTACCCATACACATCAGACAAGAGGATTTTCTTTCCCCAAGAACAAGGTTAAGTAGTTGTTAAGAAGTAGAAAACTTCACAATATTTCTGTTTCCCTGATTTGAGGTTACTTTCCTCCAGGTGGTTTTAAAATGATAAACTTGAGCCTTGCTGCGACAGGATGGATGTTCTTGGGTCTCATGAACCCAAAGATAAATTGTTAGCTGATTCAAATGGTATTTGCCATGGTCAATGAAGAAAATTGCCCTATAAATAAGGTGCTGGTAAAGTCCTGAGAGTTCAGGACTAAGGGTTAAGAATGCAGAGTTTGAAGTACTGTTCTTGCAATGCGTCTGTTTGGAAAGCAAATATATTTAGAATACAACAGGTGAAAAATAAAATACTGCACACCACACACACAGCTATCCAGTTTTTTTTTTTTAAAGATTTTATTTATTTATTTGAAACAGAGAGAGAAAGATCACAAGTAGGCAGAAAGGCAGGCAGAGAGAGGGAGAAGCAGGCTCCCCACTGAGCAGAGAGCCCGATGTGGGCCTCGATCCCAGAACCCTGAGATCATGACCTGAGCTGAAGGCAGAGGCTTAACCCACTGAGCCACCTGGGCACCCACAGCTATCCTGTTTAAAGCAGGTGGTATCTTGAACTATAGGTAGCAGGAGTGGAAGCTATTACAAATATACACACCTGTGATTTGGGGCTAGCTAGGTTGGGATGATTCTTTTAAACATTTCCTAACCAACAGCCATGCAAACCATACTGTGAAAATCCTCGCTACATGATTTTATGAGAGAACAGTAGTGATTCTTTTTTGGAAAAGTGGTAAAAACACAAGCAAAATAAAGCAAGAGAGTAATTTCTGAATTCCTGAAGGGATTGCGATGATTTCTTTTTGGTTTTATCCAGTTGATACATGAGACAAAGTAAACCAGCAACAGAATAATTTGCAATTATTGATCTAAACTAGAAGGAACTGGGAGTTACTCTTCTCAGGTTGGACCTACAGGTTGGTGAGATACTAGTCGTTCAGCTTCACAGATGAGTTGACTGTGACCCAGAGAGACTGGGTGATTCTCCCACTGTCACACAACTGATGTGATAGATAGAGAAGTCAAACCTAGAATATCCCCTACCCTACCCCCATGCACATCTGAAACTACACTATTCTTTTTTGGTCTGTGAGTTTATCATTTAATGTATGTGGGCATCACCACATTTCTTAAGGGCTCACTGGGGTCAGAGCACTATGTTACAAGGAGAATTGCCAGCTCTTAATCTTTGCTGAATATGACTGCCTACCTACTTTAGCTATTACTTAAGGCATTTTGCCTACTCCATTTTTTAAAAAATTTATTTTATTTTTTATATTTTTTTAAAGATTATTTATTTACATGAGAGAGAGAGAGCACAAGTTGGGGGAGTGGCAGGCAGAGGGAGAGAGAGAAGCAGACTCCCTGCTGAGTAGGGAACCTGATGTGGGACTCGATCCCAGGACTCCAAGATCATGATCTGAGCTGGAGGAAGACACTTAACCAACAGAGCCACCCAGGCGCCCCACCGATTTTATTTCTTTTATTTATAAAACCCCCTTTAAAAAGTTTTGTTTTGTTTTTACAGAAGAATACAGACCTGAGGCCCAATCTGGGTACATTATTTACCTGAGGTCTGTGGTTAGCATATAGACAACCAGGATTAAAAGTCAGCTCTGGGGGTGCCTGGGTAGCATAGCCTATAGAGCATCACACTCTTGGTTTTGGCTCAGGTCATGATCTCAGGGTTGTGAGATCGGGCCCCATGTCAGGCTTCATGCTCACTGGAGAGTCTGGGATTCTCTCTCTCTCCCTCTGCCCCTCCTACTTGTGCTCTTTCTCTCTCAAATGATAATAATTTAAAAAGTCATCTCTGTTTATGTCTGTAGCTTCTGCTCCTGTTATGATTTCTGAAATTTTCACTGGGGGAGAGAATAAAGTATAGGGCTGTGGCTGATAATTACAAACTTTCTGTTATCTGACTAGAGAAAGAACCTTAGAACACATCTAAGAAAATAAAAACATCAAGACCCTCAGTTTTGGGAATCCTAAGTCACTTCTTAGTGAGGACTCTTAAACCCTGCTCTGTTGTCTCAGTGGTTAGGGGTTTTCCCCTGTTGCATATTAATTCCTGGTCCCTGCAGTCCAAGATATTTCAGGAGCAGGAAAGGGCTGTTTGGCTCAGTGGGACTGGGCTGCTATTCAGTCTTCCTTGTTCTTACCTTACACGTCGATTGATTATCCTGCCTATCGTGTGTTGACATATTTTGCTTGCTGTACTGATTATATATTAGGAGTGCTAATTCTTTTATTGGGTTAGAGTTCAAAGGTGCTCATCTGTCAGCAAAAAGTCTCTCATTTCGTGGCATGCTTGGCCTCCTCTTATATCTGTCATTTTTATGCTGTTTTCAGAGGTTTTCCTCTTATTTCTGGTCCAGTTCAATAGCACAGATCTTGAAGGATTTTCCTTTGTAGTGTGCTGTTTTGTACGGTTTTTGGAGACAGATTCTGCTCTTTGAAGATATGCAGAATATTGGCATTTCACAGACTCTGACTGAAGCAATGGAAATCACACTGTATCCTGCTCTTTGCTTTTAACAACTCTGTTGGTACAGATCTCCAAATCTTGGACTTTTCCCAAACGTGGTCAATTTCTGAGACCAAGGAATAAAGATATCCAAACTTGGGTTTTGCTTGTCTGTGTCACAGCATTCTGGCTAACCATCAGGAAATGGACCCCTGTGAAGAAAAGTCTGAGGAATGGAGATTTGATTACATGGAGCAATACGGAAGCTCATTGATGCCCCAATATCTTTTTTATCACAGCTATAGAAATTATAGGTATGCATATGTTATGTTTCCAGACAGATACTTCTTTCTTTTTTTCTTTTTTTTTTTTTTTAAAGATTTTATTTATTTATTTGACAGATGGAGATCACAAGTAGGCAGAGAGAGAGAGAGAGGAGGAAGCAGGCTCCCTGCCAAGCAGAAAGCCCGATGCGGGACTCGATCCCAGGACCCTAGGATCATGACCCGAGCCGAAGGCAGAGACTTAACCTACTGAGCCACTCAGGCACCCCCTTATTTATTTCTTATCCTAATTTGGAACTGGAGTTATATGTAGAAATGGCCTCCAAAGGTCATTATTTTGGATTACATATGGTGAAATATTTTGCAGTGAGTTTGAGGTATTTGAGATTCAAGCCCTTCTTGACAGAAATGCCAGTGTGTCAGGAATACATTTGTTGTAGCTTATATTTCAACTTCTGTTTTTATTACATGTCACATCTAGAAGTTGACCAAAATAATAAAAACAGGCATTATGTTATAGTAATAATAATTACAAGAATGATCTTTATGAATTGGTAAGATTGTCAGTGATTACTAGCTTTTACTCTAAATTCTTGTGATGTTTTAACAAGTTAGTCTTAATAATCATACAAAACATGAGTAAGCCCTGATTTAGAGAAGTAACTGAAGTTGGCTCTTAAGCAACTCAGCCTTCCAGAAGGGAGTGAAGTAAAGCCAAGTAGTCTGCAGTCCCCCATTGGAAAAGAGAGGAACATGGGAGTTATCATTAAATTATAAAGAGTTTACTTGTCTTTTGATAGTTTGGGTTCTATAAACAATAGGATATGATAGAACTATTATAATTAAATTGAAATAGGATAGTATGGGAATACTATGACAGAGTCCAAGCAGATGGATCTATTGCGGACCAGGGGTTAGACACAAACTCTCTTGAGTTTTAGTTTTAGTTTTGTTTTTTTTTTTTTAATTTGTCAAATGGGACCATTATTTACACAGTAGGTTTTTGGGTGGAGAATAAATAAGATAGTGATGTTAAATGGATAACATTATGTTATCTGGTACATCATAGATATTCAGTAAAAATTAAAACTTTATTGCTTTTCATCTTCTTATTGACGCTCTAAACCAACTTCATAATATGAACTAAAAATCCTATTTTCATCAGCCTTCAATAGCTTTTCTTGAAATTATACGCACATGGTGCTATGCTGATTATGGCACAAAGCATGCTATATAGTTGTGGCTCTTTCTAGGAATTTACTTCCACAATCACACGGAGATTGATGGATTCATAGAATATGAGCTCGAAGGGACCCTGGGGGCTCTCTGCATTCAGTAATTTTACAGACGACGAAATAGATTCCCAGAGAGATGAAAAGACTTGCTCAGAATTTCCCAGTTAATTAGTGGCAGTGCCAGGAATGGGATCTGGGTTTCTAGAGACCTGGTCTATTGTTCTTATTTATTCACCTTTCTTACTTAGGAAATAAAGATTGTGGCTGTATATTCTAAGAGTTGTTATTCAGGAAGAACTGTTTCAAAATATTATAGTCTTTAAAGATGCACAGTTACTCAGGAAAAAAAAAAAACAAACACCTGAGTACGTATGAGGTAAGTAAACACCATTGCAGTGTTGAAGTATGGATGGTGGGGCCAAACCATAGCCTTCCCAAGCCTTCCAAGCCATTCTCCATCCTCTTCTCCCAATTGTTTGGTAAAGTCACCACCTTGTCCAATCAGATTCATTCCCATAAACTCCTCTGATGCAGAAATTTTGAAGCCACCCCTGAGAAGTAATGACCAAATTTTTCTAATTTATTTATGCAGATTAGGAGACATTGCAAAACACCCAAAAGCCATGACATTGAAAGGGTAGGAGGAGAGTCAGATACCCAAGCACTGAAAACTGGATCATAGTGAACATTAAAAAGGACTAAGAGATTATATTCTTTGCTACATGTTCACCAGCTATGCTTCTAAATATGGCTGATTTGTGGAGTTCTGTAGACATATTTGGTAGTATTCATTGTGTCTTTATTGATCTGGAACATTCCAAGAGGCCAACAGTAGTCACTGAGCTCGTGTTCTGCAAGTCCCAGGGTCTTTTCCCACTGTGCAAGCATAACCTTACATGGCAAAAAAAATGATCTGAATAAGTCAAAGATCTCCAACTCAATTAAATTAAGTAGTATTACTTTTTTTTTTTTTTTTGTAGATACTCTCCACTATTACAAAACATAAATTTTTTTATGCATGTCTAGGTCCTATTACTTATCTGGTGTAGAATTTTATCTCCCAGACACTCCTTGCGCTTTAACTAAGGACAGGGAAAGAGAGAGATCAGACAATAGAGAAGAAACATTTCTGACCACATTGTCTAGTAGAGTAAGAGAACCTCAGGAAAGCTGTGACCTGATAGCATTCATAAACTGTTATCTTCTCCTGGGAGAAGCTGGAGTGGCCATTCCACTGTGCTATAACTCTGGGTGTTCATTAAAAATTCATTCAAGGCTAAATCATATCACTGAACAATGAGTGTGGAGGCCCAGATCCGTGTGTCAAAGAGAGGAGGCCATATCAGGGCCAGGTTGCTTTATTTAGTGGGGTCTGTGTCAGGCAGACAAGGGGAATGGGAGGTTTCCTTGGAGGCTTTTGTAAAGCTCTGTGCTTCTTCTAGGGGCTCAATTAGAATAATCAGCGGCCTTGGGAAATTCACACGGTGTTGGTGGGGCTGTGATCCATCATCATCCATCATACTTGTGCGCTGGGTGACTGAGGAGCCAAATACCAGGCTGGCGGGGTGGCCAGAGCCCTTCTGTGCCTGGAGCTCTCTGGTCGGCAGGGCAAGGCTCCAGGAAGCCTGGCAGTGGGAGGGGTGCGGGAGGCTGCAGGGGGACTGAACCCTCAGATCAGCCTGCACTTGAGGGCCTTTCCTTTCCAGCAGTTCCTGCAGGTGATGGTCTAGGAGTTAGCAGTAACTGTACACTACTTTGAAAGAAATTTCGATTGTGTGCTTTGAATTTCCTCAGCTTAATTTGTCTTTTGGTGGCTTGTTTAGAGTTTATTTCTAATTTATTTTGAGTTTGTGTTTATTTGTAGGCCTTACCATTAAAAGAAAAAAACAACTTTCTGGATTGTTTGCTGTTTGGCCTTCACTTTGTGGGAATGATTGGGTTTTGTCATTTCGAATAAGGAAAGACTCATGGTGTATATGTGTATTTGTGTGTGTGTATTTGTGTATGTGTGTGAGTGTGTATGTTTTGCAGGGAGACAGCCAATAAAATCCCCATTATATATTCCATACATCTTTAACAACTTTTTTCAAACTCTTTTTTTAACCGAGGAAGAAATGTGGTTTTGGTTATTTTCAAAAAATGTTTCAAAATTCCAGAATTAGGAGAACAGTGTCTAGTTCTATAGAAAAGCATTTATTGCAATATGATCTCAGAGCCAGTCTGCTAGGGTCCTGTGCAAGATTGAGTTGCTCAGTGACTCATTTGGTTTCTTGGTTCCCAAGCAAAGAAATCTGGCAGCCAAGTGTATACATTTTTGCCCGTCTTCCATTCTGTTTTTCTCAGGAATCCAGGGAGAGAGTTGAGTCTAGGTGTGTGCAATCCCGGTTTTATGATGTTTATCAGGAAGGAAAAGGTACTTAAAATTTGCCTTTTTCTGTTTCAGAGGGAAAATGGGATTATTAACTCTCAAAAGCCAAAAAAAAGCAGATCTTTCAAATTTTTAATCATTCAGGCATATGTAAATTAATATAGAGTCCCCGCTCTCTTGCTTTATTTTACTATATATTATCCTTTTTTATTTGCTTTTGTTGGCCTGTGGTAAGTGGTAAGCCTGTGCCCTCCCCTAAAGAGGTCTCTGGTCACTCTCTTTTGGATGGTCCAGTAAGTCCATAAAACAAATGTGTCTTGTAGTTCATTCTTTCTCCTTTTATATTTCCTAAAATGAAAATCTGAAGCAGAACGCCTAGAAGTATATTGCAATTTGACAGAGTTTGCTTTGTGTACATACAAGAAAACATGACTCACAAAAAAAGTAGAAGAGTTGTATGTGTGCTGTGACGTTATTTTATCGGTATCTATTGCACCCATTGCAATGAGACTCCTGGGATGTTGGACCTAAATTAAAATAATCATAAATAATGCTAAACAATAATAAATAAAATCCAGGTTCTTCTCTCTCCCTTTTTCCTCTTTTCTCTTTTTTTCCACAAAGAAAATACACAAATAATGCCAAGTAGACCAATCCCTTTCAGGAAAGGAGGCACATACATGGGCTGAGGGATGGACCAGGGAGCCACCCCCACATGCCCTGGAGATTTGGAGTTCTTGGTGGGGAGGGCAAACAAGGGAAGGGCCCTGGATGGAGAATGTTGATTTTCCAAGATTTCCTGTATATTCATTTACTGGATTTTAAAATTTATCCTAATAAATTAGATTTATTGGCATTAAACTATTTTTTTCTCCAAGGTCTCAAATGTAGGAGTAAAATTACATTGAAGTCTAATTTTGCCTAGTAAATTCCTATGAAAACCATTGAGATAAAGGCTTATTTTGGTGCCTTTCCCTAGGAATTCTATCTCAAGGAACATTGAACAAGGAAGAGGTTGTGTATCTGGTGAGCACTTTGTGAAGTACCTGAGCTAGGATTACCAAGACATATTGAACAACTTAAAGTGTAGGAACTGAAGAGCGTTTAACTTTTAAAAGGATAGTTCCTAATTTGCAGGAATGAGGCCGGTTATGGAGTGGACATTTCTTAAGAGTCTGCCAGACCAAGTGAAGATGTCCTTGAATGCCCGATTTGGCATTTTCTCTGTTTGTACCTACAAGAACAAGATTTTTTTTTTCTCCTGTCCCCATGCTAATTTTGTGAACTTTATGGAATCTTCCATCATGGGAAAAGCCCTTGGTTCTATAGTGTCCTCATTCTCCAGGGACCCAGATTTCTCTTATTTCCTCCTGACTGTCCATGGCCCCTACTTTAATGTTGGGTGTTCCAGTCTTTCTCTTTGCATGCCCCATATGTCCCATTCTCTCAGAGTGGCAGACATTCCTGATCACTGATAAACTAAGTTGTGATATAGTATATTGGTTCATCACGGGTTATTTTATCCCACCCACTCCCTCACCAAACTCTTTGTTTTACTTCCTAAACCTCTCTTAGTCTTTATCTTCCACCATCACTGTCATCCTTTTTTTAAGAGCCTTTTGATCTGAATGGACCATTGAGAGTCTATCTGACTAGTTCATCTGCCTCAAGTGTCATCCTTCTTAAATTTCCCCTTTTCTTTGAATCAGAGTGATTAGGCTAAAACACAGCTCTGACCTTTCCATTCTCCTCCTAGGCCCCTTCACTGACACCACATGCATAAAGGAGAAAGGCCAGACTCTGGAATATGGCATTGAGGCCTTTGGCTGTTTGGTCCTCACTTTTGGCTATTTCTTCACATCTCTCTCTGCCTCTTTCCTGCTATAAATCAGGCAATACCAAGAAACCCTCAGTTGCACGCACATACTAAGCTGTTTCATAGGTCTATACCTTTCAATATGCTCTTTCTTCTTCTTGAAATAGTCTTTCTTCCCTTGTCTTTTCTCTGGGAAACTCCTTCAAAACCGTCTTTATTCTTCAACAGCCTTCTCACGTGTCTCCATCTCTGGGCAGCTTTTCCTAATATTTCTCACCCTCAGAATGAAGTCCTTTCTTCTCTGCACCTCGTACATAGTTTATTGATCATGGGGACTTTATTTATTTGCATGACTTCCCTCTCTACTGGACGGTGGCTCTTTGAGGCCAGGAATGAGGCCAGCCATTTTGGCTTCTAGAGTGCATCCCATAGCAGATGTTAAATGCATATGGAAAGAAACAAACTATCAGTTGTCCGGAGGACTCTTGGAGATGGCCTTGCCTTAACACCAAGGAATGATGCTTTAATTGGGGGGAATTTCAGGTATGAGAGCAGGTTGGATCAGGTCTATATGTATTTTTTGGGTAGGCAGCCCAGCTTAAAGAAGGCCTTGGTCTACCACATCCATGGGAGCTGAGGGGAGGGGGTGCGTGTACATCACGTGGTGTCTGGGGTTTGGCAGAGTGGAGACATCAGTGCTGATGGTGCCCAGATCCCCATACTTCACAGCAGACCCCATAGGTTATTAAAGCTGGGAGTCTATCTAGGAAGATTAGCCGGAGGAAGTGCTTTAGCCGTGGAGCAAACAGGCAGTCGCTTGATTAGTGCCTCAGACACGGTATGGCCCTGTGGTGTTGGGTTTCCATCTGAACCATTACTGGGATATTTGAGATCTGGAGCTTTGGATCTAACCTCACCTTGAGTTTGATTTCTGAGTCCATACATCAGAAATGGGCCTTGCTCCCTTCTTTTAGACTGCATTTTCCAGCAGTGAGTTTTGTGTCCCTTGTTTTTGGGCATTTGAAAGGGATGCTGAGAATTAACCCATATGTGTTTGTTTAGATGGGGAATCCTAAATAGCTTCTTGTCCTGGGAGAACACAGTAGCAAATATATCTTTACAATAATATGTTTTAAATCAAAAAGGCTCCATATTTTCCTGTGTGTTTGAATTTGGCATTCTTGATCATTCCAAACCCACCTGTCTGAGAACAGGAATCAAAAACAGGAGTCACTCTCAAATTTCACCTCTATTTAATCCATCACAGAAACATACTGGCTTTTCACTGTATATATATAAAAAACCACACCAGGACATTTAAACAAAGTGACACAGATCATCAGCAGATCAACTGGGAATGACGGCTCAATCAAACAAATGTATGTTGAGAATTTCCACAGGGCAGCTCTCACAGCAGCCAAGCCAAATTTGTTTAGTATACATGAGTTAGCTGCTTAGGAACATTTGCTATGCTGCATGCCAGATGATGACTTTTCTAGGTAAACATCCATTTAGCAGCATATACCCATCCATGAAAGTGTTGGCGTGATTTTGATCTATTCTCTTGGACTCCTGGAGTTATGACTTCATTCCACTGGCAGCCAAGTACCAAACCCACACATGCACCATTTAGGCTAAAAAGGGGAGGGGGCGGGGGAAGCTACACACTTATTTCAAAATGTAATATAACCATCCAAAAGGTAGGAGAAACTCCATAAAATTGACAGGCCATTTCACTTTTCTGACAAGCAATAAAGCAAGCATCATTAAAATGGATGTCAAATTACAGGGCAGGGAAGCAGCAGGGAAAATACTTACCTCGTTCTTGGTATTTGAAATAGAATGTGGCATATTTATCCTACCTCAGTCTGAACTTGGAGGCATTCTTTTTTAGGGTAGGGGGTTATGGGCTCATTTATTAAACTGGAATTTCAGAATCAGATCCCAACTAAGTAAGAACATTTGGATTCCTCAGAAAAGAGCATTTAAAAGTTCGTCTTATTCATTCTTGTATTGGAGCAATTTACTTATTTTTTTTAAGGTGTCATTTAAAGAATGGAAGGCTCTACTGCACACAATATTTAAGACAGATCAGAAGAATGAAGTGTGTATAAAAACCCACAGAAACAAAACTCATAATTTTCTGGTAGAATTTTCAGAATCTGTGCTTACTCTCTCACTGGCTATTGTGAAATCCAGCACGTGTTGTGCAAAGTTCAAGCTCAAGGCTCTTGTTTATTAACCACAAGACTTTCTTTCTGATTGTTTTCAACTAGGGAATCCTCGATCTGGGGCAACAGTTTCAAACAGAAAGCTTGAGAATTCCCTTTCTGGACCAAGGGGTAATTATGTGAAATTTGTTGGAAGAGATCATTGTTTCCAAACTTTAACCTCCTTTAGAAGAGCACTTGGCAACTATCACTTGTTTGAGCAAGTATTTTGCATGGCCAATGGTTTATAAATCCCGTAGAAAATACCTCTTTTCTAGTGGTGGCAGTGACTTTTGTAGATAACAGCTTCCTTTGAAATCTGTTTAAGATTCAGAGCTAGGTGAGTTACAAAGTTTCAAAAATGGAAACTGGGTATAATTAGCATTTTCTAAAGTTGGTTCAGTTTTTTAAGGTTTTTTTTTTTTAATTTGAGTACAGCTGACACACAATGTTACATTATTTTCAAGTGTATAACTTAGTGATTCAATAAGTGCATGTTATGCTGTGCTCACCATGAGTGCAGCTACCTTCTGTCACCATCTGACACTGTTACAATACCGTTAACTACATTTCCTGTGCTGTGCCCTTTTATTTGAATTTGAGCATCTACACTATTCATAGTACTGGAAGAAGGTATGAAGATAATTGAGACATAGCCTTTTCCCACAAGTAGCTGAAAATCAAAATGAGGAAATAGACAGGAAAATAACTAACTCTAACAGCTCAAGGTAAATGATAGATTAATATATTCTGAGGTACATTTTATATTTTGGGGGACCCAACCAGGAAAGAGCTCACTCTTGTTGGGGAAGTGGTGACCGTGGTGAGCGGGAACCCTTAGCAGATGAGATAGCATCTAAATGAGATCAGTGTATGAATCCTAAATGCTTCCTCCTCTGTGAGACCTTCACTACTCCCACATTTCAAACTTTTTGGTTTTCTCCTCAGAACGTAGGACCATTTCATATTCTCCATATTCTCCCTCTCCCCTCCAGACTGTAAGGTTCATGAGAGCAGGGATGTTGTTGAGCTTGCTCGCTACTGCATCCCTAGCTCTCAGAAGAGTAGCAGGCCCTCACTAAGGAGTCACGGAATGGAGAGTGACAGAAGAGTGTTCTCAATCAGAAGGTTATCAAGGAAAATAACACAGAGAAACCAAATTCCATAGGATATTCATGGACACAGAATAGGGTATTATGGACAAATAAGATGGGCAAGTTGGTTATAACCAATCACAAAAACATTTTCTGAGGTATCCAGAAAGCTATGGCCAATTTTTGAGAAGAAAATTAATGAGCTCTAACCTTCTGAAATCTTTCTAAAATGAGTGTCACTCTTGATAATCCAGGATAAAACTTTCTTGAGGGAATGGTACACCTTCAGTAGATAGACTCATCCACAAAAGCAGTAGTGTGATACATTCTTCGGTCCCTGTTGTCCAGGTTTTAAAAAATGGGATATGGTATGGTGTGGATGAGTAGATCTCATACACTCATCAATATGTATATGGAGTCTTATGCAGCCATAAAAAGAATGAATTTTGCCATTTGCAACAACATGGATGGAGCTAGAGACTATAACGGTAAGAGAAATAAGTCAAAGAAAGAAATACCATATGATCTCGCTCGTATGTGGAATTTAAGAAGCAAAATAAGTTGAGCAAAGGAAAAAGAGAGAGGGAGAGAAACGAAGGAATAAACTTTTTTTTTTTTTAAAGATTTTATTTATTTATTTGACAGACAGAGATCACAAGTAGGCAGAGAGGCAGGCAGAGAGAGAGAGAGGAGGAAGCAGGCTCCCTGCTGAGCAGAGAGCCCGATGCGGGGCTCTATCCCAGGACCCTGAGATCATGACCTGAGCCGAAGGCAGAGGCTTTAACCCACTGAGCCACCCAGGCGCCCCCAAGGAATAAACTTTTTAAAAAATTATTTTTATTAATATATAATGTGTTACATGGGTATATATGTATTATAGGGGAACAGGTCTGTATTAAAGGGGTACAGTTCTATGAATCATCATAAGAAATAGACTCTTAACATAGAGAACAAGCTGGTGGTTACCAGAGGGGAGGTGGGTGGGAGGATGGGTGAAATCGGTGATGGGGATTAAGGAGTGCACTTGTTGTGATGAGCACCAGGTATCGTATGGAAGTGTTGAATCACTGTATTGTACACCTGAAACTAATAGAACTGTACTGGAATTAAAATAAACTTAATAAAAAATAAATAACATTAGAAATGTGATATAGGGAAGTTTTGTTTTCATTATTACTAATGTGCCCTCAAATGTGATAAATGGGTAGTAGTCTTTAAGTACACAGAGAAGACAGTCATGCAAGGGTACTTCAGCAAACTTCAGTGACTTCAGTTTGGGACAGAATAATCTTAGGACAAGTGGGGATTTGTTGCCAACGAAAGATTTTGTTTAAATATAAATAAAAAATTAGAACAATAACCTGCCAAGTTCCCACATGTATTTACTCCCACTGTGGTAAATTTTACACTGTCCCAAGAATACTGTTTATCAAAGCAGCTCCCAGGTATTGGGATGAACCAGACACTTTCAAAGTGCTGATTGATCACTCTTTGCCAGCGGTTCACTAGGATTACACAGCCACTCCAAAATCAACAGCCTGAAAGAAAATGATATGAGGCTTGGAACAAAGGCTGGAATGCAGGTTAGCAATGGCCTTACATTGCAGTAAATACATCAATTAATATTCATCAACATCTAGAGACATGATCTGGTAAGAGTATGGAATGAACTGTGTATGACAATTCAATTTTCTACCTCCCAAAGAAACCTACCCCTTACTTTTGCACGATAGAATGGGGAGAGAACTCTGAGTGGGTCTGCCGTTCTCCCTAACTCCTGAACTTTTAGAAGAACTCCTGGGAGTGTTATCGGGGTAGTATAAAATATGTGCAGCCTGGGAGTACTTGTTTCCATCTTCATCCATCAGCTCAGACCTATGAAGTGTTTTCAGAGGTTCACCATTTACACCAAAGTAATGGAAGGGCAGCAAGAAAGTTTTTCATGTTCTTTTATTTGCCAGGTATTTCAAGACACCCTTTTTTTTTTTTAAGTGTTTTTTAACACTTTTTTTTTTTTTAATTGTTGCAATGGGATGTTTGTGGGATGAATTGAAGTGCCCGCACCAAGAAATAAGGAAAGAGACAAATTCATCCTGTGACTTTTTCTTCTCCTCTGCATCTTGGGTTAAAATCATGGGAAAAGTTCATCATTTCCCATCATCTCATCAAGTGTTGCTCATTGTTCTTTGGCCAGTAATACCTCTTTCAAACAGAAACCTTCTTCTAATGTTTTTTAATCCAGGCTGTTTTGTACGGAAATCCTGGCAGGGGAGTTTTGGAAAGAGCTCATCTTTTTGTATCATGTCAGTGACCACATTGATTCTTCTTTACATTTGATTTCAACAAGTGTTTATCGAGAGTTTTTTTGATAAGAGAGTAATAGAGAATGAATTATTCATGAACCATCACCTTTTGTTATCTGAATGCGGGTAGACTTGAGAGACACTAACCTTTAAAGGGTGTCACTTAAGACCTAGAGACATGAGAACCTTTCCCTATAATAATGATAATGACTTTTGGCATTTGTAGTTTCCTGTAAAGCTTACAAAAGATGCTCAAATGTATTATTTCTTCTGATTCTCACTTCAATTTTATGTCATATGTAGTTTAAATACCACTTCTGTCTAATAGAAATATAAATGTGAGCCATATATTAATTTTAAATTTTCTGATAGGTAGCTGCATTGAAACAGGTAAAAATAAATAGGTATAGTTAATATCACATGTTTAACCCATTATATCAAACTATTTCAAAATATAACTAATGCACAAGAATTATCAACTAGATATTTTATAATTTTCATACCAAGTTTTAAAAATCTGGTTGGTGTATGTATTTTTTTTTTAATTTTATTTTTTATAAACATAGAAAATATATTTTTTTCCCCAGGGGTACAGGTCTGTGAATCGCCAGGTTTACACACTTCACAGCACTCACCATAGCACATACCCTCCCCAATGTCCATAATAACCCCACCTCCCCAAGGTGTATGTATTTTTAAACTTACAGTACCTCTCAATTTGGAGAAGCTACATTTCTAATGCTTTTTTTCCATATGTATCTATGGGCTACCATATTGAACAAACATCGGATATGAATAAAGAAATGGAGGCTCAGATAGATTGAGGGGCTCTCCTGCCCCCGGTGAATTTTTTAACATCATATACATTTGATAGAATTATAACATTTCCAGTCTTCTCTCTTTAACAGTCAGAGCTTACATAGGTTTACATGGATTGATCCACAGTATATCTGAACTGGAAAGCATCTTTAATGTTTACATGAGTAAACCGATAATTTTCTGGCTTCTTTAGCTCTTAAATTCTACAATGCCATGAAAAATAAATATTTCAGTCAGTTGTGCTGAAGTCGACACAGTGCTGTCGATGAAGTGGTGAACAAAGCAGAGTTCTACCCTCATGAAGCTTACATTCTGCAACCTACAGGATATGGCTGGTTCATAGCAGGTGCTGCAGTAAATGCTGGTAGAATAAAAATCTAGTTGGCAATATTTGATACTGCTCTACCAGTTTCCATTCCCAGAGGACTCAGTGAAAAATCTGAGAACAGGACAAAAATATGGGTTACCTATATAGGGACTTTTTGTTTGTCATTTTTTATTCCTTTTATAACCAATATTTTTGAAAGGTTTGCAATGTGAGGAGGATTTGGTACAAATACTGAATTGATTCCATTTGGTTAAATTCATCTATTAGCATTGAGCGATTAGAGAGAGAGTGTGTGTATGTGTTGTATATGTGCACAAATATGTAGATTCAACATACACTTTCCCTTTCTACAGTGGGACAATTTTACAGTATCTTTAAACAGACCGAGGACACCATTTGTGTGATGCCTTTTGTAAATTCATGTTAGAATTTCCCAATTTAGAGTAGGAAAGCAAGGTATCACTGACTTCAGCACAATTGGCTTGCCTTGGCTGACATTTTCAAGTCAACACATATACATTGAATTATCATGAGATAGAAAGTTCCCTGGATTCTGGGGATTCTGCAAAAAATCAGGCATCCGTACTCCCTGCCTTCCTCACTTTATATAGAGTTTTGAAGGTTGTGGCTTTAATAACCTTTCCCATTTGGGTTCACTTGAGTTGCCATGTGCCAATTGCATGATCCTTTTTGTGACACTCCACATATTTATACAAGTTTTGTTTTTTTGTTTGTTGTATGTATGTGTGTTTTGGCTAGATGTATATAATGCTGTTTCTTGGAAAAATATTTAATGCTGTTGTTTTACATGGGGAAGAATAAAAGTCTGCTCAACTATTTTTTCTTCAACCAAGTACTTTCAGTTGACCCTTTAAGCCAGCTAAACTGAAGAAAAATGCAGTTATACCCTACTGTTTGAAATGGTGTAGAGATCTAGGAGCATTAATTTAAAAATTCATAAATCCTTTGCACTATGCAAATTAATGACCTGTAACCTTTTCTTTCAGGTGACTTAGTTTGACTGAACTATGTCCAAATAAATGTGTTTATTTAGGAGAGCTCAATGCTACCCCAAACTGACATTTAGCATCTCCTATGGCTCAGAATATGTACAAGAGATGTGGACCACCCTCTGTTTTCTCATTATGCCAAATAATGGGAAGTGGAAATCACTCTAATCCTTTCTTCTGTGTCTGCTGTACTTCTGTAAAAATGATAAACTCAATCCAATTAAAAGTCATTACCTCTCCAGGGCTTTGCTGCAGTCTATAACCTTTATTTCACAATCCTCCTGATTATCTGTCTTCCTCACAAGTAGAATTTTTAGTCATCTTCCATTTCAGTTTTCTCTTAAAGAAGAGGAATCCATATTTAGTGTTGAATACTGTAGTCCTTGTTTTCTGTAGCATTCGCTTGACTGTATTCAATGCAGCCTTGTATTATAGAAGTTAATTTTTCCTCATTTGTCTTATCTCCCTGACTAGATTGTAAGTCCTTTGAAATCAGCAATTTTACTTTATTCTTTGTGCTCTCCCTACCCCAGCTTGCCATAGTGCTTTGTATATAGAAGTCTTGTTGACTAAATGATTATCACTGTGTGGTATATGTTGGGTCATAGTTGCTAAAATGTAATAGTGGGAATGAGTATTAAAAAGTTAGATGAGGGGTGCCTGGGTGGCTTGGTCTGTTAAGTGACTGACTCTTGATTTCAGTTTAGGTCGTGGCCTCAGAGTCCTGGGATTGAGCCTCGGGTCAGGCTCTGTGCTCAGTACAGAGTCTTCTTGTCCCTCTTCCTCTGCTGCTTCTCCTGCTCTCTTTCTCATACATAAATAAAATCTTTAAAAAAAAAGTTGGAAGAAGTAGCTACATTAATACAATGACAATAGCAACAGAAACAACAAAAACAACAACAGCACAAAGCTTGTTAAGTTACTGGGAATTATTCTGTAGACTGCTGATACTCTCCTGCCCCCGGTGAATTTTTTAACATCATATACTTTTGATAGAATTATAACATTTCCAGTCTTCCCTCTTAAGCAGTCAGAGCTTACATAGGTTTACATGGATTGATCCATAGTATATCTGAACCGGCCAGCATCTTTAATGTTTAGATGAATAAACTGATAATTTTCTGGCTTCTTTAGCTCTTAAATTCTAGAATGCTATGAAAAATAAATATTTCAATTATCTTTAGGTTTAAACAATATGATGCCAAAATATTTTACTTAACTAGAATAGCTATAACCTATTAAAACAAGCAGTTTGTTAAAGAACATTTATTGGAACAGACCTAAAAGATGATCAGCAAAAACACAAAACAAAGACACTGAGATTTTTTATTTTTTTTTTTATTCTGGAGAATGATACCTAGAGCTAAGAAGGGTTATAATGTTGATATAAATGGGCAGCAAAATATTTTATGCATATACCACTGAATATGAAGTCACAACTATAGGGGGTTTTGCCATTCCTTTTTATGAAGCACCTTGATGAGCAAATAGCTCTTTTTTTGGAGATTGTTTTTCACCCTATAATTACAGCTCTTGAAATCTATTTTGCTACTTTGGCTTTTGGTTACTTTAACTATCATAGGCATAGATGGATATTATTTGGGAAGGTGCCATTGTCTGTTATAGCATGAGACACCAGAAATCAGTTAGTACCACTGTTTTCTCTGATGAGCTCTTGGTTTAAGTTGGAGGCTCCAGGGTGATCTGGTCAGCCTTTCCTCTGAAGACAGCACTGTTGTCAGGTGAACCAGAACTACCTTTTGTTTGTTTGGCACAATCTCAATTCATGCTGGAAGATGAATGCGGTGTGGGCCATCCATAGGCTGGTGGGGGTTTCACAGGCATCACAGCAGTCCCACCTGGTTCAAGGTAGGACTTTTGATCTTTTTTCAAAAAAGTAGGTCAAACAAATACATTTTTACTACTTACATGGCAGAGAATCAACTTTTCTGTGCGGTTTTCTCTTGGCTTATTTTGTAATGGAAATGTAGACCATGCTGTTTTATAACCCTTTGGTTTCATCATTTCATGTGTTATTTAGAAACACTGGGAGTAAGTCATTCCTATTTTGATCCTTGCCTTAGAATCAAAAGGCTAAGAGTTTTTATCAGCTTGGCATGCCCAATTGCAGTTGCTGCTACTCAACTCTTAACATTCATCACTCTTCCTAACCTCAACTTACACCTTGTTGGATTGCATTGTCACATACCTGGTACCATTTCTGTCTTCACCACTCAACTCGAAGAGACTTGAGGGCAGGGAACGTATCTTATCCAACTCTGTATCTAGCCTTAGCAACTTGCACAGAAGGCACAAGATGGTGCCAAATAACGTTCTGAAATGGACAAGTGAACAAAAGTGAAAAGTAGCATCTTTGGCAAAGACCATCACCCCTACACTTCAGTCATTTCATTCTTTTTTCAATGCTAGAAGAAGATTGACATCTGGGAACTTTTGTAGTCACAAATTCGACTGGAATGTGCAATTGAAGCACTCACACAAAAACTGGTAAAGTCTGGGGCATCTTTTTAATCCTTCACTTTTCATAGTATGGAGCCCACCAAAGATTTTGAAAGTCAAATGTGTATTTATTCCACAGAGGAAACTTTATCAACCAGTACAAAAGTTTACTGGCACTAGCTGGTGATATAATGGGTAGTTTAAATCCTGCTAACTGCAAATAGTTTTTCAACAGTGTTTATGATTGTGGTAGAGTTTAGTGAGGTAGAAGTACAGATAACATAAATATTTCGACAAAAGCCGATTGTACTGGAGCCATAAATAAATTAGACCCAGTTTGTAAATAAATTTAGTTTTTGCCAGCAAACATTTATAATCCTCTCCTGCTGCAAACGATAGTAATTTATATAGAAGAGGTCTTGCATGCCTTTTTTTAAAAAAGTCAGTTCTCAATAGGAGACAGTGCCTGGTGCCCGTCAAGTGTCTTAGACTGTGTGACTCAATTAGACATTGAGGGATACTGTACAGACCACCTAATGCTACTAGTTATTGTACATGTTGATAATGATAGTTTCCAGAGACCATACATAGTTTGGTAGTCTATGAAGTTGTCATATTATATCATTCCCTTAAATACCTAGCTTGTGTTACCACTTAGCAATGTTGAAATTACCCCCTCTCAAATCATAAGTGCTGTGTAGTGTATGTATATACGTATGCATAGCACATCTGTTCATATTTTTCCAAATTTTTCATACTTTTTACCAAAGTGTATAATGTTTTCTCAGATTAAAAAAAACAACATTCTTTTATGCTTTTCAATGACATTCCATCCATCCCCATAGTTTTGAATGATTTTATGTTTAATATGATGTAGTGGTGGGAAATTCAATATGGGGGCCCTTATGGCTTAAAATAGGGGCAGAAAATTGAACTCTTTGGAACCATCTAAACTTGTTTTACACCGAAGACACTATATTTGCAATGGGGCCAGAGTCCATGCTGAAATTAGCCAAATCAAGGAATTTTTCCCACAGAATCACTCTGAGATCAAAAGTCATTGTTGTCTTTGCTACTAAGCCCTGTGAGAGCAAGGACCATTGTTCATTTTCACATAAAACCTAATTTTGAGACTCTAACAAAATCTCATTCTTTTGGGCACTCTCTGCTCCTTATCAAACCAAGAGTATGGTTAGAATAGTGTTCTATTGCTTGTTCACATTCCTTTTTATCAGCAAGCCATTGCTACAACTCCCTCTTCTGCCAGACATGCATAATTATTTTCTTTTATGTAGAACTCCTGGCTATAAGAAAGCCCTTCTGTTTTGTAACAGTAGGAAAGAGTCTGCATCAAGTCAGCTGTGAGAATGAATGTGAACTTACATCTACACTGTTTAGTCAGTTCTCTTACACACCTATCTCTCTTTATTATATGGTAGAAAGTAGAACTTGATCCCATTTACTTTTTGATCTTCATCTTTTTGGGGTTGTTTTGAATATTTTCACCCAGTTTATATTAGAATTCAGTCTACTTGCTGCAAAATGCCCCTCCTTCCTTTAACTTGTAGCTCCTGAGTTTTGGTCTCTCTTTTGGAGGCAAGAAGGATCTCTGCCAAAAGCCACCAGCCACACTTAGGTAATTATAATAAACAAGTTGAGGCTCTCATTTCACATGCAGAGCTGAATGAGGCAGAGCTGTGGTCAAAGGGATCCCAGTTGTTCCTCCATTAGCAATGGCACATTAATGTGTCCTCATGGTCCCTTCCCCTCTTCTTAAACACTTCTCTCTCTCTCTCTCTTTTTTTTTTTTTCCTCTTTTTTAAGGAAGCAAATCAGGTCACTCCTTAGCATGGGAAGGGCTGCTGCTTTCTTCTGAAACCACCATCAACAACATAAACAAATTAGAGGTAGTAAACCACACGTTCTGCCCACACGTAAACCACAGTCCTCACCAGAGGGCAGTCTACTTAATGTGAGAATAACAGCCCAGTTTTATAAGCCTCTACTGGGAATAAATTCCAGTTTCACTGGTTAGAGCAAAGTTAGGCAGCCAGAGTACAGTCTCTTCTAGGTTACATGTGAGAGAGACTAGACCAGTTCTCACAGTGTCTTTTCAGGAAATGTATTTTATAAACTTCTGGTATACCAAACCTTGACTATCCTTTTGTTTTTATAATGTGGAATCGGGATTGCTTGAGTGGAATGTACCTGGGGCTGAACTTGTCCAATGGGCCTTTTTCTGGACAGGGAAACAGAGACCCAAAAGAGCTATGGCACTCGTGCTCTGACTCTCAAGGTTGCCCTAGGTGCCAGAGACCTGTTGCTGAATACGGATCTCGATAATGGGGCTTGTGCCTCTCTCTCTGGCTTTCCCCAATTGCAAATGGCATGGTCTACAATCCCCCGTCTTGACCCATGAGGGAACTGTAAAATATTCTCTATACCTTCCTGATGCTGATATGCTTCCTTTCCTGACAATGGTTAGTCCTCAACTAATGTGTCCAGCCCTAAACTAATGTGTTCCGTCATCAGTAAATTCCTGCTTGTGATAGTCTTTTCTTAAATACCTGTTTAAACAGTCATTTAGATAAGAGTGTCCCATTTGTGTGCAACAGGAAATGCCTGCCTTCTTTTAGATACGCTGGCAAATAATTACTGTAGATATGGCTTGAATACTGAAAGGCTGTACTCTGGTCATTTCAGACTGGCCGAGGAGTAACCACCCACCCAGTCTGCTGCACCACAATTTCAGGGCATTTCTGTTTTACCCTAAATGAATCTGAAGGAAAATCACTTTGGGGATATAAAAAAGTTTATGAGAAAAGCCATCAGGTCAAAGCTTGCTACAAGTCTCTTAAAATTTGTACTGCTAAAAGAAAGTTGAGGCCCAGAGTTATAATGTAAAAAGAACCCCTATCTAATTGGTGATAAGTCTGTTCTTACCTGGGCAGTCCAGTGGTTATTGGTGACGGGGTTCCCTGACAACTGACTAAGCCAAACATTAACCAGGCCATGTTTTTCCTTGGAGTAGTACTCACAGAGCTTTAATGTCTTAATTTAGCTGTTTTAGATTCTGTAGTAGATACCGAAGGGCTTTACTGGTACCTCAGCTATGAATTTTCTGGCAATTTCTTTCCATAACCCTTTTAAAAAAAGTTTAGTTCCACCTCTGAAGAGGATCTTTTGAAAGTGGCCACACCCATTTCATAATAGCTTAGAAGCTACCAGTTTAATTCACAAGCCATACTTGTTTAGTGAAATGTCTGTGAAATTCCTAGGAGAGCAGAGAAACTCTTAATCAGATTTAAAAGCCACAGGACAACCAAGAGGTATGCCACAATCCTATGAGCAAGATAAATGTTTGCTCATTGATTTGGTCCCTTACTTCCAATTCATGTGGTATTTTCTGCCACCTCCATTGCTGGCCTCCCAACACTCTTTCATACTTTTTGGTCTTTTTGACAGCCCATAAATGAAATATTTTTAGGAAGCACTGGGGGGAAAAAGTTCCGTAAGAAAGAAATGGAACAGCATGGTACAAGGAAGTAGCAAATACTTGAGGAGCAAGGAAGCTTAGAAGGTCATTTAAAAAATTCCATGTGCCAAGCCATGTTGATAGATCATCTTGCAAAAATAATGGTCTCTGGAGACGTGAATTCTACAAGCGTGGTTTAGCATCAGAAGATTCCATGGAGGTCTATTTTCTTCTCAGCCCTCTCTGGAGGCAGCATGTTTCGAAGACCATGTCTATCAGCAGCTCCCATTCTAGTAGATGCCTCTCTTTTCTAAACCTGTACCTCTGGACCCTGACTCCAGTCCTTCAAAACTGGTTTAAGTCCATTTTCTGGAAAATCGTTTTCCTTACTTTTACTAGTTTCCTTTCTTCCTTTCACTGGGATCTTAAATTTCATTATCTTGGGGCCATTCTCCCTGAATATTCTGCCGGCCAGGTCATAGCCGCCTTCTTTGTTCTGTTTGTGCATCTGGCATTACTTGGGCTCCTCCCTTTTCCCCAAGCCCAGCAACACATTTATTGGTTGTGTTGCTGGTGCAGAAGAGCTGGGTCCTGAGGCCCTCTGCTTTCTCTCAAACATGCTGCTGGAACTGTTCTGGAATTGTCCTAACAAGGGAAGAAGAGCACATCCGGTTTGAATTTGGGGAGGAAATTGATGTCTTCCCCCTCCCTGCCCTGCCCCACCATTAGCAGGCACGGATGCAGGGACTCGCGTTCCTGAGCTCACGTCCTACCAGGAGGTCCCTGGTGGGCCTTTGAGGTTTGGCGGTGCCTCCTCTCCTCCTAGGGCTGGGCATGCATCCTCAGCTCTCAGCCACGTGTAATCCTTCCTGTCTGCTTGCAAGTTGGGCCCAAAGTGCTGGCGTTCCGGCCCACCCTCTTCTTTAGTAGCAATTAACCTTTACTGCAGAGCTTCCTTTGAAGTTTGCTCATGTTTTTATTACAAAACTGCAATGAGGAACATAATGGGGGGAAATGTCTAAATTTCTGAGTTACCTAATCTGTTCAATTCCCTAGCTGGTCTCCTCCTGGCAGTCGTTCCATGTAGTTATGATCTCAACCAGTCGGCCTGAGATCTCAAACCATGTTTCTGTCTCAGCCTATTTTGAAGATTAGCGAGCTATTACACACGCGCACACACACTGCACGTGCACGAGGGTGTGTGTATTATATGCATATGTGTGTGCGGCTGAGTCGAAAGAACTCATTTCTTGCTTAATGCCTACAGAAATCAGTCTTAACTTTATAGGCGGACTAAGTGTCTGTATGCTTTTAATATAAAAATTAACCTCTAGTTAGTTGCTAAATGTTTTCTCTCAATGAACGAATGTGAAGAGTAGAGAGGAAATTATTTATTTTGGTATCACTAATGATAATGCTGAGTGATAAGTATTATGATGGGTACTGAATGCTATTAATGGCGAAGCTTGGGATTTTGAATGGCATCTGCCCAGAAGATTTGCAGTTAAACTAGGCAGAGAGGCCAAGTGAAACAAATGGTGAGTTATATAAAACCCACAAAAAGAAAAGGCATTTTAGGCCAGCCTTGCAAATAAGATCCAAAGAATTACGAGTGAAATGGCATTTTTTTTTCTCTAGCTCCCTGTTCACAGGAGCTCAAATAAATGAAATCATTTTTCTCTGCTTTTCACTCAGCAGTAAATCATTGGTAATCCAAGGTTAGTAGAAAAGCAACTATGGAACTCAAAGAAAATAAAAGAGAATCTCTCTTCCTTCCTTAGGATGGGTAAGGACTTTCTAAGAAAAGAAAAATGTAAAAATCACAAAGGAAAAAAAAAATAGACCTCCTTCCATAAAAGTTAAAATTTTTGTACAACATAAACCCATTAAAAAACCAAATGATAAATAATTTATAGGGAAAGCAGCACATGGTGATTTTTTTATTATTTATAAGGCAGACCAATAAAAGCTCAATTAAAAGTGGACAAAAAGCAATGAGCGATTTGCAAAAAAAGAAATACGAATGACAAAAATATTTAGTCTCAGTGTCAACTGAGATGTGACTTAAAACAATACACATAGAATCTTTTCCATTGTATTAATGAATTTTAAAAGCCAGATATAATAGTAAGTTCTAGGATAGTTGATGGAAATATAAATTGGTATATACTGCTGAAAAGCAGTCTGTCAAAAATCACTCTTTTCTTACAGGAATCTAATCTAAGGGAATTAAAATGGACGAATATACATGTTTACATGAAGCGGTGTTTATCTTCATGGTATTTATGCAACAGAAAGTTGGAAGCAACTTAAGTAATTACCATGGAAATAGTTCATTTTTTTGTGGGTCCCCATAGTGGAATATTATGCTGCAATTAAATGTATATTTAGGAAATATTTTTAAAATTGTAAGTGTCCATAAGAAAATATAAGTGAAAAAGCAGGAAACAGACCATTTACACAGTATGGCCACAATTTTTTTCTTTTCTTTTCTTTTTTGTTTTTTTATTAAAGATTTTATTTATTTATTTGACAGAGAGAGATCACAAGTAGATGGAGAGGCAGGCGGAGAGAGAGAGAGAGGGAAGCAGGCTCCCTGCCGAGCAGAGAGCCCGATGCGGGACTCGATTCCAGGACCCGGAGATCATGACCTGAGCCGAAGGCAGCGGCTTAACCCACTGAGCCACCCAGGCGCCCCGAGTATGGCCACAATTTTGAAACAAACTTTAAAACATATACAAAAAAAAAAAAAGCAAATTGCCTAAGAATTACAGATATGGTTGGGTTTGGACACCTGCATTCCAGTCTCAGGTGATTTGGGTTATATTGCTTAGCATCCTGGAGGACCAGATTCCAGATTTGGAAAATAGAAGACTATTATCACCATGACTTTCTTATAGGATTGTGAGTTAAAGTAAGAACATACAGATACATCTTTGGAAGTTATCGTTATTATTGCTGTTATTTCTGCAGTTTTTCTCTTTGCAGATTCTGACATGCTTTCAGAAGGGAACTTTCTCAAGTGCAAACCTATGTTAGTTATTCAAAGAGTCATAGAAATAAATATACTCCAGTCCAAGAGTGTGATCTGGCTTGCTCTCTGGGATATTAGAATACTTAAAACTTGAATCGAAGAGGCTGATTTCCAAGAGCATTGCCTAAGTCATTTGTCTCCTATCCAACAATAAGCTTGTCTTTCTGTCCTCACTCAGTTAATGATGCATCTAAAGGATGCATGAAGCAAATTCTGGTAGCAGGCAGCTCAGCTCCAAGAAGTTACAAGGTTATTTTTCTTTTTGCGACCACTGATGTATATAGCAGTTTTTACTGATACTACCTATTGTAAATGGGCCCAATCCCCCCCTCCAATAACAGAGATTTAATGGAGATAGGATAATTGAGGTGGTTTGTCATTTAGATGAAATGTTTTAGCAGCTTTTTGGATAGTTCTTGAGTAATGTACTGGAAGCATTAGTTTACTTTGGTTTATGCAAATACTCAATGTGGTGTGCTAAACTCCATTTGCTGTTGAAAATTTCATAATGCTAGATTACAGTGAAATATTGTTGCATGTTTCAATATGTAAAACTCAGCAGTTTTCTATTTCTATTCTTTTGTCACCACAGCCCTTTTTATATTTAATTCAGATGATACTAGATGAACAGACGCTTGAAAACAAATTGCCTGCGTTTGCATATACATTTAATGCCTGCTTGTGGATGAATAGGGCCAAGAGTCTTTCTCCTTTCTTTGCGTGACCTATATAAGTTGTTCTTTAGGTTTAATTGGAATTTTTTGCCATTGTAAACAGAATTGCATTCAGGCTCTACATTCAAATTCTTCTGTGCAGCAGCCTGGGCACACATGTGTACTTTGTCTCCCCAAGAATTGAAATCTAAATGCACTCCTTTAGATTATGCATCGGGAGAGTTTGTGGGTAACTCAAAGGTCATGAGGTCAGCCATGCCAGTGGGGGGGCCCAGATGGGTTTATCTCTATCCTTTTTTAAGATTTGAGATCACTTTGATGGAACTGACAGTATGAGTGATTTAACCCTTTGAGGAAATAGGGGAAATTTTACTGACTTTTAATGGATAATTACTGGAGGAAATAGTTCTATTCACTTGGATGCCTTTTGGTTTCCTGCTGCTTAAGTGGACAGGTCTATAGATTATACAATACTTCCAATTTATAGACTTACTTCTTGAGAAAAACAAAGTCTGCACAATGTGTGATAAATCCCTTTAAGAATCTGTAAAGTAACTCTGCATTTGCAGTGGTTAAATGTTACAATTCTAGAGAGATGGTTTTTTACATATTTTTAGCTGTATCAAGAGTGCTGGTGAACTTTTGGATCCTAGGTTGAAGTGCAAAATCTCCCTGAAGGATAGATTTAGATAGACTTTATCAAGGGCGTTTGGACCCTGAAGTGTATTTCTCTGATGATATTTCTTTGGGGGCAATACTAAAATTGTTTCTTTTGATGCTGGGTTGGGAGAAAAGTTTATAATCTGTTGTGTTCTACTTCCATGGGTTTAAAGGTATTTAAAGGATCAAAATGGTTTTTTGCATTTGGTAGAAACATATTGACTTGGTTTAACAGTTCAACAAAATTATATGTTTAGGTTATCTATTTAGTAAGTATTTAGTAAGCACCTTTATGCAGATCACTTGGAGAATTTCTAAGAGCTGTGAGTTCTGAGTCTTCCCTTTATGGGCCAATTTCCTAGTTGGAATAACAGAGTCATTCATATGAAACTAAAGAGCAATGCATGGCATTATATGATCATCAGATTTGGAGGGTGGATTTTGTAGGGAGTCAAGGAAGGGAGATACTTGTGTTAAATGGAATGGTGAGGGGACAAGCTAAAGGTTGACCTGAGGATATGACTACAGGTTGGATGGGCAGAGGGGTGGAGATAGGGTGACCCAGCAGGAAGAACTGCGTAGGAAAAGCTCACTGAGCTTAGAAGACAGGGATAAGCATATTCTGGCCCAAGGTTTCCTACAGAGGAGTGCTGAGAATCAGAGAGAACGGGAGAATGGTTTTAAATTAAGAGCGATTTTATTTCAAGCCCAAGAACTCTGGATTTTCCCTGTGAAACTAATTACTGTGAATACTAATTACAAATTATTGGAGGGTGTATTGCATGGGAAGATGGGTGTGCCGGGAAAATAAATTTAGCAGCCTTGTACAGGCTCAGTGTTGAGGGATATTGGAGGTTGGAGGCTAGAGGTCTGGAGGCATATTTAGAGGACTGTTAGAGAATTCAGGAATGAATATGTGGATAAAATGAATGAGATGAAGGTAAAAATCTTACAAGGACAGCATTTAATGACTATACAGATTAGAGGATGAAGGAGAGAAAATGTCCATGTTATTTTAGAACCTTGAACATGGATAATTAGGGGAAAATGGTATTCTTAATAGACATGGTGAAGCAGGCAGGAGACTCAACTTGAGGGCAGATGATAATCTACAAGATTTTGGATATAATGAACCTGAATGATAATGGGCTTGTATGTTCAGTTCAGATGTCTCATAGGAATAAGGTTGGGTTCTGGTACTTGGGTCTATGCTTGTTTAAAATGGCATTGTCTTATCATTTGACTCAGGAACCAAGCACTTAATTAGAAAGATACTTCTGCATGTGATATCACTTTATATTTCATAAAACTTTAAGAGGAGTCAGTACTTGATCAATGATTGTTAATGAATGTTATAGTTAATAAATTTTCATAATGAATCAGAGAAGGAATTTGACTAGAACTCAGGTTTTGTACCCCTAGTCCAATAAACTACCTTGGAAGGTTTTAATAATTTGTAGAACTGCAGGGTTGCTAGCATCTTAAAGGTCATCTATTCTAGTCATCACCCAAAGCTGAAATTCGTCCATATTATTCCTAATTTATGGTTATCTAGGCTATATTAGAAGTCCTTTAATGGGAACTTAAAGCAACTCTGGAGGATCCGATTGACATTTGTCTCCTTATAATTTTAACTCATTTTTCTTAGTTCTCTCCTTGAAGGTCTACAAATCAAACAAATGGGTCCATAATCTCTGTAGACAAGAAATGTATGTTTATTTGCTTTAAGAGAACTGAAATCCCCTTCAGCTGGTGAACTGGTGGGAAATTCACGCTCAATCACAATCCTTTAACCCCCAGCAAACTGTATAAAAGATTTTAGGGTCTGAAATGGTGCACTCATTTATTTCAGGTAGAGGTGCTGTGCTGCCTTGTGGAGTCCTGAGAGCCCCCCGTGTGAAGTGTCCAGACTTCTTGTTACTCTGCCTTGCTTTCCCCTCTGGAAAACTCACCTATTTTCTTTAATGAATTTGTTTTCACAAATGTCTAGAGAAATCACCTGCTTCAAGTAGCTTTAATTCTCTGCATAAGTTGTTGATGCAAAGAATACCAATGGTTTGGTGAGGTGTTTGAAATAGGAAAGATAAAGAACAAACACAAAGTAATACTCCAATAAATAGTCCAGCTACATAGATTTAAGCCTTGTTGTCCATGACAGCCCTTGCAATCTTTGACAGTTTTCTACAATGTAGTCTAAGATACATTGCATGATACAACTTTCCAATACATTGTATAATGATATCACCTTCCAGTTTAGGATGGTTTGTGGGGTTGTAGGTACACATATGTTTATTTCTTATCTGTACTTTATTTAGACCAATCATTAAATTGCTGGTTGTTTCCCAGCTAAATAATGGATTGAGCTGGCCCATGAGAGTATTGGCTGTTGAAGATTAGCTCATTTGATTTATACATTCACTGCAGATAAACCAAAGTCCCCATCTGTGAACCACAGAGACTTTAATGCAGGCATATTTTAACAATGGCCTTCCCTATTTTTTCTTCAAAGAACAACTGAGTACTGGGTACTGAGCTGTGGGATTTTGATTCTTCTGGATTAGTTGGAATTCACAAAGTTATTATTTGTTCACAGGTCATGAGTGTGTATATGGCAGCTACCCTGAAATTCCTTTGGAAGAAATGCCAGATGCAGATGGAGTAGCCAGCACTCCCTCCCTCAATATCCAAGAGCCATGCTCTCCAGCCACATCCAGCGAAGCGTTCACACCAAAAGAGGGCTCTCCATACAAAGCCCCCATCTACATCCCTGATGACATTCCCATTCCTGCTGAGTTTGAACTTCGAGAGTCAAATATGCCTGGAGCAGGACTAGGAATATGGACCAAAAGGAAGATTGAGGCAGGCGAAAAGTTTGGGCCTTATGTGGGAGAGCAGAGGTCAAACCTGAAAGACCCCAGCTATGGATGGGAGGTAAGAACACATTTTGAGTTTACACATTTAAATGTATTCAGATGTGTGACTAATAGATCAGTTTTTAAAGTGGATATAAAATAAGCGAATTCAAAATGTTACCAAATGTCTTCAAATAGATCTTTAAGAACGAACCTCCTTTGTAATCTCGCTTCTTGTTATAAACAAAATGTTGCATAAAGGTATAGCATGATAGAGAAGAAATCAACTTATGAATGGTAAAGAATAGTATCAACTTACAAACATACCAGAGGAAACAAATGCAGTTTTTATAATTAGCATTTAGAGGCATCTAATGTGGCCATCCACATGGTATGTGGCATAAGCAAATAGACGTCATCATGTGACAAGCTTATTGTATTTTATCTTTTCTTTGGCGGCAAGGCATGGAACATTGGAGGAAACATTTGTTTTCTTGAGTTAATTTGGTTTTATTTTGTTCTACGTGGTCATTTTTCTCCATGTTCTAATATATTTTGCTACTCTTGTGATAACCCTGCTTTGATTCTACATGTTTCTGGAACATGAGCCCTGTACTGAATTCTGTGATGGTTCTTTATATTCAAATTGATTTAATGAATAATTCATACATAAAAATGATGGCAAAAAACAATATGAAAATTAGTTGCTGGTTTTAGCCGTGCTTTTCACAGAAACCATCTTGATAATATCTAAGAATGATAAGTTACAGTCTGATTACAAAATCAAAGTAAATTTTATTTCAGTAAGAACAGGTAACTATGTGATGCTGAGTTTATAATTCTTGTACAGATTCTGTAGCTTTATCTACTTTGCATTATTTTTGTACTCAAAAACTTACATGGTTAAATCATAACATTATAATTTCTGGAAAACCTGGTCTATATCTGCAAAATGTATAGGCAATTTCCATATTAGCAAGGAAGTGTTTTTTGGAGACATGATTGACCCTTGGTTTCCTAGTATTTCAGTTAGACAGAAATCAGATAAACTAGATTTATTTGGTATGTTCTCTTAATATTTATGGTCATTAATAGAATATATGGTCAGCATTTTAAATAGAAATAAATACACAGTGCCTTCAGGACTTAATTTCAAATTTTGTCCCCTTGTTTTATATGTATCCTCTTGTAAAATCTGTGCAAAATGCCTCAATCAAAACAATCCCTGTCTAAATTCTAAAATGCCGAAAGTTAAGATCTGGATTTGACATGCTGACAAGTAAAAAATCCTTCCTTAGGTTTGTTCTTAGCCACAGCTCAGGTAAAGTTGTGGTTTGGCTACACTGCTTTTAGACACATATTATTGATAAGAGATTTTTTTAAAAATCACTGTAGCATTAACTGATATGTGAGTTGAATAAGTTTTAAACTAAATGCGTAGAACTTTACGTCATTTTTGTTCTCCTTAAAATAAAGGCTATAAACATTCTAGTAATAAGTAACTCATTAAACTTTTATTACAAAATCTCCAGAGCTAAACAACAAGTTCAGTACTTGATGCTCAAGATTATCCAGAAGGCTTGGGATAAACCAAGGCTTAATAACAAAATAATTTTGCAATTACAGTGCTGATAAATGCAGGACTATGTCTCCTTAAACAGGATACTTATGGATTGGGGGATGAACCTGGGGAAAATTCAGCATTTAGAGGAAATTTAAAAATAATTATTTTTCTCCTTGGGAGTAGAATGTCTTCAGTAAATACACAGGAAAATACTTACTTTGAGAAAGGTAAAATGATTCTTTTCATTATGTTAAAACTGAGTTGTTTTATTGGTTGGAATTCAAGGTATCTCTATAAATAGTTCATAACTCTGGCTAAAGATCACCCATTTCCTCTCTCTCATTCAGGAATTCAGTTGATGGTTAATTCAGTAATTTTCTGCACCATTTTAATTGTTGCCCTCACTTTCCAGAGTGTGGATTATCTACTCTAGATGTGTTAATGAACAAAACCAGGGAAAGGGCTTTTTTGGTGATTTTGGCAATCTTGTTATCCATGGAGGAGTACTTGAGCTCTTGACTCTGGAGTGTCCCCACCCCTTCTAATCTTACCCTAGTTAATACAAAACCCAGTCGTGATCAACAAAGGCACTTTCACAAAGGCATCTTGCCCTACTCCTGCGTGCTCATTTTTAATCACTCTCCTGTCATATTTGCCCTCAGCGATGCCTGATTTCTCTCTTGTTTGGTTAGACAGATAATTGAATGATGGCTGATTTCTCTCCTGTTTGGTTAGACAGATAATTGTGACCAACTAATGTAACCTTGCCTTTTGATACCCTTTCATTTTTAAAAATGATGAATTTTGGGAGAAAAAAACCTGTTAGGCCAAGGAAAATATACACGAACAGTGGAAGTCCATATTCAGCAAACAATCACTGAGTGCATACTCTGCATCAGATTCTGCCCTGCTTTCCCTACAGGAACTCAGTCTATCATAACCGAACTAATCATTGCTATCTCTAGTACAATCCTTGCTCTTTTCTACTAACAAATCCCCCTCCTTGAGCACTTCCTGTATAATAAATTGTATTACCATCTGTCCAGTTGCTGAAGCAAAGAAAATGGGTTATGTTTGACTACTCTCTCCCACACCAACCAGATATGATTCATAGTTGCCATGTTCTATGGGGCCTCCATTCTTTGCACACACTGGTCTTCCTACCTGGGAACCTCCTTTTCCTATCCACCCTTAGCAAGTGTCTGTTCATTCTTCAGATTCTTCCCTTCCATGACATTCTCCTTGACCTTTCTCATCAAAATTTAGTATTGCTTACATTTTGCCCCCCCCATAGCACCAGGTAAATCCATGTACAAAGAATTTAAAGCACTGTATAACATCCAAATTTTCTGTCTAGCTTCCCTAATAGAGCAAAATATCCAGAGTTCTATCCTCAAAGTGCAGCGTCCTGATCGTGTCCTATCTGTGGTTCCTGTGGTACTGTCTCATGCTAAGTCTGTTACCTGAAACAACCAGACTGGATTAGTCACCTCAGGCTGCCCTAACAAAGTACTACTAATTGACTGACTGGGTGACTTAAATGGCAGAAATTTATTTTCTAATAATTCTGGAGGCTAGAAGTCCAAGATCTAGGATAGCTGTTTTGGCTTCTGGTGGGGACTCTCTTCCTGGCTTGCAGATGGCCCCCCTCTTGCTTTGTCTTCTCATGGCACATATACACATGTGCACACACAGACACCCATGACATACGGGCAGCAGAAGAGTGCTCTGATATTTCTTCTTATAAGGACACTATCAGACTTATAATGTCCTATCGGATCAAGACCTCACCTGTATGACCTCATATAACCTTAATTACCACCTGACGGCCCTAGATATCCACAAATATAGTCACATGGGGAGTTAGGGCTTCAACATAATGGATTTGGGGAGGACTCAAGCATTCAGTCCATAACACAGACATTTAATAAATAATTGTTTGGTAAAAGAATGAGTGAAAGAATGAAAGAGCAAATGAAAGAATGATGAATGGATAGAGGATTATGTGACTCATGAGAAAATATAGGGAGTGAGGCTGAGGGAGGTCCATGGAAAAAGCTAGAATGTGGATTTTAGACATGTGGAATCAAGCCTTAACTCTGCCACTGTGCAGTTCTAGGGAAATAACTCAAAATTAATTGGTTCTTGCATTTTTATTTGACCCACGAGCCAATAACTGCCCTGCGTCATTACTTGTTACACAATTAAAATGAAGTAAAGAAATATGGTAATCTTTTCTTTTTTTTTTTTTTTTAAAGATTTTATTTATTTATTTGATAGAGAGATCACAAGCAGGCAGAGAGGCAGGCAGAGAGAGAGGAGGAAGCAGGCTCCCTGCTGAGCAGAGAGCCCGATGCGGGGCTCCATCCCAGGACTCCGAGATCATGACCTGAGCCGAAGGCAGCGGCTTAACCCACTGAGCCACCCAGGCGCCCCTGGTAATCTTTTCAAAGAAAGTTTTTAGGAGAGAAAACTCAAAGATAATATTGCAGTTAGTGACCACCTTTCTGAACCCTCTTTAAATGGTTTTTTAAAAGTGTAACATATTTCCCCAAAAAAGACACTTTTGGAAAAACATTTCAGTTTGTATTTTAGAGAAATTGTGTATTTTTGAAGATGGTTACAGACCAAAATACAGGGTTAGGTAAAATAAGCCATAGATATCAAAAAACATTATATGATTTCTCACAAATCAGTATTGATTTAATAAAGAGAAACTTTAAAAATAAATGCTAGAGTCTGGCAGTGATTGCCACCTTGCAATGTATATGACTGTCTCTAACAAAAGGTTTTTGAAGACTGGGGAACACTTGATTGTCTCTAGGACCTAAAAGTAATTAAGGATAGGACACTTACCTATCTTTACCTAAGGATAGGTTAAGAACTTTAGAGTTACTGATTGATTGAATAATAAAAACAGAAAATTCTGTTAGTTCAAGACAAGTGTTTCCTCTTATGTGTTCTTCTAAAGATGACCGTTGTATGATAACATGGAAATTGCATGGAGAGCAGAGGGAATCAGGATTTTGGCGTGAGACTTCCCAGACTTATGTCTTCTTCAGGGCTCTGTGTGCTAGTTGAGAGATTTGGGAAAAGTTATGTAATATGCCGCTCAGTTTATATATATGGAACATGGTGATGATAATTGTACCTATCCGATGAGGGTTGTAATGACGATAAAATTTGACACTGTGTGAAAAGCCTACGAAAGAGCCTCCCACCTGCTAGAAGAGCTTAATAAAGGTGAACAACAACAACGAAAGCTTGGCTGGAATAGAGATTTAGCACAGAGTCATTAGATAGGGCAAAGGGCAACTATATTTTATTCATTAATTTTTATAAATTTTTGCTCTCACTGTAACTTCTTGTTTCCTGGAAGTTCAGTTATCTCTGGGATGGTCTAATTATGTGACTCTGGGTTTATCTGAAAAGGAAGCACTGGTTGTTTTCTAATTAACAATTAAAACAAGGATTTGGGAGCGATTCATAAATCTCTTTTTAAACCAAATAATAATTTGGGTGGCAAATTTTTAATGGCCTGAGATGGGTCATTGGAAAAATAACGTGAAGTTTTGTTTCCTTGTAATATTGTCGCTTAGCACATTTTCTCTGTTTATCTTTGTTACCACTGGTCATCACGAAACTCCTCAAGTAGATATAAGTTAGCTGATGATGTTAGGTGCCGAACCCTCTATTGTATCCCTCTAACTCAAATTGATCCAGATTACATTGATCAGTTAAAATGACAGGTATGAGTTTAACTTTACTTTTTCTCTTTTCAAGCATACACATACTCAAAGGTAGAAAAATGAGGACATGAGTGGTCAGTAAATTTCTCTTATGTTTTGTTAAATAGATGGAAAGAAATAGTAGAAAGAGATTTTGCTGGCATCAGAAACTCATTAAATAATTTTGATGCAGTGCTTTGACAATACATTATGTTCCAGTAATGTAATCCTGAAATGTGATATTGGAATGAATGTGTGCCTCCCTATATCATTTAAGAAGGAATAGTTCTCACATTTGTAAGTTTGTTTTTTTGAATTCTGCAGTGATGCCTTGCGTATGGAAACATGCAATCTGTATGTTAACTGAAATATGAATATCCATTAAAACAACAACAACATCAGACTTTCAAGAACCTAACTAACAACTGAGTTCAGAGTCAGGAGGCTGACAATCAAGTAATGTATGTTTGGTAATAAAGAAAAAATAGTTTGAGATGTCCTAACATCTCATAGATATCAAATATCTTTGAATGGCAATATTTCTCCTTTATCTCTCTCTAGATTTGCTTGAGCCAAAAATGAATTTTACAGTGATTCGTAGAATGAAATCAATAGTTTGGCATTGATTTTAGAGAAAACGTTTATTCATTAATGGGAAAGCAAGTACCCTTGACAAGTTGCATATTCTTAAAGCCAGATAACTAAGTACAGACCTTTGACTTAATAATTTTGAAATGAATTGATTCCAGTAGAGGGGAAAGAGTATCAATTATCCAAAAGGATGTCTTTAATGGATAGTTAAGAAAGAGAAATGTTATCTAATATAACAAATGTACATTACCATAAAACCTTACATTACAAAGTATTATTAATTTTTTGCAGTGTTATTTAAGGATGATAAATATAGTTTGGATATTCAGTTTTACTTTGTGAAGAATAACAGAAAATACCAAGATAGTGATGCCTCAGTGACTCAGTTGGTTAAGTATCTGCCTTCAGCTCAGGTCATGATCCCAGGGTCCTGGGATTGAGTCCTGCATCAGACTCTTTGCCCAGTTGGAAGCCTGCTTCTCCCTCTGCCTGCCGCTCCCCTGCTGTGCTCACTTGTGCATGTACTCTCTCTCTCTCTCTGTGTGACAAATAAATAGATAAAATCTTAAAAAAAAAGAGAAAATATCAAGATAAGAAGTACAGCTTACTAATAGGATCCTGAATATGATTGTCATTGGGGCCCAAGATCTTATAGACTCTATTGGCATATAATGAAATCAAGAAAAGAAAATCAGTCTATTTGATTCATTTTGTGCTTCCAGCATACATATATATATAGTAGGAATTAAATCTCTGGCTATTGAAAGAAAATAGCTGTTTATTCTCCTGAAGCACCAGGAACTACCTATACTTTTGCCCAGGGTTCAAGAGGATCCCATCCTGTTTCGTGAGGAGGTTAGGAATCCCCTCACCCCACTAATACCCCCTCCACGTATATCCTGTTAATACTCGTGGCTTGCCCTTCTTATGCTTTCTTCCATGAGAGGTATTGATGGAATTCAGCATGTCTACTTCTCTTATTGCTGTTTTGACAACTTCTAGTACTTTCAAAGTATAGGCAGTGATGGGGACAAGTCTGATATCAAAAATTTTTTTAAAGTTCCCCAAGTCATCAGTGCACCCGTTGTGATGAACACTGGGTAACATATGAAACTGTTGAATCACTATATTGTACACCTGAAACAAATATAACATTGTAAAAAATAAATAAAAATAATATATAATTATATACCAGACAAAAAGCAAGTAATTATATTAAAATTATTCATCAGTTAAAAAAAAAGTTAACAAAAGAGGGTGTGCTGTATTCTTCAAAATTTTCCATGTCATCAAAGGCAAAGAAAGGATGTGAAAATGTTCCAAATTAAAGGAGAAGAAAGAAACAGAACAGCTAAATGTAAATCTGATCTTAGATAGGATTCTGTCAATTGGCAAAAATGGACTTTGGATAGACAGGATAAATAAAAACAGTGGGTGGCTGTTGGGTTAAAGCCTCTGCCTTCAGCTCAGGTCATGATCCAGGGGTCCTGGGATGGAGCCCCACATCAGGCTCTCTGCTCAGGGGGGAGCCTGCTTCTTCCTCTCTCTCTGCCTGCCTCTATGCCTACTTGTGATTTCTGTCTGTCAAATAAATAAATAAAATCTTAAAAAATAAATAAAAACAAAGCAATGTGTTGTACATTCAAAGCTTACAAAATATTATGTCAATTATATCTCAATAAAACTTACAAATAATAATATAAAAATATTCATTTTTCAAAAGGCATGATTGTATTTCACATTGACATAGAGGAAAAACTGCATGACCACCTCAATAGATAAAATCCCAATATATTTTCATCAGAAAACCTCTGAGAAAACTCAAAATAAAGGGTGCTGCTTTGAATTGGTAGACATATATAAACAGACTATAGCTGACATTACAATAATGAAATAATGTTGGACATCTTCCCTCAATGACATGTAAAATTGAGGCTGTCCCTATTAGTACTCTGTTTTCAAAATTGTCCAAGTCAGTGCAGTATGGAAAGAAGAAAGGAATGAATAATCTTTTTTTTAAAGATTTTATTTATTTATTTGATAAAGAACACAAGTAGGCAGAGCAGCAGGCAGAGGGAGAGGGAGAGGGAGAAGCAGGCTCCTCACTGAGCAGGGAGCCTGATGCGGGGCTTGATCCCAGGACCCTGGGATCATGACTTGAGCCAAAGGCAGATGCTTGACCGACTGAGCCACCCAGGCACCCTTAAAGAAAGGAATGAAAAGAACAAAAATTTGAAGGGATAAAGCAAAATGTCTATATTCATAAATGATATGATTGTTTAGAAATTTATAAATACTAAGAATAAGTAAATTTTAAAAAGTAAGCCTGATAAAAGGTAAATATAAAAAACTGAATTCCTTCACACTTGAAAAAACAATTTGTGTAAGTTTAAAATACCATTTATGTCAAGCAATTAAAATGTTTAATCAGAAAATTCAAATATGTAAAAAAATACAAATATTTAAAAATACCTACACTGAAAAATTCAAAACATAGCAGAAATTTAAAGATGACCTATATAAATGGAGAAATCACACTCATTGATTAGACAGGTCTATGCCATTAAGGTAACAAGTCTTCCCAAAGTAACATACTGACTCAGCACAATTCTAATCAAATCTTAGTACGCTTTATTGTGGGAATTTACAAGTTGATTGTAAACTTCATGTGGAAATATAAAAGACCTAGAATAGGAAAAAAAATTTCCCCAAGTAGCAAGAGTTTTTTTTGTTTTACTCTGTGTGCCTTCATGGTCAACTAGAATTTGCATGTGAGTCACTTATTTTTCAAAAGAATATTGGGTGATTTTCTCCCAGTTAAGCAGTGTATCCTACCAAATGTATCAAAGTGAGTTTCTTTCTTACTCAAGCCCATACTTGTGTATGAGTTGCTTAATCAGTAGTGAAACTTATGGATTCAAAGCATGAAATGTTTAGTAAAGATCCTCTTTTAATAGATGTGACAGTCAATTCTAGGACTTGGTCATTTTTTTATAATAATTTGTTATTCTGGAATACTATTCTAGAATACTTAGTTGGGCCACTGCATCCGGATGTTTCATTCTCTAAGCCTTTTCCTTGAGGGTAAGTTTGGAAGCAGTGAGAAGTAATAGGAAATAACGGGTAGAAATTATTTTTGAAGGATAAGAGAGTTAATGAAGCTTCTTTGCTCCTTAGTTTGCTCAGTGAAGCAGTATGGAGAGAATTTCTTCCAATGAGGATCAGTAGGTAATATGGAGAAATGGAGACACTGGGGGGATTTATAAAATAAATAAAGATTGTATTAAGGTAGCATGTTGGCTTCTCAAAGCTTATTTACACTGATAGAATCATACAATACAGATTCTGCCAAAGCACTTTTCTTTATACATAGTTCTGTCCAGAAGTTTAGAAAAATGAATTTGTATTTCAGCTATAGGAAAATTCAGAACTTAAATGTTACCATCATTTTTGCTCTGCTGCATCTTTTGGCCTTTCGAAATATAGCTGAAGCTGAAGTAGGTCAAATGTTGTGTGCTTTTTTAAGGGTATGTTCTACATGATAATCAGGAGAATTGTCAAGCCAAAAAAATCGCAAACAAGAAGAAGTTGCCAGCTATCAGTATGACAAAGAATAATATAAAGAGGTTTTTTTCGTGTGTGTGTATATATTTAGCAAAGAGATACCAGCAGCTACCTGTTAGTTGGTCATTTCTTTCAAAACACTATTTGATATAACAAAATTTTGGTACAGCACAGAAATTTCACAGTGCCTTTATTATAAGGGGACTTCTTGTGTTGGTAGAAGATGAACAAACAATACACAAAAATAGTTACCTCACTGAGGTACTCTATACCATGGTGGGTCCACATGACCAAAGAAGAAATTCTCAGAGTTATCTTCTCAGAGGCACATTCATGGCTAGGAACAAAACGAGCAGGCTCAAAACAAAAGTTTATTCTGTGATTGTAGGTCGTGCCACCTGTCCCCAGCATCTATTACTTCCAGATCCAAACCCTATTCCACTATTAAGCATGTATCCCATCAGCTTTCAGAACACATTTTTATTCCATCAGTCAGCTGCTGCCCTGGACACAGAAAATAATTTGTATCTCCTAACCTACTCCTAGGAAGTCAGTTGAAGAGTGTCATCTCATACGGAAACATTGTCTCCAGAACCTGCACTACACAACCTTATACACACACACACACACACACACACACACGTATGACTTTTATGGTTTTTTCTTTTTAATTGATTATTTTGGAATCTAAATTTTGAATTTGGATTTTGAATCTAAGCATTTCAGGTGTTTGGCCCCGATACTTTCTCCTTGTAACCCATATAAAGTTGGGTACCCATATAAAGGCAGTCATTATAAATTTTTTTTAAAAGGCCGGGTAACTCCTTCCCAGCCATCCAAAATTTATTTAAAAAATAAATCTCTTTCAGAGCCATCAAATGAGGATTTCATTTATAGTGTTCTAAAAAACTTAAAGCATTTCTCCCTATATCTTTATCCTCCCTATAATCTATCATTCACCCTCTTACTCTCAATAGTTCACATATCCAGCAGGTGCTGCTCTCAAAGACTGTCCCCTCTCAAACACTCTCCTCACATCTAGGCCTCTGTCTCTCTGTCTCTCTTTAAATGTATGTGTATATGTGTATGTATAATATATATATTTAATAAATATAGGTCATTAAATATATTTGTATATTTTATATATTTGTATATAACATATTATATATTTATATATAATATAAAATATATGTAAAGTATATATTTAAAATAATATTCATCAACTTCTCTGATATGGCCTTTTTCCATTTTAGTATTTTTCATTCTGGTGTAGTATATTTTCCATTACCTAGTATCTGAATTTGGCTAATAAACAATGAGCCAGCCATTGATCGGGAAAGAAGGATGGGCAGGGGATGATGATTACAGATTCCTCTGCTCTGAAATTTCCTCTTATTCCTGCCACACTTGTACCTAGAGTTTTCCTTATTCATAGGAAATATGTATATATTTTCCGTGGCCATGACTTATATTTGCTGGGGCCATTGGCCGGTCAGCTCACATCACAGATCCATAGGAGATCCTTTGTGCCTCCTTTTTTTTTTTTTTTTCTTTTTTCTTCTTCTTCTTCTTTTTTTTTTTTTTTTTTTTGAGATTTTATTTATTTATGGGACAGAGAGAGACACAGCAAGAGAGGCAACATGAGCAGGGGATGTGGGAGAGAGAGAAGCCCGCTTTCTGCTGCGTAGAGTGCCTGATGCAGGGCTAGATCCCAAGACCCTAGGATCGTGACCTGAGCCAAAGGCAGACGCTGAATGAGCCATCCAGGCACCCAACCTTTGCCCCTCCTACCAAGTAGCTGACAGTGGTGTTTTCCTCTGACACTCCAGCTGACCTCCCGGGCTTCCCAGGTGTGCCCAGCCTGGCACAGAAACCTCTGCTGGTTCGCAGCCACAGGTGTGGATGATTTGTTTTTTCTTTTTTTCATTTGTTTAGATTCTTGTGGTAGGAATTCAGCAGGTGTGTAATGCCAGCATAGAATCTCCACCCTGACACAGAGACCAGCTGCCCTCAAAAAAAAAAAAAAAAAAAGATGTTCTTGTTGGTCTTGCAAAGCTGCCAACTTGGATCCCTGTTTTCCTGGAAACCTCACCCAAGGGCAAGACTCTGCCTAACCAAGAATTAGGGTAAGTTCATCTCTATAGATGAGCATGAAGAGTCTCCTTATATGAACTTAATCTACAGGTAGGAGCAGGTTACCTAGTTCTGCCCTCAACTTTTTTTTTTTCCTCCTTCTTTTTTTTCCTCACTTGAGCTGCTATCATTGCAATTACAGGGATGTAGGAAATCTGGACTTGGTTTCTAAAGAGATATAAACCATGTTTGGGTGTTGTTGACATGTACATTTCTGCTCATTTGATTGAGACTAAGTAGTAGAAGGACAGATGGAGATTGTTCTACTGGGCATGATCCTTCCATCCTCCTTCCTCTCCTCAGGAATCCACTAATCCTGGGACCTAGTCATTTCGGTATAGGGCCAGGTAAACTCGGAGATCATCCCTGACCATCTCTAGCTTTAGCGGAGGGTCATGGGAGGTGAGCTGTGCTTCCTCCCCAGTGTTGTGGGGGAAGCAGATGGTAAAGCCAAGAGCCATTGCCATTAGTCTGTCAGCAGTGCGGGGCTGGGGCCAGAGAACCTTCTCTGGAGGGCTAACTCCTTAACCTTGCCAAACACTTGTACTGTGGCTTCTCTTGGCTAGCTCATGAGCGCTGAAGAAATAGACGCGCACACAACCTTAGATTTCTCAGTTTTCCTTTGTCATGGATTTTCCCCGTTTTTCTTTTTAGAGTCAGACTTGGAGTTTATTTGGTGTTGTTTTTACTTGCATACACATAATATAAGATGGGGATTTAGGGGGCAGGGGACTCCTGATTTGCCCTATGGACCCTATACCTCTCCGAATACAGACATTGGTTGTCCATTCCCTTCAGATAATACAAATGCACCACAATGAAATGATGACATGTGTCAGAGGAACATTTGTCTTGGAGGGTGGCAGATGGGATATGTAAATCAAACTTGGAAGCAATGGGTATCACGTGTGAGTATCAGCTAGCCAGTAGGCTAGTCTTTCATTCTGCATCTTAACCTCCCACAGTGCAGATATTTGTGTTAATATACATCTGATCTAAGAGCACTAGCTGAAGAGAAGTCAAGGGTAGACATCATGTGGACCATTACGATCAATTCCACAGCTCTGTATTTTTGTAGTGGCAGTCATATATTCATCTTTAGCTATATTATTTTAATCATGGCATCTCTTGAGAATCTAGTTTTTCTGTAATAATATGTAAGATAAAATCTTGACATGGAGCTCTGCAATTGAGGGTCATGGATCATATGTCCAGCATTTGATTAGGACTTAGTTTATATCTAAGTCACTGCCTCCCATTAAGAGATGAGGAGGAATTAAAAATAGCTCCATTGCCCAATGGATGATACTCCAAAAGAAAAGAATTATCATTGTGTTTAATAAGAGAACTGACAAGCAATCATAATTCTTTCCATTAAGTAAATATGTTAGAAAAATTTATTATGAAATGACACATTATGCGAGCCAGGAATCAAAGATGACATCCTTGCATTAAATACGGTAGGTGCCATTAAGGAAAACAGTCAATATGTCACTAAGCCATGGCCTGTAAAAATTAAATTGATTTGGTAAATGTAAGTAAGATAGATCTGTTTGCTTTCATCATCAATTTTGAGTGGGTGAACAGGTGATGTCACCAACCTGGGAGCGATAAAGATGCAGGACCATCTGGAAAGGCAAGTGATGAATGGGGAACTGCTTTTGGATAGTGACAGTGCTGTGGTACTTTGTCACTTGGGATGCAGTACTTAATAACTTTTCAATACCATCATAATAAATTTCACTGCCTTATTAATATAGAAATGGTGAGTTATTACCATGATGGCGAGTGTAAATAACTGGAGATGCAGCCGTCAAAAGCTGATTGTTTGGGCATGTTTCTTTAAGCAACACAGTTGACTTGTGATAATCAACCTATGTCTATACCCATGGAGTTTATTGCACTTGTCAAAGGAAAAAGTAGTATTATTCAAAATTATATGAAGTCGTAATAAACAAGTTTAATATATTATCAGACTTTTCCTGTAAGTTTCCAAACATGCGGCAGTAAATCATTTTTAATAATGTCTTTTCATGTAAAATAATGTCCTTATGCCGTAATAATGCTTTTTCTTAACTATTAACAAAACAGTCGACTTCTTTGTACGCGTTTTAAAGGGTATTTTTATTTGTACTTTTCAATCATTTTCTTTTGCAAATAAAGAGCTGAGGCAGGAACCTTAGAACGTTTCATTAACAAGCTCGAAAGTTGCTGAGTGCAGGCCATGTCACACGTTTCCATTTTAATTGAACAGATGTACTTAAGAGTAAACCACAGCAAACGAAATACAGACGAAATTATAAACACGTGTCACTAAGAAGTAGGCAGGAAAGACCCTCTGATGAGCATCTGTGTGTATTTTATGAAGCCAAAGACTGCCACTTCATAAGTTTGTCACTGATGTCTCCAGTTTAATGAGAAGAAACAAAATATGTAGATAGGTGTAAGTTGAAGATGAATTACCAGATCAATCACTTAGCACCATTCAGGGTGTCTGCCATTGCGCGGTGGGAAAATAATTAGATCCGAGATGCTGTTCTTATTTATATACCGGCTGTTCGATGTGGGATGGAATACGGGCAACTTCCTCTTTCATGTCACTGTGGTCTTTATATTGTTTCTTGGCCGGGCTGACTTTTAATTCTGACATTGTCTTTCAGGCTGCAGTCTGTCAGCCTCTTTCTTAAATGAAATGCCTCTCCACCATTTCTATTACTGCTGAAAAGAGAGCCAGCAGTCTATTAACAGGCAATAAAGTTCAGGAAGCCCAGGACTCATTTCTTGGGTCAGAGGTGAAAATTGCATATAAATGAAACAAAGGTGTGCCTTGATCGCTCAAGAAGCAGCACCAGAAAGAACACACGTGTTGTTAGCCAGAAGTCTCCCACTTAAAGGGAAAGGAATAATCATAATAATGTTGGCCGATGGAGTTAAGTACTCAGTTGAGAGAAATTATATCAATCTGACAAATATAGCCTTCACAGGAGATAAAGTCTCTAATGACCTTAAATGCATATATTTATCATTTAATTCAACAAGCCAATTCCCTTGGGCTTTTGACCAACGACATTTCCCCTAAAGTTTAGAAATTTTTTACTAACCCAGAGAATAATGGCCATTTGTCAGAGGGTTCCAAAGCTAAACGCAGTTGGAAGCAAAGAACAGGAGACGGGGGAGAAAATGGCTAATAGAGTCTTTCTACCTCAGAGCATATTAATATGAACTTTCATTGATGTGAGAACTGTAGTATTTCGTAGCTGAACAGTAGGTGGCAGACATTGTAGTGAAGAAACGGGGAAATTTTAATCTAAGCAATTTTCATCTGATTTCATTAACTTCCAAATATGTCACCAGTGTGCACAGCACATTAATTTGCAAAAAAATAGGAACACTAAATAGTTGTGAAGTGTGCTAGTTGAATGTGGAAAAATCAAAAGGATCCTACAGAAATAAAAGCAAAAGTTCTAATGTTTAATCAGGTAAAGTGTGTGTGAAGCAGGAAAGTCCAAAGAATAAAAGGGCCCTTGTGTATAGTGGGCTTTTCCTCACTGTTATTCTTGGTCTCCACTTGACGAAGTGTATTAGTGATATGCACGAAGCCCGGTGACTCCTGTATCTCCCTTTGTGAGATCGCCTCTGCCTTTGTCTGTGCTGTCAGTCAGTTGTTCTTTCGCTGGGCCAGCCCCATTGGTAACCACAGGATCTACTTGCAAATAGATTTCTGTAAAACCATAGTGTCCTTCAGCCCTTTGCTTCTTCTCCCCATCCCCCTTCCCCTCAACAATCTGGCCTTTCATGTGGCATGGCTCTCTGGCTTACTGCTTTGTCAGACGGCTAGTGGTTTGCCGTTCAGGGAGGCCGTGTGAGATAGTGGAAGGAACACTGGCCTGGGTGCCAGGAACCTTGAGTTCTTGCCCCAGCTTGCACTTGGGGCCTTGGAAAGTCACCTGGTTTTCTCCTCTGGAGTCTCACTGAGGTCTATTCCAGCTTTGACTTTAAGTTTCTGAGTTCTGTTCATTTACCCCTCCTTTACTTCTTTTTATCCTTATGGGCATGCTCTGTGTTGTTATGGTTTTAGAGACTGCATGGGGGGGGGGTCATGTTTTGGTCTTTGAACCCTGAGGAGGAGATAAATTAACTTTAAATTAAGTAGCAAAGAGATGCTTGTTTTCGAATTTCTCTTGTATTCAACGAGCATAATTGTGGTTTAAACCTGAAATTAAATCTACTTTGATATGTGCATCTCTTTTGGGATTTTATGTTGTACAGAGAAGGCAGCTGAAGACGGAAGCCTTGTTTCGAGAAGGAAGTAAGTTAGTGAGAGGGAGTATTCTATTCCTAGCTGTCTTTGCAGAGATAAAGGTATACATTTCATTCTGTCCCTGGGGTATGGTTTTTAGAACACCCTCCACTGTCCATAATGATTTTTTGCCTCAGTTTCCTCAACTGTACTGTGGTAATAACAATAAGGTCTGCCTCATGGGTTTTTGCAACAATTCTGTTGTAAAGTATTGTAAAGGACTCGGAGCAGGGCCTGGTATGCCGTTGTAAGCACTTCAGTGCCAACTGATTGGATCATCTTCATCGCCATGACCAGTCCAAGGCTGGGGATGTTCCTTGCATCCCTGTTCTGAGGGAAGGACTGTGGAATTCAGTCTTTGGGGTTGGAGCTCTTTGGGTTTGACAGAGCTACCACACTGCAAAGTATTAAATATTGTCCCCTGTCTGAGTAGCGTGGGGAAGTGGCCTTCCTCAACCCAATATTTCTCAACCCACCAACACTGATAGGTGTTCAAATGGTTCTTTTGCTGAAGACTAGAGGAAGCATTTCGAACCAGATCAGAGGATGAGGTTTGGATTCCCATTTCTAATGGACTTCCACTCTCGTAGCTTGGTGGGGTGGAATCGAGAGATGAAAATGTGCCCCTCAGCCCTAACCCTGCCATGTAATCTTTCTGTGAAGGGCTCTCTCGCACTCCTCTCCTCATCTTCATCTCCCTTGGCCCTCCATACCCATGTGTCATGTAGACTCTGCCTCCTCAGCTCTCAGCTAGGTAATCAGGACTGATTTTCTCTACACCAGGTTTGATCTAGTCTGTGGACTTAGGGACGATAGGTGTGCCTTTATTCCTGTTCATGGTCTTCTTCAGTGAAGATTGTGGTGGTATGCTCTCAGAAAAACCCGAGAACAGACATGCCTCATGACAGCATTTTTGCTGGGGGGGCATTGTCTAATCTTGAGGAAAGCATATCCTGCTATTCACAAATGTGGACGTAGTTTCATGTGAAAGAAAAGCCCTGGTCATCTCGTGGATTTGTCTTCTTCCCAGGCTCTACAGTGGAATTCCCCCACAGAGTAAAAAATGTCTCTGAATCACCAGGGGGAACAATATCGTAACTAAATATATTGTGATTAAGTCTATAAAGCATTTCAGATAAGTGGAAATACATATCCTAAGCTTTTTGTACATTGTAATTTGTTTATTCTTAAATTTGTCTTAAAAATAAAAGTGGCACAGGGTCACTGGGGTTCTGAGACTTTCTGGGCAGAAATATAGGGATTCACAGATAAGGCTGCAGAAGACCCCTTATGAACTCTCACTATGTAAAATTTCACTGTTCACTGTTGTTTTTGAGCATTTTGGACAAGAGAAGTATCAAAAGTTGTGGGTTTTTAGTTTTCCTAATAAAGAAATACCAAAATATGTGCTATTGAGAACTGTGGGTAAGCTCTCTGACTCACAGGCTGTTCAAAGGGGAAGGAGTATTTGAATTATTTGGTTGAGGATTTATGCCTGAACATGACAGTAGCCTGAAGTCAAATGTACCTGTGTGTAGGTAGAAGCTTCATGAAGGAAGGCTTGAAGGGTGTGACAGTGGTAGGGGGCCTCTGCTTTCCTGCGCCATGGTTACCTTCTCCCGTCAGTTCTCTTGAACGGTACAACGTAATGTCTGTGTCTTCTAACCAAATTGTCACCAAACTGCCCCATGCTAATGATTCTTCACTTACACAAACTCTGCTCTACCTAAGGTCTCTTTTCATGAGGGGGCTTCCATTAAGAACAATCTGGATTTAGTAATACTTTTAATTGGAAGGTTTAATAAGAACTTAGGACTTTGTTTTCTTTTGTAACTTGGAAAAGACAGTAATCTTAAGAAAACCAGATGTGAATATGTTTTTAACAAGAGAATTTTCACTTTCCTTGTACCTTCCGAAACATGAAAATTGTCCTTTGAAGATGTTAACTTTATAAGAATATTGTCAGTAATATAAAGGCTGAAGAACAGTTGAGTTTGCCTATAGATAGATGAGCCAGTCTACAAAATATGGAAAGTACTTGCTGAGATCGTGAATTACCATGACTTAAATTATGGAGCTTCATATGGACCCCTGAACATTGATTTGTCAGGAACATTATGAAGGGTATTATGGTAAGGAGGTATATAATGTCACTTGGTGGGCTTGACTCAAAAAGTGTTCATTTGAAGTTTGATTCCTTACTCAACCACCATAACTGATTGATAGGGACATGGATCTCCAATTGACTTTAATTTCTGCTCGACAAATCTTCTGTGAACCTCACGGAGAGTCTAAGATGCAGTTGTAAAGCTTGGAGAGCTTGGGTTTCTACATATAATCCAGTGAACCTCCAAGGACTGAGCCCCAACTGCAACCGTCCAAGTAGTATCAAGATGGAAAAAAAAAAAATCATTTTGCCTTCAGTTTCTATGGGATGGGGGAAAGGTGCTGTAACCAGATAAGGCAACACTGAAAATATTAAGACTTTTAAGTCACGAGAGTCGGAATTGTGACGTGACATCTGATATGAACGTGGATAAGTGTGGCCTCTTTTAACCGAATTCTGGTAGTTGAGATTTAGTGTGGGTATGATGGGGCTGGAAAGTTAATTCTACTTGAGCAAAAAGGTTAGAGAAGAGTACTAATCACCACGATAGGATGTTAGAATTCATTACCTAGGACGGAAGAAGTTTAAATACACCGTAAATCAGGTGGCCCTCACCAAGACTCTGTTGGCTGTGAATTTATCTGTTGTCATTTGAAGACCACTTCTGTTTTCAGGCTCGTTATAACTTTTATAAGTTTGTCCTAGTCTCATGGAAAACCTTATCCGTATTTATTCTTTCATTAAATAATACCTATTCATTTTAGTCCAGACCCCAAATCCTTCCTCCCTATGGAACCCATGAGCTTAGGAGTTTAAGAAGGACAGTTATCTTTTTGTCTACTTGTCATAGGGCTCTAATCCCTTCCACCATCTTCGTCTTCCATTCTATAAAAAGAAAAGGTAATTTTCTGTGGCTCTGCACAAACCACGAGCTACTTGAAGTCAAAAGCTGCATCTCAACAGCGTATAAGCTGGGGCACTCATAAGCAGGTTACAGAGATGTCAGGAGAAAACTATGCAGTAAGGAAAACTGGCCTAAATTTTTAAAAAATGAGTGGTCCTTTATTTTCAGGAAGCATAAAAACCTCAATTTAGGTTTCTGACACATCACTGAGATGTGTCAGAAAGCTTGCCCTTTATTCTGGAGCGCTGTGGTGGTAGCATTGAAATGTAAACATAATAAACAGCTGACATTTTAGGCACAGACTAAACATCAAGCAAATGACATTACATCAAAGCTCTCGAGAGAGTCACAAGATGAGATGCCAAAGGAAGAGAAGGGAGAAAGGGGCACAACATCTCCGTTCGCAGTCGGGGAACTGGTAGTGTTAACGCTGTGTCCCTGATTCTTCCATTAGGAAGGTTTTGTTTGCATTGAAAATTGTTTTTCACTTTGAATTTATATGAAGCACTACGAATGGCAGAAGATGACATCTGGTTCAGAAATTCATTCTTACTTTTGCTTGTGACGCGTTGATTAATATATGAACTCCAAAGTTTGTCTACCGTGTGTCCTGCCCTGTGTCCAGCGTTGACTGATGCCGGCTTGCCTTCCCTCTCCTCTTCCCTTCCTTTTCCTTTCTTCCTCTCTATTTTCTCGTTTTCTTTTGGTTTCTTGTATATTTTCTTGTCCTTAGCCAAATGTTAATACAACTCTCTTCACCTGATAGTTTCGGTTAAATTTATTTGGTATCCATCTAATATGTGTCACTTTCCTTCAGAGCAAATATGCCCTGGATCTGACCATCTGGGGGACAGTTAGTCATTTTGAGGATGCAGGTGGAAGACACACCTGTAGTTAGTCTCTTACAGGGGCATTTGTCTATACCGAAATGATTTGCAGGTGTTAAGCATGTGCTTATGAAAAAGAGAAATACAGGTATTTGGGGTCTAGAAGAAAATTTGCCTTTTAATTTAATGCTGTTTACCTCTTTATCTCTTGGTCACTTAGAAAACAAATGCATACACATTTAACTTGATGTCCTGAATGGCTGCAAAAAGGAGATAGAAATGCAGCTTTGACTGTTTTATGTGGTTCATAAAAGCATTCTCCCTCGCTCCAAGGATCCATTTATATTGAGGCTTTATAGAAACAATGCTGTAAAGTTTTTTTTTAGTTTCGAGGACAAAATTGCTTATTAAAATCTGTGATATGTTGTATTTTAATATATTTCAGCCACATTTTTTAAGGCTGTTATGTAGCTGTTAGCTTTCCTAGTGTTCCTAATAAAGAACACAATTATCTAAACTATTTGATGATTACCAGTGAGTATTAGTAAACTCTTTTATGAGCTTTCATGAAAGCGTTTTAACCATATGTTATGTACCGTGGCATAAAAAATAGAAACACTGAGAAATTCAGCGAGCAGGATCCCAAGACTCTGTTGACATCAAATTTGGCAGATTTTAAAAATTCTGTGATCACTTTTCTCTTTATGTGACACTACTCTTATTCATTCTTCAAAAACATGGGCCCTAGCGTGGGGAATTCTAGATAATTTGATGCAACAGGTTTAAGTTACCATTTTCATAGTGAAAAGAATAGCTTAGCATGATCCCGATTTTCCTTGGTTTCCTCCCATTCTCAAAAGAAGCAGAGGTATTCACATTTCTTTGTCTAACAGTTTTATAATGTCTTAAGAGATTAACAGTGAGCATGAATGAGGGCCTACGGATTAGACAACAAAAAGCCTGGGACGTCCACTACCTTACTTGCAAATTTTACATTTTCCAGCATTGCTGAGAGAGTATAGAAACTAAGAAAAGATAATAAGTACCAGAGTCTCAAAAGTGTTTAGTGATTCAAAAAATTCAGATGACATGTCAGAACTGACAGACTGATGGAACCGTCTGTGGCAGGGCCCACTTTTTTGTCTTATGTTAAGCTCTCATACTGAGTGAATGCAGATGTTATCACGGTACCCCAGACAGACAGTCAGTGAAATGTGACAAGCTGTCAGCAAAGTTACACTACGTTGATTTTGTTAAAATATCCACAAGCTTTATAGTTTTTCTTTATATAAAAAACTCTTACCTCATTTAGTCAGGAGAATGGAAGCTGCTGGAGAGATGGTTTGGGCTTTCATCCTCAGAATACCTTGGTTTTTCGTTTTTCGTTTTTTTTTTTTTTTTCCTTTTTCCTCGGGGGAAATTTTACTCAGCAAATTAAGTAGTAATACACCCCAAATATCGAATCTCAAAATATCTCAGAGTCATTTTTTTTCCTCTTTTGACTTGTTCTATAATTTTTTCCTCAATTTACATTGTACCTCAACACTTTGGCAAAGGATGATTCAAGATCAGAAAGAGCGAATTTTCTTTATTTAAATTAGGAGACAATGCAAGGTTAAAAGTCTGAAGGGCCACCTTAAACTTCTTAAAAGAAGTTCAGGCATGGAAAATGAAAATGTGAAAATGCTTCATCAAAAACTAAGATCTTTGCTTCCCCTCTTTTTATTTTTAAACACTGAAAATTAACACCAGCAAGAGAAACATCTCCGGTGAAAAACATCGAGCAGCTTGTGAAAATCAATTCTGTTATTCATCTACGGTTCAGACGTTAAGATTTTTCTATAAATTGCGGGGCGGGGGGAAGAGCAAAGAGGAATTCTAGAGAATCTTCAGTGCTGTAATATCTTTGTATCTCAAGATAAGTCTTGCTTATTAAGTGGTCATTTTTTGACATCAGTTTAGGATTCATTTGAACTCAGGCATGAAGTCAGAACAAACACAACAATTAATTGAGCAAAATGAAATGAAGACCATACATTTGGAAACTGCAGGCTTAACTGTTGCTTTTAGTGATATTGGTGATATCTTTTAAGCTGAGGAAGACATCAGTTTTGACGTTTTAATTTACCATCGACAGAGTTTATTTGTAGCCTCTGGGTGCAATAATTGGTTGCCTTTTACCCCCACGTTGAAGGGCTCCTGTTGCATGTAACTTATTTAACTTCAAATTGCAAGCTGTTTAGTAGAAGATTCCTTTACAGTCCTCGTTTCCACAGATTAATCTCTCTATATATATTCACTTTTGCTAACTAAAGGTGAAAGGAAAACATGAACCATACTTGTTTTGTTCAATTTATATTGTCACAGAGGACATTAACATACAATAAGAAACTGTTCTGTGATTTTGAAAAATGAAAAGTCAAGACATTTTGAAGATAGTATCTAGCCCAGTGTTTTTATAAAACACAGAACTAAATAATCAAACGAAATTATGCATATGGAGGAAATGATTTAGAATATGTTTCGCTGCTAATCGCACTCATGCTGAAGTTTTAAATTTCATCTGTCTGCTCAGATCTATTGTGAGCCATTAAGTGGCTTCCTTTTTCCCCGACAAATTGAATGCTGCAACTCCAAGGAGCTCTTTTGTTCTTTTAATTCAGTCAGCATGGAAATGATTTTCTCATTTCAGGCCCTTTTCTGTCCTCTCTTCATTGTGTCAATAAAATAGAGTTGTGCAGAGCTGCTCTAATCAGCTTAGAGTGCTAATTCAGTGCTCCGGGATGCTATCTGTGTTTGGCTACAGGTGGGCACTCTAAGGGGTCAGTCTCCAGGGGAGTGTAATTGTGTGTCTCCTGGGGCTTGTTTGCAGAATGACCTAAAGCTGAAGCCTTAGCTCGGGAAGGGGGGTAGAAACTGAACAAACACATGCCCCTGCAAACGTATACAGCTGTATTTGCACCACAACCATTTGCGTGGGTCTGACATTCTGAGATTCTAGCAACATTCGTTGCATTCTACCTCTTCTGGGTCTTCTATGATTTAGCCATAAAACATGAATTGTTTTAAATTTTGCACATGTCCTAAGGGTACAAGCTATACAGTATTTCCAAGATGCAAAGGAAAGTCTAGGCTAGGTTTAACACATGGGATAATAGGACTAACTAAACTAAAAAAGAAAAACAGAAACTGCCAGGTTAGGAAAATATATTCTTTTGTGTCCTGTGAAAATAGCTTAATACATAAATATGGGAATATTATGAACTAGTAAATTAAGCTTTATGGGCAGTGAGGAATTTCTGACAACTTTGGAGGAGAAATAATGATCAGTTGTTTGGAATAAGGGGAAAAATTGGTAGGCATGAGGTTTTTGAGAATTAACATGTCTTGGGGCTGTCTGGGGGGATGGAAGACCTTTCTGGGAGTATTGTCAGTGTGAGTGTCAAAAACACGTTGTGAATATGGTCTTATTTACTGGGTTTTACATTTTGGGTATTAGGATTAAAAAGTGCCACAACATCATCTTTTTTTTCCCCCTAAGATATTTTGATCCCCCCCCCCTCAGTACATTGGGATTAATTCCAGTCTCAATGGAAAACCTTCAGAACTTCATTACTAAGGTCATTATATAATAACCTTAAGTAGGTTTACAGAGTAGAAAGGAAAGAAGCGATAAAAGATTTCAGCCTTGTGGATCTACCGGTTAACTATAGAAGGACTGAGCAAATATTCTTTTATTTGCTTAAAAAACTTAATACTTGTCCAATATATTAGAGAAAGATGTATCCTTCTTATTAACTGAAGAATGGGGGTGAAATGCTTTATCACTTGAATAATTTGAGAAGAAATTGTTTAGTCTTCTTGTAATAAATTCAAACCAGCTTTAACTTGTTTTAACCAGCCAATTTATAGAGTTTATATTGTTATCTATGAGGTTTGGTGTGAGGACAATAACTGGTTTGTAGAAATATCAGTAGTTAAAACAGACATAAAAAGGAAATTAGTTTATCTTCCAACACGTTTGGAAGACATTGGTTTTAATTCTGTAATTCTTTCCTTCTTCAGCTAATGTTTCAGCTACATAACATAGCTGGTTGGGTTGATCTTGTAACACTCCCACTTACTGGAAAAGGTTCTAGATGCCACTTAGCTATTTATATTTATGGTGTGAGGATTAATTTGGGGTGGCATCAAGAGATGAAGGAGAAAATATGGCAACTTGAAAAACTGATCTCTTTCATTTTTCTTTTCCATTTGGAAATGTTCTTATGTAGGGCTCCAAGGTAGTCCGAATTCAAATTCCATTCTCTTCCCTGGAGTGAATTCTCTCATTTTAATGATTGCTGACTACAAATGATTTCTCTGATTTAAAAATTATATTTTCCGGCAAAAATTATTTGTTGTTTTCTGAAGCTGATGGGGTGGTTTATTTACTTTGTGTTTTAAAAGGACTTTTATTCTTACTGTTTCATTTACTTAGTTTTTCTTTCTCTTCAGATAATTGAGTTTGAGGTCATTTTAGCATTAACTATCTCTTATAGATTGGCTAACCCTGATGCAGTTAGACTTCTGTAGTATGAATCATGGCGTGAGTAGGAAAAAAAAAAAGCAATGTTTTAATGACTTGCTATTGTAGTTTTGATCTTTCTAAGAATAAATTCTGACTTCTTGGAATAAATAAAAATCAACAGTATGACTTCATTTTTGTGGGGAGGGTCTAAATCATGTTAGTTCAGTTTTGGTCCAGATAACAGGAGTTCTAACTCTGATTCATTTCAAATGGCCCAACAAGGAAATCAGAGCACAGTGAAGACTATATGCTTGAAAGGAACTTTTTTTTTTTTTTTTTTTTTTTTTTTAGTTGCATTCTCCCCTCAGGTCATCTATTTCACTAGTTCTCTTCTGCATTGAGTAGATTTGTCAGAAGATACATGTTGAAATGATTTGCCCTGATGCCCTGTGGCAAAATGCACTGGGCATGTACTCCAATGCCTATTGGATAAAATAAACTTGACTTGTCTTTGCTATTTATTATAATTGCTAATTCCAAAGTTTCTAATGATGTTGATGATCTTTTCATTCCTTGAATGAATCGGACTTAGATATTAAAATTTTGAGTTGAATGGCAGAGTAAAACTGTTGAATTGGTTTTTCTTCTGCCACCAATGCTTAAGGTCATAGAATGCTCTGGGGGGAAATACAAGAAATATTTTCATGTGTGTGCTTTGAGTTATGAAGTAGAGAACTCTATAGTTAGACTATTACTGTTAGAGTCAAGGAGCTAATTTTATAGTAAAGTTAACAAATTACCTAGATAGTTACCTTATTTTTCTTTTTTTTCCAGATAGTCACTTTAATATATGACTCCTACTTGGTTGTAAATACCTAGACTATGTGTCATTTCTGGCTTAACAAATTCTTTCTGTAATTTTGCCAAAAATGATCAGCTTCAAAGAATTATTACCTTAACTTCCTGAGATGTATCTCTTTAAATCCAGCCTGATAAACTTCTTGTAGAACTCAATTATTTCCTCCTTTACGGGAGTATCTATTTCTTTTCAACATAAGTAATATGACTATGTAGAATAAAATAGAAAATAAATGTAAAATTTAGCAGATGTGAATGATTGCTCCTCTTCCCCTTTTCATTAAAAAAGACAAAAACAACACTTTTGTTTAGTTCTGTGGTTGGAAAAATGCACTTTTTTGGAAAGCTTGGCCTCCACAAAACAGTTTCTAGAATAAATGCTTAGCATTCCTAAATAAGAGGTCATCATAGCAATTTTCTGTGATTCAGAGATGAATGGAATCCGTCTATTATCAATTCCTCAATCAGGAAAAAAAGGAAATTAAGTTCCTAATTAGGTGAATTTGGACTAAAGAGGTGGAGCATTGAAGGGATGAGGAAAATTGAGAGGTAGTTGATGGCATTTCAGACTAATGATAGGAGAGGAAATGAAGAAGGAGGTGGGCTGGAGTTGAGCCTGAAAGGTCAGTGACCTTATTAGGACAAGGGTAGTGGTAGATCTTCAAAAGCTTTTACCTTTTACCTTGATAAGGTGTCAGGTTCTGGGGATGGACAAAGATGCAGATACTTGAGAGAGGATGGTAAAAATAAGATTGCATATTTTTTATAAGGAAAACCTTTGAAACTTGGAGAAGGGAAATGACATTCATCAGCTTTGTAGCTATTATTTCTTGCTCATTTTTCTATGTGCTGTAAAATACATAGACTATTCCTCTCAAATGATGAATGGATTTACTTTCATGTAGTATAGATGATGCTTCTTTTAGAGATTAGGTTTCACTGTTAATTTTAATAAGCATTTATCCTTTATTTGTGCTTGCTGTAGAAAGATACATAATTTTATAAGTATACTATGACCTATATTACCATTTTAAATACAGAATGTTAGCTCTTTATTGAAATATCTATCATACAGATGTGCATACATTTTTATGTAACTGAAATATAGTTTTTCCTTAATAATCTAAATTATCTAGCTATTACCATTGCCAAACTGTGCAAAACTTTGGTCTTGAGCTGCAGGGCTTCAAGGTTCTCAAGTATAAAGGGATTCTCGAGATAAAGTGATACATCTATCTAAAGAAACAAAAAAAAAGATTTACAATCCTTTAGTTATAATCTTTTTACCCAAGTTTTTCTAATTTTTTACTAGTGTTGTAAAGAAAATAATGAGCAAATCATTCAGGTGTTTGGGAATGTAAATTGGATTAGTAAGATGAGAAAATTAAGTTATGAGTGAGTGGGGCAGTTCTGGCTGTTTAGGTTAGATGTTGATTATTAGTAATTTTATGCAACATACTTTTCAACATTTATTGCCCTCTATTAAGTAGCACTGACCTGTATATTTTTCTCGAGAGAACAAATGATTATTCTTTTATTATTACAATGGCCCAACAAATTGAGGATTTCAAATTCTTTCCATTGTAATCCTACCTCTGGGGTAAAAACACAGTCATTGTCCTATCATTACGTGACTGTCCGTGGAATTATAACATGAGTCTCATAAAAAATTTTCTAGTCGTCACATTTATAAAAAGAAAAAGGAAACAGGGGTAATTAATCTCGATGTAGTTTATTTAGCCAATAAATCCAGAGTATTATCATTTTAAAATGTAAAACAATATAAAAATAATTACTGAAATATTTTGCCTTCTTGGCCCTGAAGTTTCTGAAATCTGGTGTGTATACTTAAAACACATCTTAATCTGGAGTAGCCCCACTCCCAAGTGCAGAGCAGTCACATGTGGCTAGCAGCTACTGTTTTCAACACAAACTTACAAAATCTTGAGGTCTCTATCTTTCAGTGTGTTTCAGGTCAATGTTAGTTATCACAGAGTGTGAGCACTGAGAGCCACCATGAAGGCCATCTGGCTCAGACCACTTATCTTATAAATGAGGACACTAAGGGTCGGGGGGGGGGGTCAGCTTTTTGCCCAAGGTCACCTGACTACTTTGGGGAGTCGATTTTAGACCCGACTCCAAGTCTTCTCCTAAACCTTACTTATTTTGAATTCTATTAGAATATACTGCTTTTGCAGTCTGTGCAAAGGTGCCAAAATATGGTGACGTGTAAAGAGAACTGAGTGAAACCAACAACCAGCCAACCAACCAAACCAATCTGGCCCTTGTTAAGGAAATAGCCTTAAAACTTTGCATGTTTGGGGGTACCACTTAGGTAAAGGATTATTTGTTAAGATTTCTTACGTGAACAGCAAATCAGTTTATTGGAATTTGTCATGTTTATACTGAAAGAAATATTTATATCGAAAGTAGGTGTGTTCATATCGTTTTAGCCACAATAGATCATTTATACTTATATTTCTCTCTGTCCGAAAAAGGAAAATATAGGCAGGTCTTTCATTTCAACCCACACTAAGTTATTCCCCTTTTTGCTTTGTTGTGATTGAAGCAATGATGAGAAAATGAGTCTGGCCCCGTATCTGTCGGCCCGCAGACACAAAGAAGGAAACTTGATTGTTCAGATTTCTGCATTTTTCTTTCCTTAGTCAATATCTGAAATTAAGCCCCACCTGACAGGGTCAATAAAACGCTACTGATTACAATTTATCTGGAAAGCATAAACGGGAAAGATACCGGTCTTCTTTTATAGAATTGGCAGCTGACGCTTATTGAACCTGAGCTAACATTCCCAAATGAAATGAAGTGGGGCAGTGTGAGTCATATGATAACAATGTTGTCATCCTGGGGAACAGTCTTCGAATGAATCAGCACAGTGTGAAAATCAAACATGCGAACACCAAGCGGATGTCACAGAACCTCCCTCAGTTACAGGCGCACATACCTGTAGCCATAGGAGGGCTCCCCACTAAACAGTGAAGTGGCCAGAAGTTCCCAAAGAAAGAGAAGGGCTGCTGTCACCGACTAGATGGGGTTTGTAATAGTATCGTCCTGTTTTCACTCTCCGCAGTAGAAAATTTCTACTAGGCTAACAAGGCAGAGGGTAATGAGAAACATGCCAAGTTTTTTAAAAAAAAGAGCAAGAGTGAGGAGTCTAACCTAGGAACAGGAAACAAATGTGATCAATTACTCCAAGTGTGGAGCTCACAGATACCTTATCTTAGGGCTCCTTAAAATAAAAGCCTGATTGTTACCAAATGCGTCTAAGAAGTGGGGGAGAAAACACATTCATGGGGAGAGTGGGGAGGGGGCCGGGAAGGAGGGGGAGTGGGGGTGAACATGACTTTATATTGATGTAAAAAAAACAACAACACGCAATTCTACTGTTTCTCGGTCTCCTGAAGTATTTAGAGAAGTGGTTAACAAGCAGTCATAGCCTTAACCGAGCAGGCAGTAAAACGGTTCAATGTTTAAAAAATAAAGATACTCTAACTAGGACGTGGGGCAGGGGCATAGACCTAAACAGTAATATATAGTGCTGCTAATGGCTCAGTCTGGAACATTTCTTCTCCATAATTATTTGTCTAAAATAGTTTAAAGAAGAAATGCTATTTTTGAAATGATTGCAAAGAAAAGTTCCTAGCTGTAATATATATATTAGCTGTAACATATGTATATACATGCGCCACACACACACACAGCATTAATTTTTGTCTCAGAATTGAAATAGTCATTTTTACTCTTGAATGTCTGCAAGGGAGTCTACATAGAAGATGTTTAACTTGTTCTCTGAAGTAAATAATGAAAGTAATTACAGTGTTCATAACACTCATTTTAGAAGGACAGAGTCCCCAAAGAACAAGCAGAATCTAATGTAAAGGTGTGAGTAAATTCTACTCATCCTCAACTAAGGAAGGAAATATCATGGTTAAGGCTATGAGTAAGAACCTCAGGGCTGGCGGATCTTGGCTACGCATTCCCCAAATTTCCCATAAGTGCAATAGAATTAACACTATTCCTTTCTTGGAGATCCTGGGTCAGTAGGTGTTACAGGATTATGTTATGAGGTGTGACTATAAAGTAGTGAGACTGTTTTTCACACTCCACACCCAGAAACAGCCTCTTTTTACTTCAGTGGATAAAACATAATAATTTTTTTCTGAGAGCATTCACCTCATCTGCTCCTTCCGCCCATGTGTGTGCGCACAGACAGGACCCGCAATGTTCCCGTCTTTCTCCACTCTTAACATAAACTGTCACTGCTTTCTCAGGGAACCTTGGTCAGCAGACAGACTCGAATTATTTCCGTTGGTAGAAATGATTTTTTTAAGGCTCCGTTTCTTTTGGGGGAAGATGCCCTGTAGATAAGCAGAAAGAAATAACCATCCATTTTTAGAGGACTTTGTTAGAATGGTCTTGCCATCCTGTCCTCCCCATGTTTTTCCAATTAAGTCCTCGCCTGTTGGAATCAAATGTCTTCATGGGATGGCAGACTGCTCAAGTAGGCTAGTTTGCACATATTCTGTAGCATGCTTAGCAATTGGGCCTGTCAGTCAGTCAACACATATTTATTGGGCGTTTATGTGGCGAACCAGACAAATCCATTCCCTGAGCTCTTGCTCTTATGTTTTCAGGGCCCTGTCATCCACACAGGGATTCTAATTGAAATTTTCTTTTTCAAAATGGCCTCATCTACATTTGAATTACAAGAAGGAAGGTGGGACTGTAGGAGTAACAGAATCCTTTTATTAGGGACCACTTTGACCCAGTTAAGGGGAGATGACTTACCTAAGGGGAGATGACTTACCTTATGGACACTTTCCAGTTAATTTTGCCCCTTCCCTGTTTTTGTCTTTTATTTGTGGTTCATATGTATATGAAAGAAACACGCACACTTAGTACAATTCAAGCGACGTGTTAAGCATGTCATCTTTCTCCTGATAGACACTCCACGTCTTTAGTTTCAACAGTATCTTGTGTGTCCCTCCAAGAAGTTTGCACATGCACACACAAGGACACGCACACACACATGCACACACACTCATGTGTGTTGTATATGTGTGGACAGAAATCTTTTTTGTTCAAAGTATACCTACATATTCCTTTTTTGCTTTATTTTTGAAGTAATATTGGAAGATTGTTCTCTATGTATCTTCATCTATGTACCTTTATGTAGCTACCTAATTCTTTAAAATATGTATTTAATCAACTAAACACACCTGTCTTCCATCACCTCACTTCCCTCCCAGAGGCACAACTGGTATTTCTCTCATCTCTTTCTAGATGTATGATACGCATATAAAAGCAAATGTGTATATTTTCCTCTTTACACAAGCATTATGCAGTAAACACATCACTCTGCAGTTTGCTTTTCTCTCACTCAACTATTGATCTTGCAGATTATTCCATATCAGTATGTAAAGAACCTCCTGATTCTTTTTTATATGTTGTATAGTATTCCACTGAATGTACGTACCATAACTTATCATTATTTTCATCACTTGTTACTTCAACCAATGCTAGATGGAGCTGTGTGGGAGAATATCTAGGGGATAAATTCCTAGAAGTGAATGGATGGGTCAAACGGTATGTGTGTTTGTGATTATTTCAGGTTTTGTCTATTTTCCCTAACTGTACTAAGCAGCCTTGCTAACAGCAACAGGTGGAAGCGCCTGTTTGCCCACTTTGCACATGGGCATGGTGTAGAACTAAATTACTTGACTTTTGCCCATCACGGATAATAAGTGGTGTTTCAGTGGATCTGTGATTAAATTTCTCCGATTCCGAGAGTGAGGTTAACCATTTCACTTTTACACAGTTAAGACCTATCTGGGTTTTTTTGTTTCTGAAGCTGCATTGACGTGAACATTTTTTTTTCCCCCTGTGCTTGCTGAGATAAAATGCTGTAAGGGTCACTTATCTAGTTAATGACAGTGGTAGGACTAGGATTCAGATCCTCTAGTTGTTAATTTAATAATTGAATTAATTTAATACATTTCCTGCTATAGTACACAGGGTAGTATTTCCTATCATTTGAATCCTACCAACCTTGAGTTATTGTGAGGATCATATGGAATAAGTTAGAACGTGAAAGCATTTTCAAAACGGAAAAAAAAAAAAAAGCTCTCCACAATGCAAGATAATGGTTCATTTAATTTTACAAAGAAATCACAACATTTATCACTCCTGAAAATATGCACTACATAATGAAAATAGAGTAGGAGTGGTTTGACCCGGCTGTAGTCTAGGAGAGGTAAGGCAATTAGGTTGTTATGAGGCCTTCTGGACAAGTGGAGTCCTGATTTTACTAGCCTCGTGCTGACATGTATGCCTGGCTTTTTTTCCCTCCCCTAAAGAATGGAAAACATTGTACCTTCGCAGAGTGATGGCAGTCTTGCTTCGCTTAAAACTTCAACACCCTGCACATGAGCAATTTGCCTTGCATTTTTGAATGGGGGGTGGAGGCAGATCCCATTTGAAGTTTCCTAGATAGTTAGGTTGACCGACATCTCTTCATCTGTGTGTTCTTGTTTATTAGGGGAAACTCCAAGCTTTTGGTAATTGGGTTTCATTGTTTTCACTCAGGTTAGCTCTAGATAGCATAGGGGTTATACATGTGTGCATATGTTTCCTTAGTTACTGAATCGCACAATGTTGTGTAAAATCAGTTGGAGGCCTTTAGTTTTGTTGTTTTTCCTATGGACTGGGCATACTGCTTATTAATTTTGCACACATGTAGCTTAAAGACGTTAGCCAGTACACAGTAATGGCTGCCTTAACATCCATGTGCAGAAGTGGAATTCAGGAGATTAACTTGCATTTGACCTAATTCAGCTCTCCTGGTAATGAAGGGTGCAGGGGCACAGAATTAATCTCTCTCAATTTGTGGCTCTCAGGGGTGCTGCTAAGTGTAGAGTGCTTGAATTTTAAAAGTCTCCTGTTGTGCCAAGAGTTTTTGTTACCCAGTAGAAGTCTGTCCACTGTTGTGATGGCCGTGCTGGCTTTATCTGTTGCAGCGATATTTGTGGCGAGTATTAGGAAGATGTGTGGTGTGAGTTAATTGCATGGCTTGGTTCAGAAAGTAAAAGGGGAAAATCTTGGGTCAGACCTCTTAAGCCCCGATGCTTTCTTCCCTTCCTATCCCTTCAACTCTTAGTTTAGCCAAAAATACAAAAAGCTTTCCAGGTGCTTTACAATTACATCAGAAGCTGTCTGTTACCGTGTATTTGTTATTCGGTGCTAAAGTGCTGCTGCTGGGAAGGTATAAGTCAAGTTGATATAATTTGGATTGATTTGCTTTTAAAAGCTTTGAAATGACAGTGCAATTATTGCTATGATGCAGGTCCCTTACAACTGGATTAATGCACTTAATGAACAATTTGACCACGTAATTTATTTCTGTGGAGTTAACGTTAACTGTTAAATGTGTTTATTCCCTAACAGCCATATTAATACTGCAAGGGCGTGCAGCAGTAGCAGCAGGGGAAAACTCTAGAAGAACCTCTCAATCCTATTTCAGTTCCAAATTTTCACTTCATTCCCACCAGGTTTTATCATGTAGCAGATCAGTAGCAAGGTCTGTTGTGAGTTTTACTTCTCCTGCTCTCCCATTCTTCCTTGGGTACAGGTAAAAGGGCCTGAAGTCCATGGAAAGAATGTGGACCAGAAATCAAAGAACCAGGTGTCCCCAAATCTGCATAATGGCTTCTCAGATTTCAGGCAGTGGCTGGCCATTCATGTATGTGATGGTTTTTGTTTTAGAGAACGCATTCTGGTTAAACTCCCTGATTATGCTGAGTGGGCCAGGCCGTCAGTAGTTTCAAACAAAAATAATTTTAGGTCTTTTGAACTGGTCCTGATTAACCCTTTGTTTTACTGATGAGGAGACTGAGGTCCAGAGAGGCTCAAGGTCATTTGCTAGTTGATGGTAAAACTGAGTCTAGAATTCAGGCTTCTTTGCTCTCAGGGCTTTCCTGGGCACTTGGCATAGCAGAATATTTAAGATTCCCCATTTTCACCTCCCACTATCTGTCTAACTTGAGCACTTCATACCTTTTGTCAGAAATAGGAGGAACAGTCAGTGGTTGATGTGGCTTTTTTCAAAATGTAATAAAGGTTTACATTTAGCTCTATCTGGGAGAAACATTCTGAAAGATGAAATGCCTGGAAATACTCCTTGCTATATTATAGCACCAAGTCTAAAGTGATAACTTTACACAAAAACACACATATATATATAATTAACATGCTATAGACATGCACACACAGAGAGTATAGTATTCTAAATTATGGACCTTTACAAGTAAATAGTGACAAGGCTACCAATATATAAAACTGTGCTTTTGTGCTAGGTAAAGATCTATCCTTTGATTTTTTTTTTCATGCTGGGGGGAAATACTAATACTTATAACATCTCCCAAAATGTAATGAGATTTTATATTAGTTTCAAAATTTTCAAGAAGTCACCAATTTTATGTCCTCAAGTTAGAAAAGTTAGGTTATTTTACATTAGAAAAGCAACGCTTTGAGCCTCATCTGATAATTTTAAGACAGAGGTTTTAGGCATCAATCTGAATGTTCATAATGTTTAATAATTTCCAGGATGGTACTGCAAAATGCTTGACTAATTGAACTATGCTCAAACTAGGAATATTTTATCTCTCCAACATACATCGAGTTGGTCCCTCAAAACGATTTATTGAAACTAATATGTTCAGTAGAGTTGAGTGCCAAGTGGCATATATTTTTACATTAGAAAAGTAAATTTGAAATTGTGTAGTACAGAGAGGTTTTGAAAATAGTTATAGAGATTTATTTAGGCACTGATTTAAGTTTAGATTAACAGCAATACTGAGATTCAATTTTCGATTTGTTTAGCTATTAAAGATAATTAACAATGTGTTTTGCAGGATCTAGCTCTTGAACTTTTTTTTTTTTTTTTTTTTTTTAATACAACATGCCCTTTTAATTCTGGTGAGTCAGAAGGAACTCAAGCAGCTCTGAGGACCGAGCCAGAGCTCCGAGTTCACGTACAGCGGCCTTCGTCCTGCACCCTAAGATGCCGGCTCCTTGCTACACTTTTCAAGCAGCTGCCAACATTGTCAGCACTGATCTGTCAGTAAGGATTTCTCCTGGCAAAACTCTGAAGCTACTTTCTGACATCTTCAACAAACTAATTGTTGTCTCCTGCCTCTTTGAGCCCTCTGAAGTCCCAACGAGTTAGTGTCTTCTCAAGAGATGAGAAAAAGGACTCACGAAATCAATTTATCAGGCTATTACGTATTGTCATCAGCCCAAACAAAAACCTGCTAAAGACAGGAGAAAAAGTAGAAGAAATGGGTCTCTGAGAAAAGGTTACAGAACATCCATCTTCTCTCCTCTTCTGACTGTTTCCTTTCTTTGCCCATTTTCATACCCGTTTCCCTCCACTAAAAGACACTTTATGACAAGCATTGTAATCTCTTTAGAACGGAGGGGAACCTCTTCTTTAGGACACAATCTTTGCAAGTTGTGAGTGACAGTGGGAAAGGGTCCAATTGCCACTGAGGACACCAGGCAATAAATCATCCTCCCCTGGCATCAGCTGGCTGGACGAATCCCCACTTCCTGAGTAAGTACCAGGGTCTGGATGTGACAAAACAGCTATTGTCAGCTCCTAGCGGCCACATTCCCACTTTCTCTCTACTGAGATTTTCAGTTGACTTAAGACTTTTAACAGTGCAAAGCATACTGGGAAGAAATATTTGAATTGCTGCCACTAGAAAGCGAGGGAAATATCCTGGCAGTAGGTAATTATTACAACATCCACACAGGGCGAGAGTTATTGGAGGGAACCCTCTGTTTTCATTTTACATATCATCAAGCAGTTGTTTTATCACTGTTAAAAATTCATGTTTTTCCATTTTTTGACATTTTAAATATATAGGGTAGTCCTCAAAATGACATTATAAGGGCAATGTGCAAATAATTGGTCAGGTGAAATTTCATGAATAATATGGAAGGACAGATTGCTAGAGTAAGAATTTCCTAATTTGGTAGAGTTGGGGCATTTTCAAAGAGGCGTTTGCTTTCTTTGCTTTCTACAGTGTTCGGTTTGTATATACTCCTACTGTTAACATGTTTGTAAAAAGGGATAAACTGATTTTTTGTTTATTTTAATAGAGATCAAGAACCACTAAAAATGCCAAATACACCAGTTATTTTATATATCATTTAAAAATCATACAAAATAATCCAAAATTTAGTGGGAAATAAAATTTTGTCAAAACAGATTATATATATTTATGTATAATTTAAATATGTTTATATATAATCTTACATGTGAGGTTATACATATTTCATTAGAAGCTTGGTTAACTGATGAAACCAAATATGACAGGATAAATATTCAAATCTGAGATTTTTAAATAGTCTCATAACTATTGAATTTATTTTTAAATTATCCTGAAAAATATGTGAAGATTATAGCTATAGGGTATTAACCATGTACTGTTTTGCATGGTGAAAAGGGTGAACTTTTCCCCTTGTTTTTTGAGAACTTATATTTTTAGCACAGTTTCCTCAACGAGAAAGAATAACCGAAGGTAGAGGAAACTTGAATAAAGAATTGGCCAAATCCTAATAAAAGCGAAATGCCAAAGAAAAGCCCTTTATTTACATAATGCTAAAAAAAATCTGAAAAAATGAAAAACGTAGTTTGTCATCCTGATCTAGTTCATTACCATTTTTGATAACTTACTATGTTTACCTAATGTTGAGAATGATTCAAGCATTTGTTATTATATTGACAAAATATCCGGGTAATTGGCAGATCTTTTTGTGTCACCTGCCTGTTTCATGTAGATATAGCTCATCTCTGTTTCTCTCTTCAAATATGTATTCCTGCCAAAGTTACCTGTCAGTCTCTTTTATGATTATGAAGAATACCTTGCCCAAGAGGTGATGGATTTCCTTTTACCTCCTAAATCATCTCTAGCTGTCACATTCAAGTTGAAACACTTTCATTATCACAAAACACACACAGTGCCGATGATACGCCTCTTCACAAGTTTGTAACAAAAGGCTAAATGTATTTTTAAAACATTTTAATTGTGTAAAAAGCCACATCCGGCTTTCTGCATTTTTTTTTTCCTTTTTCATGTTGTAACAACCAGTGATTAACTGCTCTCTTTTAATATTTTTTGGTTGACAATGATAATACTGCAAGCATTGTGGCCCCATGTATTCGTAGTCAAATGGTGACACCAACCAGGCGAGATGATGGTGTACTGGCTCGATGACAGTTCTATCTCAGTTTATCATCTTAACTAAAAAATAATCCTATCTAACTTGAAATCCACAGCAGCTATAAGTAGAAAATAAATCCAAACCCCAGCTCAGACTTGTAACCTAACAGCTATCATAAATAATCAGAGCCTATTTGAAGGTGGAAGATGGGACATTAGAAGCTATTTACACTACTAGAGTGATGCCATCGATCAGTGGCGGCAACCCGTAGATAAGGCGCCTATGATGTCATGGTTATTTATGATGGGCATTGACAGTAAAGCTACTATGGAATTTTCTCCTCAGACAGCTTCATTCATTTTTGTTTGTGATGCATTTTGTTGTTAAAGAAGCAATCAATAGCAAAATCGTGGTGATAAAAGTATTACTTGTTAAATACGTGAAAAATGTGCATGTATGTAGGAGTGCGGGACAAAAGATGAAGAATTTAAAAATTCTCTTGTGGTGCTTCCGTGTTCCAGCTACAAATACACAGTGGATTCATTTCACATGTCTTGGACTTTAAAATGTGGCCCAGTTGTTCTCACTCTTGTATCTTACTCTCTTGTTGGAAAGCACAGTTCAAACGTTATGGGGTTGCCCCACACCCACACCAAACATCTGACTTACTCTGGAGAGTGTAACATTTAATTAGAGAGATTTCGTGTAAGAAAGCAAATGCCTGTTCCTTTCTACAGGAACCCTCTGCATAAGAGAGATGGGAGAGTTTATTTCAATTTTATTTCATTTTTTTAAATGTAATTTCTACTTGTTTAGTTTTTTCCTCTCCCACAGCTCATCTTCTGCTACTCAAAGTATTCACTAGACCAGTGCTGCTTACGCCTTGATGTGTACATGAATCTCCTAGGGATCTTGTTAAAATGCAGTTTTTGATTCGGTAGGTCTGGGATGGGCCTGAAACCCAGCATTTCAACTAAGCTTACAGGCAATATGATGATGCCGGTCCAGGGAATCACACTTTTAGGAGCAAGGAAAGAGGTAGGGTGGTTATTTCCGTACCTTTCAGGCTTCCTTCCAGATCATTTGCCTCTATTTTAAATGGGTGTTTCCCCCATAATGTAGAGCAGTGGCTCTCAAATGTGAGCTGTGGTAGGGAGAATGTGTTTAAACACGGATGGCTGGGGCGCCGGGTGGCTCGGTGGGAAAGCCTCTGCCTTCGGCTCAGGTCATGGTCTCAGGGTCCTGGGATGGAGCCCCGCATTGGGCTCTTTGCTCAGTAGGGAGCCTGCTTCCTCCTCTCTCTCTGCCTGCCTCTCTGCCTACTTGTGATCTCTCTCTGTGTCAAATAAGTAAATAAAAATCTTAAAAAAAAAATAAACACGGATGGCTGAGCCCCACTTCAAAAGTTTCTGATTCAGAAGGTCTGGGTGGGCCTAATAAGAATTTGCATTGCTAAAAAGTTCCCGGGTGACCACATTTTGAAAACTCTTGGTGTGGAGCCCTAATTTTGCACTGAATTTACAGAATGCGTAGAGCCCATACATAACGCTGCCCAGGTCCTGGGTTACAGAACAAATAAATACACAGGGGAGAGGAATGTACCTTTTGAGCACCTGCTGTGTTTTAGCTGTTATGTGAAGTTTACGATCTACATCATCTCTGTTATCTCAGTGACTCTAATTTATCCTGTATTTCTCATGGAGCTACTCTATTGTTACATATCAGAAATCATATTGAACAAGTTGTGCCTGCCACAAAAACAGCTGTCTCCCTGATTTTTTTCTCTCAGGATTCCAAACCTCTACCCGGAGAATGTGAAAAGATAGCTTCCTCCTCCATCCCCCCGCCCCCTTTTTCCCCCTATTGCCCCCACCCTGGTCTGGTAACACTCTATAGACAATGATCAAAAAGCTTATTTCCTGCCTTAGGGGTGTTTGTCAGCTAGTGAGGGAGACGAGGACTCTGTGAAGGTGGCTGATGGTGTAGTGTCAGGATGAAATGACCCGGGAGGGAACTCAGCCCTGGAAAGATGACAGATCCACATGATGCTCCTTTTCCTTTCCTTTCCTCGTGCAGTGTTTGTGCTTCCCAGCACGTGCAGACACACACCTATGCACAGACACACTTCCCAGATGTCTAAAATGAACCAGAAAGAAGGGTTATCTTCCCCAAGCTCTCTTTGGCATCAAGTACTCCACCTGCCTCATGGCTCAAATCTACATCCGAATCCAGGAGTCATCCATCTAGGAGGCGCCTACCTTCCCAGGTGCTTTGGGGCACAGTGGGGATGGAGATATAGCCCAGCCCTGCAGAGATAACTGCCTGGGGCGAGGAGACCCACAAGCAAAGGAGCAGATACATACAGGGTGATAATTATTACTACACTGTGTAAGGAGGAGGTGCTGTGGGACCCAGCTTCCCTTATTAGGCAGGCGTCTGGGGAAACTTCTTGGAGGAAATGAGACTTTACCTGGTGCCTGAAGCAGCAGTCAAAATTGAAAGGCGGGATGGGAGGAACTGGGAGAGCCAGGTCTCTAGCAGCTGGAAGAGCTTGTTTAAGAGCCCGGGATTCGGAGAGGGTGTGTGAGGTATAGTGAAGATGTCCACGTGATTCAGTGTGGCCAGATACAAACCCTCTCTGATGATATCACTGCCAAATCAGTGCTGTGTTTCAAACCCACACATTTTGTGAATGTACAGCATCTTGGAATTCTCTTGCATTCTCAACAAAGGGAATTTTTTTTTTTGAAAACCTGTTTTCCTTTGGTAAATAGTATTGAAAATAGTCACAAAGGACAGGTAGGCTGTCATGCAGGGTTGATTGCTGATATCATCTTTACTTTCCTGTAATGGCTGGATGTAGATTATATTAAGCATTAGTCACCATGTGAAAAATACACTTGGACACACAGCTACATCTTTTCACATCTATTTGTGTAGAAAGCTGGAGGTCAAGCAAGGGGCAGTGTCCTGTTTTAACAATGCTCTCTTGCAAGGATTCAGTCCCAGGAGCACATCTTGGGCACCTTCAGAGTACACAGTATTTGACGGGGGCTTTAGAGCATGGAGGTTGTTACGGAAGACAAATTTAGTCCACGAAGAGCCTGCATTCCTACTTAGGAGATGAGGTGGACAGATACTGCAGCAGGAAATCATTCCACAATGATGACACCACCACCACCACCCCCCTCCCCGCCCCACCCCGCCTCAGGTCTATAGCAGAGCCATCAAATTTTTTTATGATAATGACATTTTGAGCTAAAAAGATGGAGGTTAATATTCATATCAGTAAATGTGTTCTTGAAAACTATCAAAAGGATGTGCATGTGTGTGGGTATGTGTCATTGACAAATAAATTGAAACTCCCTCTAAGCTTAAGCTTTTGAACCATAGATCTGAGAGGTCGCTTTCTAGTACGAATCACAGAGTCTGTAAGGCACTGGTAGAGAAATATCCCCCCATGGAAAGAAAATTGAAGTTATTTTTCCTACTGAATTTCCTTCTTGCTTAAGAAAACACATTTATATATTGTGTTCAGATGTTAAACATTAGCAGTGGCGGCATTCTAGATTTCTCCATATGCTACACTTAGGCATATGCTCTTACAGGCTGACTAAAATAATTTCTAAATTAAACAATGATCCTACTGGGCATTTTTCTCCATAGGTGATAAACCTTTGTCCATGGAAGCCATCATATATGAACACAGAATCACTTCCTATTTCACTAAAATTTACAAACCAGACTCAACTACTTTGTTTTCTTTGGGATAATCATTTTAGTCATTTTCAGAGTACCTTGAATTGAATCTCTCTAGGTAAAATTATCTAAAGTCACTGAGATTTTTTTTTTAATCAAATTTTGCTCTGTTGTACTATACATCAAACGTTTTATGGGTTCCCGATTTTAAAATAAGGATGGTATCTCTTAAAGAGAATGTTGTGTTTCTTTTTAGTCCTTTTTATTAAATTTATTTATTTTAGAGGTCATGCTTAATCATTTTCAAGAGCATTGTCAAGCTTGTAACAATAAATATTGGAGTTAATTTAAATGAGTCAAAGTTCATTCTCATTTAGCAGCCATCTATTTAAGTAAATCACCTGCCTGGACATTCTCTTCTGCATAGCAATAAATGTAAATGGCTAGAAACCCATCACAAAACTTTTAAGGAAAAAATACAATGTTCTGATGGAGAATCTTTTTAAAGCATAAGATAAATGGTCGGCAACTGATGTGTATTAAACATGTATTTTATTTAAAGACTAATAAGGGAGTTATATTGTTTTTCCAGCCCTAACCTTATCGTGAGTATAAAAATAGTATAGGTTTTCATGTTTTCCTTGAATTGCTTGAAGTCATTAAATCTTTTCTCTCTAGGTTGTGAGGTAGTCCTTTGTGGTGAGCTTTTATTTGATGAGAGAGAAATGTTGTATTTATTAATATTTTTCACTTTTTATAGGAGGCTCTGCTTCTATGACTTCATATGGTCCCCCTGAAAGCTCCCTAGATTGTACTCAGGAAATGTTATTACAAGACTTTCTGTCATATTTTTTGAAAAGATGGCTTCCTGTGCCTTACGTAGAACAGTATGTGATTTCACTGGAATTTTAACATCTCCGTGAAAAGGGTAAAGAGGTCAGGTGGGTTACAATTACTATTTTATATAAAATAGTCATTAGAAACAGTAACACCCAAGATGGATTCAGGAAAACCATTTTGAAATCTAATAAAACCAAATGTTAAGAAATAGTAAATTCTCTAATACCTATTTTGCATAAATTCTGCCTGTACCTAATTTCTCTAAAGATTATTAAGTAATAAATAATATATAAGGACACCAACATTAAATTTTTTCTTGTTAATAATGGGTTCAAGTCATATGAAATCATCATTTAATAAAAATGAATTTGTGTTTTAAAGTAAATTCATTAACATACATATATGATAGATAATATTATAATAATGGATCAAATGCCAGCACGGATTATCAATAAAACTGACTATTAACCTCCTTTTCTTCAAATAATTTCACATTATTTTGGGTTAAGACAAATAGAAGAAACATAAATAATGAAGATATCCAAACACATCATAACAAAAATTTCCAATTATATCGACTATGGAGTTCTGAAGTCAGTTTCTTTTACTGCATGAATCCCAATTGTATATGTAAAGGCTAATATTGAAGGTTGTACTTAACAGAATATTCTGATGTCTCCTCTGCTTTTATTACTGGAACCAATGTTTCCCATTTTATAAAGTTTCTGCCCCAAGCTTGCAGCCCATGCTGAGCTCACCTCAGTTTTCGGCATGCTGAAGGAGCTCTGAGGGGCAAAAAGAGGGTACAGAGTCATATTCTGTTTCAGAGAAAGGACCAGAGAAGATTGTCATTAAGAGAAGAAGTAGCATAGGTGATGCAGAAAATGCCATCCTTCCTAACTCAAAGTGAAGTCAGGCCACATCATCACAGCACTGAACTCTCATCAAATAGTTCTGAGTTTCTTACTAGCAGAGTTTCTTTGGTACCTGTTTTTTCTCTCTCTCTTGCTCTCTCTCTGTCTCTCTCTTTTTCTTGTATGATGTGTCTGATATGTACGAGTAGTTCTGTCTTGTGGACAATTTTGGCCTCCTTGTTCAATCCAGTAGGAGGCAGAATTCAGTGTTCATAGTGAAGAATAGAATGATCACCACCTACGTACAGGGAAAAACAGAGCCCTGGAAAAAAAATCACTGTGTCTCATATAAACCAGCAGAGCCCATTTCTTTTTATTTGCCACAGGCCAGCAGAATTGAGCCCTCTTAAAATCACTATACCATTTTCCCCTTTTTGAACTCTGTTACCTCTGTTTGACAGATTACAGGTTGAGGAAGGGAAGTCTAAATAAATGTGGTTAGTTATGTAATTAAATTCCAAAGATAGATCCTGGTGATGGCTTCACACACCTTAGCTGACGAGCAGAATATTCTTCATCAGATGGCTCCTTAGACAACTTTCAGAGGGTCATTTGGCTTCAAGGGACACTTGCCATCATTTAGTTTTCTGCCATTTCCTTCCATCCTCTTACCCCCCCCCCCCACCAATTAATTCAGAATTTTTGGAGCTCATAGATGAGTTGGAAATATTTGTCTTCCCACTGTATTTATACAGGATCAGTATCCTGCGTGGCCTCAACCCTTTTTTCTCATCAACCAGTGTTCTCTACCTGTGGCTTTTGGCTGCACATTGCAATCAACTGGGGAGTTTAAAGAACTTCCCATCTTCAAGGCCCATCCTGATCAATCAAATCAGAATCTCTGTGAAGTGGAGTCTAGGCCACCAGTACTTTCGGAAACTTCCCAGATGATTCTAACTTTGAGAACCACTTTCATAGATGAAATGACCTAATAGTGTCAGTTGTTTTACCTTATTTTGCATATCTGTTAAATTTAACCCAGTTAGTTCATCAACAAACATAGAATGCTTAATTGTTTTGCTTCTTGATGTGCTATTTTCCTTTGAGCAGCAGCATTAATTCCAGAGCAATAACATTGGTGTTTCAAGGAGGAAAATCCAAATGGGTAACTAAAAATAGCTGTGCAAACTGAATAAATTAGGATTAGATAAAACCAATACACTAATTCTTTATAGAGTCAATCCTATGAGAAAGCATAAAAGAGCCAGCAAAAATTTGCACATTTATTTCTAGAAAGTTATTTTTTTTTTTGAGAAAATGTTTAATAAAAAATTCAAAAGCACTCATTTGTGAGTTCAGAGAGATACCTCGAAAGAGTAAGTGAAATTACTACTGGCTGGGTTTGCTTTTAGGTTTTAAAAACAAAAAAGGAAGCAAGGAAGTGAGGAAGAAAAGAAGGAAGGAAAAAAGGAGAGGAGGGAAAGAAAAGTATTGAAAAGAAAAGCAGTGAGGAATCACAATGGTTATGTAGATCTTCCTTTTCCCAAACAGTGCAAACCAAAATAGTGCCTTTGCTTCTTTGTTTTATTCAACTTTGATTTTTCTTTGCTTGCAACAATTGTTTCTAAAATATTATATTATCATGATACCAAACAAAAAATTTAAAAAATCATGTCTATCCGTGATATGGGGAAACAATATTCTTTAAAATTTCTATTTAATCAGTGAATTACTTTTCCTTGGTTAGGATAGTGGGGGTGGTGCCAGATCTGTTGATTTTTGGGATCCAGCCTTTAAAATAAGAGATGGAATTGGGGGAGGGGTTTTAACTAAGCAGCTGATCAAATGAAAATTCTCCCCTCTTCCTAATGTCTGTTGTGGGTAATTACTTTGTCGTTGCCCTGTTATTTCTCTTATAATTCATTTAATTCCTAAAATATAAGGGCTGCTTTCCCGTTGGCTTGGCATTTCCCAGCTGTTTGCAGCTTTGACACGAATCAGTCGGAGCAGTCGGTGTGGTTGATGGATTACCCCTTTGTGTCTCTTGTCCCTCTATCTCCCCCCCCCCCCCCCCCCCCGCCCCCCATGCTGCCTAACTTTCTCTAGGCTTTCTTTTTTTCTGCTTGCACGGAGCCTGATGAGCAATTGACGTTAGATTTGTGCTTCGTAAACACAAAAAATCTGTGAGAGCAGACCCTTATGTTTTTCTGAATATTTTTAGTGGCCAGGCATAAAGAAAGAGAATGCTCAATTTCATAAAATGGAAAGCTATGTTTTTGTTAGAACATCGTATTTATTTAGAACACTTTTTCTTTTCTTAAAAAAGGTTTTTTTCCTCAATGCCAAACTTATTTTTTTCTTCCCTAGTAGCTTGAATCTTGATGGCTTAAATTTCTTACTAAATTTATCCTCTGTGATTTGCATGGATGGGTTATCATGGATTTGGTTAATTTGCTTTGCCAGTGAAATTAACTTACTATCAGGTACTGAACCTGAATTGCTTAAGACAAGATTGAAATACAGTATAGATAACCAATAAATATGTTAATTAGTAAGCAGGGTTTACCATGGGTTTGTGTCGTTTCACAAACGCATGGGTGTCTATTCAAATTATTGTGGTATTTTTTTGAAGGCTAAATGTGAAATATCAAATGAAATGTCTCGTGTGGTACAGACGTTCTATACGAAGTGTGTGTCTGTGTCTCTGTGAGAATGTAGTAAAGTTGCTTGTATTTTGCCTTAATATTGTGTAAGGCATGCACATACCAAGACAACCTTATACTTGTTATATCCCTTCCTCTTGCATGCTCATTAATCACTGAGCACTAATAACACATTTTTTGTCATGGTACAACAAAAATTCTGGCTCTGACTCTTGTTCTGGCTCATTTACACTGGCCTGCCTGTCAGTTCAAAGCTTTAGGGAATTAATATCGCAAGATTAAAAAGCAAAGTCCCTTAAACATCCCATATTATAAACTTGTGGTTAGTTTTTTCTGAGAGGAAAAAAAAAATTAAGCCTTCAAAAGGCAAGGGGCATTAAAGTTTCTTGACGAAGATTTCCCTTTTCCTCCTTTGCTCTCTTTCTCTGAATAACAGAAGCCCCTGACCTTCCACCACAACCTCCTCTCTCCTGGTAAAATGTTACTTTCTAAGGAGTTGCCCCGTGGGATATGTGGCTAAGATGCAATGAGCCGCCTGATTATTTTGGATGCCATTTCTCTTTAGTTCACCTATGATTCGCACTTTCTATCCATTTGAGGATAAGAGTCATAGAACACCTCAGTTTTTTTTTTTTTTTTTTTTTAATAAAAAAAGAAACATTTTCCACAACCATCTGGTTTCTGTGTAAATGTACGCAGTGATTCTGGAGCCATCCAAATCCCAGTACGCATCGCACTTCCTCACTGACTCTTTGGTGAATCAGAAGAAGAATCAAAAGCCTCTTTGAGGATTACAGAAAAGGAATTCCACATGTGTTAGTGTGTGTGTGTATAGGCAATTTATTTTAGAGAAAAGCTTCACTAAAATCAAATGAATATAATCTAAACATGCTTTTAAAAGATTAAAATTAAAAAAAGATGAATCTGGCAAGCCCTTTGAATTTTATAGTAGGTCAATTTATGTGGTCCATCCTATGTATTTGAGATCAGTCTTAAGTGGGACTTGAGATAAATGATGTTTTTAAGGTCTCTGTCATTTTCCAGTGTGTTACGACACTTGTAAAACTATAAGAAACACTTGCGGTGAACTATTCCTGCCTTCTATTATCATTTACTGAAAGTTATTTTTGTAGATATATCCTGTCTTCAAGTTTTTATTACACAAATCCTTTTATCACCTTTTCAAGGGGATGATGGTTAATACTTTCATGGCTGTGTATATTTTATAAGTATTTTTATGTATAATATTGGATTCCATACCCAGAGCCATTTTCTTAGGTAGGTATGATATCTGCTCCCAATTTTTAGAGGAGAAAACTAAGGTTCAGTGAGATCCAAACCTGTACACAGTTGGTTAAGCAGTCAAGTTGGGAGTTTGAAGTCACAAGGGTGTTTAGATGGCCTTCTCTCTTTATTAGCTATGTGGCCAGTGACAATTTGCTTAACCTTTATAAGCCTCATTTGTCTCATTTGCAAAATGGGATTAATATATTTATCTTTTTGGTAATGGTATAAGGATTAAATATGTTATATATTTAAGATGTTTGTATAATATCTTGAACATAATAAACATGAAAAATGGCAAGTTTCGCTAGGTAGCAATTATTGTCATTAATAGTACAACGAGAGGCAGAAGTAGTACTATTTGTGATGGCATCATATTCAACATGATTATCTGAAATTTATCCACTTTCTATTTTGGCAAATTTACTCTTTAGCTGTAAATATATAGCTAACTGAGCACCACAGTTGTCATCTATGGCTATAATGCTTACATCTGTAGGCAGAGGTATATATTCCAATGTAAATTAGGGTCAATGGGGACGCCTAGGTGGCTCAGTCAGGTAAGCATCTACCTTCGGCTCAGGTCATGATCCCAGGACTCTGTGATCAAGTCCTACATCAGACTCCTTGCTCAGGGGGATGTCTGCTTCTCCCTCTGCCTATCTCCCTCCCCTTGGCTCATGCTCTCTTCTCTCTGACAAATACAATAAAATCTTTAAAAAAATAAATTTAGTATCTATGAATAAAGGTAAAATGATGAAATGAAAACTTTATTATCTGAATTTAGTAAAATGTTATTTATAATGGAAGATGTTATATAAATGGAAATGTCACTTTTTTTGTTATATTAAATTTCTTTTCTTTGGATTACATTTAATTTTATTTTGAAAAAATTAAAATCAAGAACATATATATTTTTCCTCTGAGACTTTATAGAAATAAGAAAGAAAATATCATTTTTGCTCAGTCATTTCATATGTCAATACATATTTTCATGGAATCAGTCATAGGTATCAATTATTATCAGTTTGTTAAATTGTTACTTACTCTTGTCTAGTCTTTTAGACACAGAATTATGAAAATACTTAATAATATTTTTTCCTAGGAGTTCTGCTGTGAAAGTGCTCACTATATATATATATATATATATATATATATATATATATATATATATTAACTTAGTCCCAGGCTTGTACTCAGTGTGATTATGTTGCCTTCAAGTAGTAGTTAAGTGAGCTTTAAGCAGATTATTTTCCTCTATTTGCAATGCTTTTACCCTGCTTCATTCAGCTAATTCCTATTTGGCCTTTAAAATTCCACCTGCCCATCCCTTCTTTAAGAAGTCTTCACTCCTGAAATGGATTGAGATATTCCTTTTTGGGGGGTTACATAAAACTCTGTAAATACTTTTCATCCTGGCACTTGTTATGCTTATTTATCTAGTTTTTAATTGCCCTTATGAATAGAAATATTTTCTTACTCAGCTTCAAATGCTCATCATCTGGAATTTAGAAGATAAGAAAAAATTGGTTATAGAATGAGTAAGTAGTAGCACTTTTAACCATTTCCCCTGTCTCCAGAAGTTTTTTCCTTAATTGAACATATCATAATGAAATACAACAAATTGTGTTTTGCAATATAACATTAAGAAACTATTTGTTTGTCATATTTTCCTGTATTCACAGTTTTTATGGTTACCCTGTGAGGTAGATGGCACTGGGTGGGTGCAACCATCCCATGAAGCCATCAATGACCCAAATTCTTTCCGTCTTTCAGTCTTTCTGCCTCCTCATCCTCAGAATTGGTGCCTTTCATTCTCAAAGTTTTCTCAGAGTCACAGTATGGCCACCAGAGCTCCAGCTACCACAGCCAGGTTACAGATAAGAAAAAGAAGTAGGAAAAAGCAAAAGGCTCACACAACCTTTTTTGGATGTCCCACACAACTATTTCTGCTTACATCTCATTAACCAGGTTTTGATTGCACATGACCGTTGTAGTCTCAGAAACATCAGGTTTTAGTTGGGCACATTGCTGCTCTCCTTAAGGCAAGGGGGAAAAGAAAGGCTATTATTTAGGGAGGCAGGAGTCTATGTTACAGACATCGAGGAAGATTAAAATGAGTTCGCCTGCAGAGTTACACATTCCCTCATACCATGTTACATTCAAATCTCTACCAGGACTTTACCCGGGTTCTTCCTAAGAGATTGGACAGAACATTGTAAGTGACAGACAATGATCTTAACTCCCTGGTTATGGAGCTATAATGAATGTAAAGTGTAAGTAGGTATGGAGAAAAGTGAGAAATGGAAGGCTTTGTTCTTTATCTTGAAGGTCTCCGCGACAGGAGATCACTCAGTGAATGCAAGAATTATAAGCAAGTTCATCCATTTGACCATGAACTGCATGATGGTCAGGATTAAGTGTTTATTCTTTATTGCTGTCTTCAGATTCCTGCAAAGAACATGGCCACCTGTCGGTGCTTGTTGATATTTTAAGTTGAAGGCAAGGATGGAGGCCTTGGTTTGAGGTAGTTCTGAATTTATCAGCATAAACAGTTCTTCTTTCAATAGGTAATTCCCTCTCATGGTTATTTTCTGAAGAGCAGCATTCATCATTTCCAACCAGATCTCTCTTTAAAGTCTGTAAAATGCCCCATTGACACTTCTATCAAAGGTGGCAGACGAGAAGCCACAGAAATGTTTCGTATCAATAGTATTGAGTTCATGGCCTGACTTTGATAACTGGGAGATCTCACATAAAAATTTTGGATTCTGGCTTGCTGCACTGAAAGATGCTGGCTGCGCTGGGCACCCACAGTGGCCAGGCAACAATCAGGGCCTCTCATCTTCCCATAGTCTCTAAGAAGACAGAGTCAGTCATCTCCCTATCCTGCTTGGCTCTGTAGGACATCTGTTTTCTGGCCCCATTTCTAGGCTCCAGATACTACATGTGTAGACAGATGCTTTGTTCACTGGTTAGGATTTAACTCACTCACCTAGTTTTTATTCTGAATGATTCTTCTTCTTGTCAGGTCTGGACCTGTTTGCTTATATAACAGACTGAAACAACTTACAGAATAGAAGTATCATAGGGAAATTCTTACCTTATTTTAACTCAGCAATGAAATGTAACATTGCATTATTTCTGGGCTGGCTGACCTCACCGGCTCCCAGCACTTTTGGAATCATTGGAAGGTAACACTGTCATTTTTCACAAAATCACTTTTAGTAAGATGAATCTCCAATTTAAAAAGATGTTTCAGTTTCTTAAACCTAAAAGAAATTAAATTTCTGTGTTCTTTTAAAAAGAAAACCCATGTGTGCACTCACTACTACGTTTCCATACTGATGTCAAATAATGTTTCCTCACCTGAGAATGGGGAGAGTCACCACCAGAAGTCCCCTTCTGGTGGTGAGATCAGTTCAGTGTTTCAAACAGTAAGAGGCCTTGTTCTAAAGTCAGATAGATGTAAATGACCTTAAGCCTCATATTTTATATGAATAGAGTTAAATTATGTATTCCGTGAAATATTTTAAAAACTCAGGTAATTATGGCTCTGGCATGAGGTACATCAGTCTTCTATCCTGTGGCTGGAGAACAGGAGACTGACCCTGTTTTGTGCTACATTGAATTTGAAGCTAGACCTTAGTCTTTGCTCACTCTTCCTTCCTTCTTTCTCTCTCTCTTTTTCTTTCTTTCTTTTTTAAGATTTCATTTATAATTATTCATTTATTTATTCATTAGAGAGAGAGAAAGTGCAGGCACACAGCAGGGGTTGAGGGAGAAGGAGAAGTAAGCTCTCTGCTGAGCAGGAAGCCCTGTGTGGGACTCAACCCTAGGACTCTGGGATCATGACTTGAGCCAAAGGCAGACACTTAACCGACTGAGCCACCCAGGTGACCCTGTCTTCTCATTTTCATTTAGCAAGTGGGCACCTTCTTAAAGCTACCACATCTGCTTTCTCTACCACATTGAATTCACGTTGCATTCAGGACTCCAATAGTTTTCATTCTAACACACTCTACTTTCATAGGCATTGGTTAAATGCCTATCAAATTTAAGTATATTTTAACAAACTAATAACTTCCTTTTCTATAATAGAATATTTTAAAACACTTATATGGTGATGAATAATTTAGTTCAGTTATATGATGACAAGACTAAACAAACTTTCTCTAGAGTTCTGGATTTTTCATTTCGTTACTTTGCTCTAAGCAAGCAAATAGAGATGAGCTATGAAATTTTAGGACTTCGCCTTGAAACATGATCTAGTTGACTTACAAAATTTGAGATGTTGACAAAATGTGCAGTCAATAATCAAATAAATGCAGTTACTTCATTTTATGTCAACAGAGAAGGTGAAAAGTGCAACTTAACTGGCTTGGTGAGATTGGAAGGAGGGGCTGGGAATGCACAAGAGACAACAAAGAGATAGTTGGTAAGATTTAGAGGCTTGCTTCAGCAGGGGTGGTGAGAAGGCAGTGTGACAAAGTTCAGTCGGGTCAAACAAAGTGCAGAAACTTCCTCCTAGACATTGAAGGGAGAGTTGTAGCATGGACAGAAAATGTTCGAATGTTGTAATCTAGAAACAGCTCATATGATAGTTGATGTGCTGTTTCTGTCTCATCCAGCTGTTCCTTTTGATCCAGGAAATAGAGAAATCACCTTATCTCTCATGTACCAGGATGATATCATTAAAATAGGACATGTTTTTGAAGTGTGGTATTTAAGGGCTTCAAAGAAGGTATAGAGTGTTATAAGATCAGCACATGCCTACTTCTCAAAGACAGTTATGAAGACACATTTATTTAGCAAAGACATCCTTTTGAAAGAACAGCTGCCTCAGTATTGATAAAGTGTGTATGTGGAGTCTGTTGTATTACATACATTGCCTGAGAGATAGGGAGTTTACTCCCTGACCTAGATCTTGGCAAAAAATACAGGTCAGTGCTTTTTATACTATTTTTTTTTTTTTTTTTAGTTCTGTGAGACAATATTATCCAATTAGCAAAAAAGTACTCAAATTTCATTATATTTCCAAATCAAGCTATATCAACACATTATCTTAAATGCAAACAATGAAATGATTTTTCTTTTGCAAGGTAGAACATTTGTTTCAGATGAGCCATTGTGTGTGATTTTGCATATGTGGCTATTTGGCACGCCTTTTGTTTCTGACCCTACAGTTGACCTTGGAAGTGGCTTGCTTTAACCATGATGGATGTACCAAAAGATTTATTTTTGTCATGTAAGAGTTGAGTCTTAGGCTATAGGGAGCATAAAAACTGCTTATGGAAAGTAGGCTTGGCAAACCTTTGCTTTCAAATAATCTTCCAGAAGCTCATCTAATTTTGCTAATTAGCGAGAGATAAAATATACCCACATTGTCCTTTGCAATGACTTGAACCCTCTGCCCTTCCTTGATGATAATAGTATTAAATACATGTGTACTTACTGCATTGCATATTAATTAGCACGAACTGAAAAGAGAGGATTTTGTTACACACAAATAACACTTTCATGAAATTAATGTTTAATTTCACATAAGTACTTTAATACCCCTTCTGAACTGGGAGAAATAACAAAGGTAACAGGATTTTAATTTGCTGATCTACAAAAAACAGTGTTTAAATAAACTCTGATTACGGAAGCCTGATTTTAATAAATAATTCAAGAACGAAAGAACCGTCATTTCTGTGGGAAGCAAAAGGAGACCATTCAACTAGTAGTGACCTTGTCACTGAAAATTAAGTTCTCTCTCCGAATCTAAAAATCAAAGCTTAAAAGGCCACTCTCTCCATAATATTTCATTAACTTTTCGAAATGAAATACCTATTGATTAGATTTTCTTTCAGATAATAAATTCTACATGTCTATTCTGTCACTTCAATTATAGTATTTACTTGTACGCAAGGAAAATGTTTTTACATCTGAAATTAATATACTTCTTCGAAACAACACACTGTAAAGGTTCAGGTGGGATAATTTTTTTTCTTTCTCTGAGTAGACTATTGCTCCATATACTCAAGAGTATGTGTGCATTCTCTTCTCATGTTTTCCCTGTGCTGTCTTCTGCCTGCAGTACCCTTTCTCCCATTCCCTCTGTAGATCCTCAGCAAAATCTTATTCATCCATCCAGGCCTAGTTCAAGTGTTACCTCCACTGGGAGCCTCCTCAAGCTATTCCCGAAATGCAATATCCCTCCTCTTCCTTGGGCTCCTCTAAAACTGTTGGTGGCTTGCACCGTTGGTTGTGGCCCCTGTGTGCTCTGTTGCCTCAGCCCTTTGCTGGATTCGAAGCCATTATGGCTCATCATCTTCCTATTTTCCCCTCCAGTGCCTAGTTCAGGGCCAGGCACACAAGGTTTTGGATGGAGTTTAGCGTTAACACATTTTGGGAGCTACAGTGTTTGTTCTGACCCTTTGGTTTCTATTTCTGCTTTGTAGAAATCAATGTAACTTCAGGGATCTTTATCTCTTCATAGTTTACACAAAATATCTCACATCTGGCAACTCTCTCCCCCAAACCCAACCATATATAACGTTCAGAGTAGTTATTTTACTTTTCTGTAGTAAAGGGAAGCTAGAAGGAGCAGCAGACTCTGTCGGCTGGCTTCTAGAAAGGAAACACAGGCTACCGAGATGTCAGAAGATTGTATATGTTAGTTGATACAGTGCGTTCAGTGTTCTTGAAGGATCAAGAACCAAGTTAGCGTTGAACTCAATTTTCCTTCTTCTCCAATAGTGGCTCAGTTTAGATCTGAGGTCTGTTGGTGTTAGAGGGCTATCATGTAAAACGTCTTGGGGCTCTCCATACCCGTGAGACACATTTACCTTAAACTACCCAATAGTGCCTCATTTACCCTTTCAAGGGGGATGAATTGAATTATTATATACACCTTAAAGAGTGGTGGTGAGGGACAGATTTCATTTTTTAGTCCTTATATCATGGCCCTTATTCAGTATTTCCAAGTCCTCTTGCAGAGAGCAGGGTTCATAAATGTTCACTTGGAATTTGACTAGCAGAGCAGTAACCCAGTGGCTCAAAGGCCATCCCAGCCAGACTGCAGTGGTTGCTGGAAAGAGAGTCTAAGATTTGCTTCTGCAAGTGAAACACATGGACTCAGTCTTGCTCCTGTTTTGTGAATGGCCTGCGGCTGCACCATCGCCTTCCATGCTTTTGTTTGCCTCCTGCCCAGAAGCTCAGTGAAGACCTTTCCCTTTTCATAAGGGAGTTCTCAAAGCCATGCCACTTTAGACTCTACTCTGGTATCAAGACTTTTGGATTTAGTGCTCCGCTGCTGGGAAACTATGAGCTGTGGTAGTGTGAAGTGGTACAGTTGGAGCCATGGTCTGTAAGGTACTGGCGAGGTGGACCAAGTGGGGCTTGATTTTACTGGTATGAGAGAGTTGGCAGAGAAGGGAGGGGAGAGGGGAGAAGAGGCTGTGGAAATACCCTCGGGGAAAAAGTCCCCATAGTTGAATCTTCCCGTTGTCTGAACAAGTTCTTTCTGGCAGACTGCAGTAGTGGCGAGAGCCCCAGCCCATTGTCATTACCCTCTTCCTACCCCAGTGCCAGGGAGGTTTTGGTTCTGTGTGTCTGTTGTGAGCTTAGTGCTGAGAGAGAATCTGAGTGGAGTGGAAGACATTGCATCAGGGAAGAAGAACCAGGAGATCAGTGCTGAGTTCCTTCTCTTCTGCTCATGAGCTGTGGCTTTGGGACTTGGCCTAAACTCCCAGAAAATCAGTTTCCACCTTTGCCAAATAATAATGAAGTCTACCTCTTCCCTGGAGTGTCTCTTAAATGAAGTTTTAAGGGGTGTTTTCTGGTAAAATGCTTTGGAAACTGTGAAATCTTTTTTTGACAAAATAAATATTAAATGTATAGAGCAGAGCATATGCTTAAAATTCTGATTTTCTTAAAGGAGAAATGTGTATCTCCTTTCCTCATACTTTGTCTCTATCTTCTGACTTCTTCTGGGGCAGACGGCTGTAGGCAGAGCATTTGTCACCCCACCCGAGCGAGCATAGTTTCCTCATCTGTAAATTGGGAACAGTAATAGCCACCACCCAGGGTTATAGTGAGGATGAAACAAAACAATTTCTGTCCACACAGAATGCCATGGGAGCTTGCTGAGCTTTGGTTTCTGTACCCCTTCCCTCTCACCACCCCCCAGGCCTCTACTCCAGTGAAATAAAATCCTTCTTGTATAATGAAGGAAGCCCCAGGAACACATTCCTGCAAACCATGGAGGAAAGAAATACTTCCCTCTGTCCTGTTAGAGAGAGCAGGGCTTCGGTTGGGCTGATGTCAGAGCTGTGCTCCTGGCTCCCTTTTGGTCAAAAGAAATTTTAGTGTGCTGAAAAATCGCCAAGGAAGCCTTGTTCCCTCTGCATGGGAAAGAAGCCATTTTTTTGTCCATCCTCCAAGTCCTCCCTGCACAGATTACTGTCAAAACCGAGCACTTCATTTATAAAAATGCCAACATACTCTGATTATTTGGCGAATTACCATGCTGCTGTCAGTGAAGAAACAGCACATAGAGTATAAAAACAATCTCCATTTTTATCATGCTTGTCACAGCTGGGAGGCCATGGAACAAGGGAGAATTGTTTGAGGGAAGGGCTGCAGAGGCAATGCTCAGGTCCTTTGGTGGCCTCCTGGGCAGACGGACTGTGGTCACAGTTGGTAAACAGTTACATGTTCTTTTACTGAAAGACATCAGTCTTGCCATAAATTAATTTCCAGATTCAATGTTGAGATCTTGACATCCTATCTCTTTTAGATCAGCTTTTCCTAGTCTGTCTGTCTGTCTCTCCTCTAATTCATAGGCCTTCTCAAATGTCTTTGTGCTTTCATGATACAGAAGGAATCAGTGGCTGTGCAACAAAAGGCAGTCCAACATTCACTATTAGATTTCCAGTGACTTCAAATTTCACTTCCAAATGAAGCCTCCAGAAGGGAAACACAAACAATACTGGGAGTGAAGGGGGAAAAGGGGGATGACTCTCTACTGGGCATGGGTATCTGAACTCCTCAAGCCTGGTATTTCTGAGGCCAAGATGGCTGCAAGGGACAGTACTCTTCCTTTGTTTGTTGTGACTGCATGTGTGTGAATGCATGTGATGACTCAGAACATCTTGAGCCTAACTGGGTTAGCTCTGGAGAACCATTTATTTACAGGCTCCATTGCTGTATGAACTTGTTGATGAATGAATCTAGTGTCACCTCCCTTTAGTAGCCGCTAATTGGCATTTGTCACTTTTTAAGACATTCTATTCTAGGATGGTGAAACATTCTTCTAGAGAGGATTGACCATCTGATGCTTCGCTTCTCAAAGAGGGAACTTTATTAGATTCCACCCCTGGTTGGCTATCGTCAGGCTTGGCAGAAGGAGTGTCGAATAGTTTTTAATGAAGCAGCTCGGATACCTAGAGCTTATTGAGAGATTAGTGGAGTGAGCCACCAGGGGATGGCATGGACATAGGAAACAAAGCAGTCTACAAAAGACAAAGCCCTAGATCTTCCTATGGGTATAAGATAAGATTGGGTTGTTAGCCTTTCTGCCTAATCTCTACTTCTGTCAGACAGGTGGTATCTTTTTACCTCTACTGGCAAGTTTCATCCCATCTCAGTAGAGAGTGGAGGAGAAAGACATTTGAGTCTAGGTAACCCGATAGAGTTAGAAATATTCTCAACATCTCCTAAGAAAAGCACACAAGAGATCCAGTCAATCCTCTTGCACACTCAAATTGTCATGTCACACTGTTCAAGTCAGGTGTCTTCTTACAGTGCAGAAATAAATGATTGAGCTGACAGGGGGCACCACATATAGAGAGATTGACATTATTTTGTAACATCACATAAACCAAGTTGGAACTGTTTGGAGAAACTGGTCCTCAATGATCCCAGCTCTGGAAGGGACAGCCTTGGAAATTGGGAAGAAAGATCTTCAGTAGCTCCCTGTTTCTTTCCAAAAGAAATCTAATTCATTAGTTTGCTATAGAATTAAGATAGCAACCTTTAGGAGTGTGTTTCCTCTTTCCTTCCAATTATAGTTCTTCTGCTGTCTCTTCCTTGAGCCCCGCACCTCATGTTCTGGTAGCACTCAACTCTTCATTGTGCTACGCGTGAGGTGTTCCCCAAGCCTTCCCTTGACCACCCTCCAACAAACCACACAAGGACTCATTCTTCCTTCCTGAAGAATCATTTCCATACTCTACAAGGCTGTGCTTGGCTGCCTGCTCTTCTGTGACATATTTACTGATCAGACTGGATCAGTTAAACAAAAGTAATCTCTTCTTTTGTATTCTAACAGTACTCTGTCTACCCAATTTAGCATTTCATGATTTACTTTTAATTTAGCTCTTTATAATTTTATTTTACTTCTTCAAGCTTTACTTCTTGAGCATAGAATCCATAGACCATGTATCCTACCTGTGACTTAGGTATAAAGGGGCTCAGCGAATGTCTGCAAACAATTAGCAATGTCCCCAGATTTCTCATCAAATTATTTGTTGAGTTGTTTATTAAATTAGTAAAAATATTTACATATATTATATTCTATATTCTCTCTATATTTATAAGATTACATATTATCTATAGATTACCTGTAGAGCATATTATGATCTATAGATTATATAGATTTTATATATATGATTTCTGATTTCATATTGCTTATCAAATTACTTGTCAAGGTTATTTATAAGATTAGTAAAGATACGTTTTTATTTTTTATAAAAGTAATAGATATTTAAATATATTGTTTTATTCTCTATATAGAATGTACAGAGAAATATATGTAGAATACAAAATATATAAACTCTTCATATATATTCTCTTTATATAAAATGTATATATTCTTTATATTATGTAATAGAGAGAAATATGTGGCTCACAGGGGGTCAAAATAACTTACTAGTAAAGGACCTACATTTGTAAAGATCATTGCCAGGGGATTTGACATGGCTCTGTGCATAGCCATGCCGACATAGGAAGGTGATTGGTCTAATGCAGTTAGTGCTAAACCTGAGCCACTTTCAGGCTGTACAGGCTATGTGTTCCATTCTCTCTCTCCATGTATGTCTGTATCTCTCTATATATATACACAGACACACACATACACATCTTGAATCTAACATAGAACCTGGAAAGTAATATGCACTCACTAAAGGACAGGTTTAGTCAAAATTTCAGAGTCATTTTTATTCCATTGTCTCCTTGTGATAGCAAAGCAAAAACCAAAGTTAAAGCAAACAACTTCTTTCAATATTCATAATTTCAAAATAAATATGTGGCTAATTAAAAAAAAAGAAAATACACTAAATTATAATATTGACTATGCTTTTCAATTTAAGTCTTTCTCCCTAGAGAAATTGTAGGATATTTTCTCAGAAGTGAATGTCACCTCTTCTTCTCCTGGTTGACAATCTCATTCCTGTCCTCCCCTCCTCTTAGACTATGGTAATCAGTGCACTAAACTTTAAGTTCTCCAGGAACAGGGATGTAGCTGGCTTTTGATCTGTGTCTGGCACAAGGGAAAGGGGTTAACCTTTTTATTCCTCTCTTACCTCTACCAACTATGCCTTTTCTCACCTTCCACTCTCTCCTCTCCTTAGGGATCTTGCTCCATCAACTTTCTTTCCTCCTGTGTATCTTCAACATCTCCCTTTATTTTTAGGGTCATCAGGCTCTGTGGTTGGCCTGGGACAGTTCCAGTTTACTCCTATTATCCAAGCATAATTGTTAATAGCATCCACTTTCACTTTCAAAAATGTCTGGGTGATAAATTATATAGTCTTCCTATTTATATCTGACCTTGACCTTATACCCCAACTCTCCCATTCTAAAGATACTCAATAGATACACATTCCCAAACCCATACCTAATACCGTAACTCTCCATCCTTCCTGTCACAGTGATACTTCTTGAAAGTATTGTTCAGATCCATTTTCTCAATTTCCTTCCATACTATTATTCTCCTAGACAACCATTCTTGTCTTCACCACTTTTCTGAAACTGCTCTGGTGTAGTGACTTCCTAGTTGCTAAATCCTTTGGACATGTAAAAGATTTTGATTAGGTGATTTACAGGCTCCTTCTCCTACACTAATAAGATGCTATACTTTTGAATGATTTCCTCATTCTCATTTTTTAACCAAGGTAATTTGTTGAGGTTTATCATCCACATGCCCACCATCACGTAAGACATGCTATTTCTCTTAATCCACATGAAACTCTCTGAGGTAAGTATCATTCCACTTTACAAACAGGGCAAGTGGGAGATTGAATCACTTTCCTACTTTCTCATAGCTAGTAAATGATGGAGCCGAGTTTCTAATTTCCAAAATGGATTCTGTTATTTTCCCACTATACTATTGTACCTCTCTTCCTCTCAATCAAATGTTAATATCTGTGTACATCGTAACCCACACGGCAGGTACCAAAGACTGGTGAGCTGATATATATATATTTTTTTAAAAGCAGATTCTGAGAATTAGAACCACTAAGGATTAGGTATTGTCCTGTGGAATATACCTGGGAGTGCTGACAGTTACGGATATTTAAGCCAGGGATAAGGAAAGTGGCTGTTGCTATACAAGCGGTGAGTTTCTGGATTTCAGTAAAATAAACCAGGATTTTGTTTCTTGAAGTAATTATACTCTGGAGGGAGGAAAGAAAGATGGAGACAATTATGAATGACCTTGCATCTCTGAGCCGTTGAGAACTTCTGGATCAGTGGCTGATGTTTTCATAGCCTTTCAAGTGAAACCTTTCAGTGAAGTCTCAAGCCACAGACCACCAGTTAACAAAGGGAATTCTTTTTCCAGGATATTAACCTTAATTTGAGTGCCGTATAATGATAGTCATATTAACAAGAAAAAGAAAATCTCCAGCCACATTTTCTAATGCTGTTTAACCTTTCTGAAAACTTTTGTTTTGAAATTTTTTTAGTATCATCCTTTTTTTTAATAGGTACTGTCTTCTGAGTATAATCATTCCACTGACTTTTTTGGTCTTAAAGATTTTATTTATTTATTTATTTGACAGAGAGACAGAGAGAGAACAAGCAGGCAGCAGCAGGCAGAGGGAGAGGGAGAAGCAGGCTCCCTGCAGAGCAGGGGGCCCGATACGGAACTTGATCCCCGGACCTTGGGATCATGACCTGAGCCAAAGGCAGACGCTCAACCGCCTGAGCCACCCAGGCGCTCCTCCACTGGCTTCTTTAATGCAAGAGTTGGCAGGGTGTTTCTATCAAGCAAATAAAACTTTTCTAATAGCTTAAGTCAGTAATGTTGTTAATATTACACAAGTCCTTATCCCTGGGCCTTACTGCTCTCAGGACCATAGTTAAGTAAAGAGAACCATTTAATACCAAAACCAAACCCCTCCCACCCCCACTCTCTGACCCCTAGCACACCTTTTTCTTGATCTGGAGAGAAACAAATGTTTTGTAAGGTCCTGACACTGGAAAAGAGTTAACTCCATTTCTGTAGCTCTAGGGTTATTCTCTTATAGGTCTAAATTTATTTAATATTATGACTGCCAATGTCATGAGTGTTCTAAAGTAGATGTAAATGAGGAATGAACAATGGGCAGAGTTTTTTGTTTTTTGTTTTTTTTTTTTTGACTGCTGAAATGTGTTTAATTAGAGTTACATTTCTTCAAAGTGGAAACTGCCTGGCATATGTGAAAGCATATGAATCCTGTCTGTGTGACATTTGTGCCCTATGCCTCATTTTGTAGAGCCATTGACATAAGATTACCAAATTTTGTTGATGTGACTGGGTCAGCCACAGATGCATTTCACTGATGGCTGAAAAATATTTTTAGCTTGTTGAGGCATCCTTAAGAAACTTAAAAAAAAATTATAGTCTGTGTTTTTGGCAGGTAGTTTGTGTGTATTGTTTCCCTGTGTTGGGCCACCACCTTTTTGCAAGATGTGAGCAGTGGGTTAGGTCTGCTGTGTTGTTTTTGAGCTGTATGTTTACTTAGCAACTTCATTCTCTGAGTAGTTGTTGAAAGAACAGAAGTTTGTAAATTATACAACACTAAACAGTGGATGCCATCCATGGCTTTTAGCCCAGACCCTGTCAAATCATTTTCTATTTCCTGGTCAGGCCTTAAAAATTGCTATGCATTAGAGAAGCATTAGCATTTCTCAATTTAAACATATTGTTTCTTAATTAGTTTCTGAAACTCTAATTATGAAAGAACTTATTGAGCATGCTGGGAAAATAATTATTGACCAAGGGACAAACGACTTTAGTGTTAAGCATTTGGGTTCTTGTTTAACCATAGTAAGGCATACCCATATTCAGGCAATTTATGATGTTATGGGGCTATGACTAGTGATGGCATACATCTATACCAGAAATTACAGATTTCTTTCCACCTTGTGCTCTTTATCAGCTATTGTTAATGGCTTTTAGGAGCACTGTGTTGTGAAGGATTGTGAAGCTCTATTCTGATTCATTGAGAGTGTATAGAGATCAGATAACAATGGTTACTATTGATGCTGAAGAGATACATGGTAGTATATGGCCATGAGTTTGTTAGTCCCGCTATGTACACACCCTGAAAATATTGTCCAAAGACTTAACATACAAAGACATACAAGGATCTTAGCTTTTTGATAACTTTTTTCCTTGCCATTAGTAAGATGGCGGAGTTCATTTTCCTCCTCCCTCAGAAGGAGACAGAACATCTCCAGAAAGGGGTTTTGTGTATGTACTTGGTTCCCAACTCGTGAGCACAACTGTGTTTTGAAAAGAATAAACAGATACGTCCAAAATGAAGTGTCAAAACTGCAGAACAGGACAGCATGAGTCTTGGATGAGTGTCTGGGTCCCATCTGCTTCACATTCAGGTCCTTGGGGTCAGGGAGCACAGGGCTGATTCTGGCGGCTCCTCATGTCTCCCCTTTCAGTTTTCCCCTGGCCTTGGCTTGGGAAGGATGGGGAATGTGACAAAGCCTTGTCAGCTGGCTCAAGATCTACCCTGTTCTGCATATCCTGATGCAAAAGCAGCATGGGCAGAGAGGAGATGAGCCATGGTGGGTAGGAGCATGGGTGGGTCTGAGTCTGAGGCTCTGCAGTCCCACTCACTGCACGTTTTGGTAAGTTTCTTAGGGCTTCAGTTTCCCTTTTGTAAAAGGAGGGTAACAGTAGTTGTGAGGAATTATTGGCCAGGTGACTGTAAAATGCTCTGCACGGTGTTGTTCACCTGGTAAGTACTCAATAAATAGAACCTGGTTCCTATTAATAAATATCTGTCAATATTTAGAGGGATAAAGGTTTACTATAAATATTCAAGAATTCTCCAGCTTCTTCCTAGAATTTCTGGACTTCTCTAAGTACTTTGTAAGCGATTTCTTTAATATCCCCTTGTAACCTTCTCTTTGCCTGTTCCTGTCTGTCTGCTGTTAATGCTTTTTTCCTTTCTTCCTCTTTCCCTTTCTGCTTCTGTCTCATTCTCTCCTTTTCCTTCCCCTTTTCTTTTCTCCCTCCCATCCTACATTTCCCTCTTGGGTGTCTTTTCGGTTCTTTCTCCATTCCCTTCTCATTTCTTCTCACACATTCCTCTCCAAAGGCAGTTCTGAGAATTACTAAGAGAATGAGAAATGAATGTGAAAAGAAATTGGAAAGCAGTAAATTTAAGTTATTAAATAGTAATTTTAATTAACTGATTACATTGATAGTGTTATATTAAGAGAGGAGCAAGGACGGAGGCATAACCTATGAACTATGTACGCTATATAATATTCCCTTAGCACATTCCACCTCTAGAGATAAATGATTATGGATGAACTCATGATTGAGAGTTCATTCATTCACTCTATAAACAAGTGCTAAGTAGGTGCCAGTCACCATGCACCAGTTTGTGGGGAGGATATTTACTGTGCAAAGTGGTCAGTGCATGCTTGGCCCCCTTTAGGAGGTGATCAATAAATTTTGTGGAATGAATGGCCAGAGCAGAGAAGTGACCCAGTGGGGCTGACCTGGTGAAGAAGATAGGAGGAAGGATATTCTAGAAAACTGTAGCTAATTGTATATGGTATATCACAAGGAATAAAAAGTCAGAAATAAGCTGGGACTGAGGCATAAAGAACCTTATATTTGAATTTTATATTAAGTGGGGAGGCAGTAGTAGATAGATCCCAAAGTCTGTGACTTAATAAGATGGAAGCTTATTTCTTGATCAGTGACTGTCCTGGTTGGTTTTTCCGGCTCAGCGGTCTTAACTGGTCTGGCCCACCATTTATAAATACTTCCTGGCAACTCCCCAACTTCTCAACTGGCTAGTCCCAAACTCTGGTTAAACCCAGTTCTCTACCTACTCTACATCAGTCCTGAAGAACTACTGTGTAATCCATATGGGTTGCTGTAATGAAATACCACCAACTGTGTTGCTTTTAAACAACAGAAATTTATTTCTCATCATTCTGGAGGCTGGAAGTTAAAGATCAAGGCACTGGCAGTTACGGTGTCTGGTAGAGGTTTGTTTCCTGGTGGGTAGATAGTCATCTTTTCTCCTTGTCCTCACCTGGGGGGAGGGTCAAGATCAAGTTCTCTGGGCCCTTTTCTAAGAGCATTAAATCTGTTCTTGAGGGCTCTATCCTCATGACCTAATCACCGTCCAAAGACCACACTTCCTAATACCATCATCTTGGAGATTAGGTTTCAACATATGAATTTGGGAGGAACACATTCAGTCCACAGCAACTGTTTTGTATCTTTTTCTGTTCCCCTTAACTCCCATACCTCCTCTCTTTTTCACCATTGGCCAGTAACCATATTAGTTATTTCACTGAGAAATCAGACTAGGGTAGGAATGCCCCATGCCGCATCACTAAAGTGAGGAAGCCTTCTATATCTGTCCTCTTTCATTCTGCCTTCTCCTCTGTCACTCTGCTCCTGATGTCCTCGCTCCAGTCCACGGTGAACTCTTTCCCTTGTGCACTGGAACCCATCCTCTATCACAGACCTACAGACACACGCGGGCTGCTCTCCCGCTCTCTCAGCAGCATCACCAGCTTTTCTTTCCAGCTTGATCATTCTATCAATGTAGAAACAAACTGTACATCTTCCATCTTTAGGAACAGACTTCTCTTGACTCCGCTTACTGCTCCAGTTATTGCATTATTTCTCTATTTCTCCTTAGAGCAAAATGCTGTAACCTCTAGTTTCCCTTTCTCTCTCATTCTTACCTCATGTCACTAAAGATATTCTCTTTGTAAGGCCATCAGTGACCTCCATGTTGCCAAATCCAGTGGTCAATTCCCAGGCCTTATTTCATTCAATTTACTTTTAGAATTTGACTTCAGTAATCATTTCCTCTTAAAAACCAAAAACCAAAAACCAAACAAACAAACAAAAACTTTAGTCACTTGAGTTTCTACAAACCATTCAGTCCTGCTTCTTTTCTTACTGCACTGGTTGACCGTAAGACCCTAACGCTCTTTTGCTGGTTCCTTCTCCTCTTTTTACCCTTTAAGTACTCAAGGACTGAGAGGCTCAGTACCTGGAGCTCTTCTCAGTGGTCTCTTCCACTGTCATAGCTTCAAACAGCAGCCCTTCACTGATGACTCCAAAATGTATATATATGTCTGTCCTAGATCTTCCTTTAACTCCTCTGAGACCCAACTTCCAACTGACATCTCCGTGTGGATGTCTGATAGACATCTCACTATGTACAGGTAGTTCAAAGACTGAACTCTTGGGTTTTTTCCTCCCTCCCCAAATTTGCTCCTTCTACACTCTTCTCTATTCTGTCAGGTGCTCCAGTCAAAAAATTTGAAATCATCCTTGCTTCTTTTTATTGTCTTACACCTCTATCTAATTAACCATTATAACACATCAGTTCACTTATTCAAAATACATCTCGAAGCCATTTGCTTCTTGCCTTTTCTATCACCCTGGGCTGAGTTCCACCATTTCTGGCCTGATAAAGGTAATGTACACCTACCCGGTCTCCTTGCTTCCACCTTTGTTGTACTATAATCTGTTCTCCATATTGCAGCCAAACTGACTGACTAAGAATCTAAGTCAGTTCACTCCCCTGCTCAGAACTCTCCATTGGCTTCTCAATTCCACTTGGAGTAAAATGCAGAGTTGCTACCACACTCACAAGGCGCTGGAGGCCCCACGTGGTGTGGACCAGCTCCCTCTTTGACCTCACTTCTTGCACCCACCCCTCTAGTAGCCTATCATCAGTCATGGTGGGAATCTTCCTTCTCAAATACTCCATAGAGTTTTTACCTTTAAGCTTTTGAGTTTATTCATTATTTTTTAAGTGAAAATTTCATCTTGAACTGTGAAGTCAAATTTTCTTGAATCACAAACTCTTTCACCTCCCCTTTTTGGGAGCCACCTGCAGAACTCAAGGAAAAGATCGTAAGTCTGACTTTTGATAAAGAATTTCTTACAGGACATGGCTCTCCATATCCAGTTCCCATTTTCAATTTAGGGAAATATAATTTGTGAAAAACAAAAGTACAAGAAAAAAAAGTAAAATGTAAAAGAAACACTTTTTCCTTTAAGGCTTTTGACTTGATCAAAAAGACCAGGAACCAGATGAAGCCATTTCCTGTATTATGTAAACTGTGTCTCAAGAAGAAATATGTTTGCACTGTACAGGAAAGCATGGCATTGTCTCTAGTGCCATTTGACATTTCTTGCACTATGAAGCAATTGATATGTGTACCCACAGTAATCATTTGGGGAAGTGTTTTTGATTTTACTTAGATAGGTATCGTATTCAAATTTTAAGACAGTTATTCAAAATTACGATATTTTCAGCTATTTGTTTATTTTGAGAGAAAGCTCCATTTAAAGAAAGTGTAACAGTGGTTGGATATTTTGAACTGTCCATGGTCTTTGTATTAACTTACCAAACTTTCCCTTTTTGTGTCATAATATAAACCTTCTTATTCATTTTCCTGACAAATATTTTTTTCTTTCCTAAAGCAAAGCTGGAAATTCACTTTTACTAAGTGGCATAACTAAAGGTACTGACTGTCGGGTGCCCACAGCTCCCTAATATGCTAGGCGTGTGATGCTGTGATTTCTTTTTTCAGAGTCATTGTGAAGACTAACTTTAGAACATGACATGACTGCCACTCCTGTGGCATGTGACAAATAGTGGCATGGTTGGTGAGAAAGGTAGTATCTGTTTTTACATGACTTTTGTGTTTGGATATTACTATATCTTTTTAATCAGATGTCTCCCCTTATAATTTAATTTATCATTCACTTGGTAATTTTTTAAAGATTTAATTTACTTATTTATTTGAGAGAGAGAGAATGAGAGAGCATGAGAGGGGGAAGAGTCAGAAAGAGAAGCAGACTCCCTGCTGAGCTGGGAGCCTGATGCAGGACACTGTCCTGGGACTCTAGGATCATGACCTGAGCTGGAAGCTGTCGCTTAACCAACTGAGCCACCCAGTCGTCCCTATCATTCACTTGGTAATTTTGTTGTGTCTACTGCATACAACACCCTGGGATAGAATCTGTGGGTCATACAAAGAAGCATAGGCTTGGATGCGACTCTCAAGAAGTCTGAAATCCTTTTAGGAACACAAGCTTTGAGAAAAAGCATATAACTATGTGTGTGAAGAAAAGAGAGTATCTTGTGATTAGAAAAGAGAACCAGTCATTTCTTGTGAGCATGTGCACACCACGCACATGCTTGCGTGCATCTCATGAATAACTAACGCTGGGGAGATTGTAGATCAGTCAGTTATTTTGGTTATGGAAAAGGCATTGAAGCAAACACCTAAGAATTGAGTAATTAGAATGCATGTTTCCAAACAATGACAACAACAGACAAACTCCCTCCAAAGCAAAATAAACAATGAAAATCCTCATTAAGAAATTCTCTAGGATATCACTGAATGACATCATACAATTTTCCAGAATTAATGGAACTTTCCTAGATGTCAATGATAATTTTAAGTTCAGTCTGTTTGAAGACACAATTTGCTATAAAACTATTAGGTCGAGATATATGCAGTTGCCATTTTGTGAGTCATAAAAGGTTGAGTGTCAGCAATTTCCTATGATTAACCCAATAAAAGTGACTTGAGGGTAGGGACTGAGTGCTTTTCCTTTGTGTAGACCATGCCTAACACATGACTTAGCACATAGCAGGTGTACATCCAGTGTTTATGGTATGTGCGTTGAATGTGTGTTAATATGTGACATGTGCCAAAAAATATGGATTTTTCTAATACATGGATTACTGTCTTTAATCTCATAAAGATCTATGTTGCTGAGAAATTAATTGCAGAATTGCTCAAGTGAATTTTGGGAGTGGTTTGGTTATTTTTAATAGTTACAGAGTACTAGAGGTATTGTTAGCTTTTTAAGGAATGTAAAAAGAGAAAGGGCTCTGAGGTTCTGAAGCTGTTCCTTGTTTGGAAAGGCCTCTTCTCTTGCCCCTGATGCGTAGTGTTGTGGAGTGTTTGGTTTTGCATTATGGTGATCATAATGGCTGCTTCTGTGGCTCTTCATAGCTTTACATAGTATGACAGAGCTATAGTGATCCTTAAGTTCATGTCCTCACTTTGTGGGTGAGGAAACTGAGGCTCAGGGCAACTAAATGACTTGGTCCTAATACAAGTCATGTGCAAGGAGCATAGGAACAAAGACTCAAGTTATAGACTCTCAGGTTGGTGCTTCATTCTTTGCATCATGATGGTCCAAAGGAAGTTCAAGGCAGGAACTCCAAATTGTGGTATCAGTGGTTATTTGTGTCTAGGACAAGATGTGAGGCAGATATCCAAACAGGATCAATTCTAGTATTTGTAATGAAAAGCCCTAAGAAATAATAAGGCTTACATTTCTTTTTTCACTCTATATTTTATAGCTTTCTGTTCTTTTATATGTGTAACTGTCATTGATTTCCAGATGAAGTTAGTTCTTGAAAGATACAGCTAGAAAAGAAATGAGAGTATGATTATATCAATGGTTTATGCCTCATCGTGAATATTATTTAATATATTTTGAATGTTTTATCAGATTTTCTGATATTTTTGAGAGAGTTAAAAATATACCTGCATACATATTTTTATGTTAAATTTCACGATTGCTTTAACATTTTTTTAGACTTATATATGTCATCCAGGCCATTTAGTATTTTATCAAAAGAATGTGCTACTGCCTTGCTTAAGATAGAATTAGGAAGAATTCCTTTTGTATTATTATTATTTTTTTTTTATTAGGTCTTGAATGTTTGTAGAGTACAGTTTTAGGGGAATTCCTTTGGTAGTCTTCATTGAGTGTCAGCAAAAAATATTATTCTTGGCTTCTGTCCTGATTAACCCAGACATTTTAATGTGTGTTATGATGGGTTGTTTGATGGATAGTCACCTGTACCCTGTGATCAACTAAAACTTGGCCACTTGAGTTAAACCTTAGTAGCTAAATGCCATAATTTCCCATCTTTTGTTTGATTAATACTTCCTTTTGAGATCTGAAAGGGAAATGTCTGGAGTATCCTTCGATGTACAGCCACACTCAGGATGAGAAGGAAGACGTGTCTTTTAGGGGGAGAGAATTCACAAAGTTGGTCATAACAAGCCCATTCAGGACAAAGCATTAGGCACCTCCCTTTTTTAAAAGGAAAGAAGAAATAAACACTTCACTACACTTAAAACTGTTTTTTCCTAAAATTTTTTATTGATTTGATGTCTTTATTTAGATTAAAAAAGTAATTGCATGTCCAAGAGTATAAGTAAAAGCAGATTCTTAAGCAACAAATGACAAAGATCTTTAGTTACAATGCATGAAATTATATGTGGTAGCCTTAGATTTATAAATAGATTGTTGTAAGATATCATGTGACAATATGTAATCTTATGTACCCTTTAGTTTTGAAGAGTAGATATAGTATTTGTTGTGGTTGGAGGAGCCTTTGTGTACAAAACCATGACATTCTCCAAAATGTAGAATTTTTAAAAAAAATTCTCCCTCTTCACTTTTTTGGAGAAGCGAAGAATTCCTTTTATATCTCAATTTGTGTACGGTGTTTCACAGCATCTATGAATGCAAATATTCAGGAAATGTCTAATTCAGGTCTTAGTGTTGACACAGATAGAAAGGATTAATTAATTCACTTCACTTAATATTCATTGAGTCTCTAAGATGGAGCCCCCTCTTCTAAGTGACTAGGCGTCCCAGCTGCAGAAAGCTAAGATACATAGACCCAGTGCTTGCTCCACTGCAGCTGATCAGCTAGTGAAAAGAGAGAGTCAGAGAATGAGCAAATACATTGACATATACTTAGAACTTGTGATCAGTTTGCTAAATAAGCAAGGGAGGAGGAGAATCTAACTCACCAAGAAATCACATTTAAGGAGAGACCTGGTGAGTAGAGAAGAAAGCGGAAGAGTGGTCTAGCTAAGGTAAAAAGTTTGGGCAAATACTAAAGAATTTAGTTAACTCATGAAACCAAAGAAGGTCAGAGAGTAGAGCACAGTAAGGGAGGAGGAGCATGGAGTGAGAATGGAGAAGTAGCAGGGTCCGCTCTGGCTCTATACGTAGCCAGAGCAACATGATTTCATCTTATTAAAATTGCAGTGGGGCTTAAGAACCTAGGACTATGGTTATCTATGGGCGTGGGAGGAGACAAGGTAGGTGGGAGACAAGGCAGAGAGACTTTACATTGTTTATTTTTTTATGCTCTTTATTTATTTAGAAATATTTAAATGTGGTACCTATTGTTTAACATTTAAAACATTCTAATGGGAAGAGATACAGTCTTAAGTAGGGATGTATTGACATGATTCTGACTTTAAAAAATTAATTTGACATCTATGTGGAGAATAGATTGGATGTGACAGGATTAGGAGTGAAACACTGTAGCATGTTCTAGGGAAGTGATAATCAGGGTGGGACTAGAGGGAGGATTGGAGAGTAGAGGGATGTCGGATTTATTTGTGAGGGAGAAAGAAAAGCTAAGAATTATGGGTAAGATATTAAGGGTAAAGGAAGAGGGGAGGCAAGCTAAAGTATTATTTGTCCAATGGAGCCATGTCCCATGAAATAGAATACTGGGAGATAAACCAGTTTGGGGAGGGTAAATCAGAAATTTTGTTTTCTACTTGGTAAGCCAGGTGTGGCTGTGAAACTGTAAAGAGTTGTCAAGCGGGCAGTTGGATATGTAAGTCTGCACTGAAGGGAAAGGTCTGGGTTGGAGATTTGGGTTTGGGCGTCATCAATGTACACATGCTATTTAAAGCTTCCATAGTACATGGGACTCTCCAGAGGAGGAGAAGGGGGCAAAGGACTGAGCCCTGGGTCTTGCCTACCTTGGGGGCTGGAAAAGTAGGAGAAATCCTTAAGGAAGATGGACACGTACAGATAAAACAAGAGGAGAGAAATCAGGACAGTGAAGTGTCTCTGAAGTATTTGAAGAAGGGTGAGAATCCAGAAGAAACTAGATTTCATCTGCATTCTGCTACTTTTTATTTTCATTTTGGATAAGTCATCTAATTTCTTGGGATATTTCATTTTTCATCTGTGAAATTTGTCTTGTCTGTCCCAGAGGCTTGAGATGTTCATTATTGACGAGATTGACTGAATGAAAATATTTTATTAACCTATACCTAAAGTACCTATTAAGATATAAAAATCTATTGTACTTATTGTATCATATTCTACTGTAATTACATGAAGGCAAATGAGAACATGAATGTCTTTATCTTGATAATGTTTCACTTAAAACACTTGTGCATTAATGGCATAAAAAATTTAAATCAGAATTAGATTACCAAGAAATATTGAATCAATATAGTTGCTTAGAAGGAGTCAGGATTAGCAAATTAACTAGATAAATTTGCAAAGAAAAATCTTTTTCTGAACTGAACTGGAGTATATTGTTTGAAACCAAAATATATTTTTCTACATTATCTTTGTTAACACCTAATGTGTCTAGGTAGAGATTCATCCCCAATAATTGTGGCTGTTACAGGGTTAAAATGCTGAGTTAAAGTCAGACATTGGGAAGGAAAAAAAAAACACAACCTTTACACACTTTGTTAAAACAAGAACAAAGAGCCCATGGAAAGCACCAGGTGTGACATGGAAAAGATAAGGAACAAACTCTTCTGTGTACATATCACTCTAAGATTATTTAATGACTCAAAAGATGACCTCCACCAAAAGGTGTGGCATGAAAGTGAGCATGGAACAGAACACTAATCATATATTTCAGCAACTCTGATTTCCAGTGGGCCGGGCCTTGGCACTGACAGTCACTGTGTCCATTGTGAGACAGGTTTATTTCTTGCATAAGTTTACCATTATCCTGGAAGCCCCGGTTACTGGCAGGCACTCTCTGCCTGCTGTCTTCCATGCTTTGTTTCTTTCTCTCTCCTCCCCTGCTCTCCTTCACTGTGGAACTCAGATATCTGGTCTTAGACTCCTTGTTTTGAAGTGCTTTGAGTTTTCTTGTATTGTGATTTGTTTTTCCAGCCCCCACAATTAGGTAATCATTTATTAGTCCTTGCCTTGTAATTGAGATGCAAGTTATAATTCCCCTTGGCTTTTGAGATGACTTGTTGCGCCTACCTTTTCCACCTCCTTATATCACGAGATTAAAGCATTAAGTGAGCTCAAGTAATGTAATAAAATCTGGAATTAATTAACAGCACTGAAGATGATTATATTATGAATTAAGTAGCTCCTTCTTAGAGCGCACTGTAACTACCACAATAAATAAACGTATAAAGTGCGGTTTTCGGAGGGTTTAATTTTCAAAAGAGCCTTTACTAATTCTATTAATATTTATTGAGTCCTATAGGTACCTTTGTATCTAACCTCATTCACTCTGATTAGAAATGTCTTTCCTTTCACTGTAATGCAAACTTACCAGTGACAGAATAAAGAAATCTTAACAACCCTCCCCACCCTCCCCACCCTGTCTTAGGATCTTCCCGTAATCAGTGCTTCTTGAGCACCAACTGTGTACCAGGAACCCTAACATAGTGCCTGGCATATAGGAAGGAGGAGGTACAGCTTCAGGAGAGAATTCAGCTGGGAGGAGAGAGAGAGCACAGGTTAACAGAAACTCAGAGAACATTTTAAGAGCCAAGACAGAAGAAAGTACAAAGACATAGGGGCAAGAAAAAGAAAAAAAGACACAAAAGTTTTGTTTGTAATCAGCCAAATAACTAAGGGCTTTCTTAATTATTTTATATTTTATATTGTGGTAAGAAAATGTTTGGGGGTTACCTGAATTTTGAGGGGATTGAATAGAGTAATGTGAAATATTCTATACAGTTGTTGCTTCAGGTGTCCTGCTCTTTGTTCTCTGTGAAGCCCAGTAATGCTTTAGCCCAGTAAAGTTTAAGGAAAGTACTTTGACTTCAGAGTAGCCTGGCAGTTTTCATCACCATTAATTCACATTAGATCATTTATATTCAATTTACTTTTCATGTATTTCATTACTTGTCTGTTGGCTCCATGCAGAGGAATATGGTTGGAAAACAGAAGCTGAGGATACACAATTTTTTTAAATGTGTTGATTGGCTGTCTTGTTCTTTTGGGAACAAAAGACAAAGTAAGTCAACACTAAAATTATTTTTTTTATATTAAAACCCCAACTGAACAGGTGATGTATGGAGATGTGTGGAAATAGTGTTACATAGAAAATTCTTTTAAAAACATCAAGGCTGTCACTAAATACACAACTGAATTGACCATGACAAATATTTGCTGAGCCAAATATTATGCTATTTATTTGATTCTATTGATTCACTGGGGGGTGGGAGGACTGGAAAATTTCTCCAAAACTGATCTCTCATGTATGAAAGTGATGAAATTGCTTCCATTGAGCAAACATGAAAGTAACCTGTGGTTACTTTGCTTTCTAGTCCCTTGGGCTTAATATTCATATTTTTTAAAAACATCTACTTTTCAGGTAGCCATTCCCCAGAGCCCTGAGTCTCTCCCTAGGTAGCTGGTAGTGTATGAGCTCATTGTTGAAAAACTCATCTCTTTCTTCGTAAGAAGGGACTGTTCATTTGGCATGCAGTTGATATAGCAAATAGGAGAGAGAAGCAGAACCAGAAAAGAAATTAAACCAATAAACAACCCCATTTAATGGACTGGGATAGTGAAGTAAAATGGAGGAGACTGAGGAACATAAAGCTTCCAATTTACTGGATTGGTGATAATGGAAACAGTAGATGACTCTTTGATTACTTGGGAAAAAAAAAAGGAAACAAAGAGGTTAGATGAAATCAAGATGGCATACTCACAGCTTGTGGGCTGGCTTTGGCAGGTGTTCAGAAGAGAAAAAAGAAATTGGGTTTGGATCTCTTAAGAGGGCCCTGTGTTTTCAGTTTCACCCAGACCTCACCACTCTCTATTACCTTACATCCGACTCTTGCCACTGTGATGCTCCCTGCCCTGATGCTAAGGCCCTGGAGATGGCACCGCCTGGTGTGAATGACCGGTAATGTGTCTTCCACCTCTAGTGGTTCAGGGTTCTCTGGGCCAGGCGCAGAGTTAGCATGCATAAACGTATGTTGAACAAATGAATGAACAGTAGCAGGAAAAAAGATTTAGTCAGTTTAACCACATGGTCCATGAGTGCAGTTTTCTGAAGACACCATCAATGTGTGTCCTCATATGAAGAGGAAGGAATGGCAAGGTACCTTTTTGTCTGTGGAACGTGGGCAGAGGGCACATCTAGACTTTTGATGACACTATAGATTATTGACTTGGAACTTGTTGAGGAAATGGAAAATAGGCCCCCCGCCCCCCAGTCTTTTGAATGGAAATCCACAGATCTCCCTTACCAATACTTAGAAGTCTCCTGTTATACATGCATTGGATTTAGCTTTCTGTTAAACCTTCTCCTCCCCACAGTCCTTATCCTCATCAGAGCAAGGGGTTTATCAAGCTGATTGGTGACACAAATTAGTCAAATAGTCTTGTTTTTCAAGTGACCTCTTTAGGTGAGCATATTCTTAAAAAGGTAGAAGATATGTAAGAGTATTTGAATTTGTGCCACTTTTCTTCATGTAAGAAATATTGAAGATATGAAAATAATCTGAAAGAGCCCCTTTCATTGTGTTCAGGTTCTGGTTCTGCCTTAAAAAAATAAAATAAAGGCTTTGGGGCCAGTTTAGCAGAATCCTGATTGTTTCTAAAATACTACATTTTAAAATTTCATATTCTTTTACAGCTTTCCATTTTTCAAAAGTATTTCTTTATTCTTTCAATAAATAATTACCAAGTACCCGTAACATGCTAACTACCTGAATTTGCCAGGTTTCTTCTTCCTTCGGTTTAACAAAAATGCCAAAAGAAAAAGTTCCAGCAAACAGGATAGGGCATGTGAGACAAACATCTTCATTTTCCAGCAGTAGGAGTGGCCACCAGGAGTTTTTGGGCCCTACGGTTTGACCTTGAGTAATAGTGGGCAGCATGGGGACTTGACTGATTTCTCCTTTGTTATCTAACTCATGCCACATTTTGAATAGGGCTTGGTGCATGGATTTCTTTTTCCCTTTTTCTCTTACCTGCCTTGAAGTCACACATGTAGGTTCTACATGTTCAGGTCCAGCAGGTATTACTGGTGTGTCTAGTACATGCCCAGCCCTGATCATGTTTAAAAACGCATAGTAGTATGACTCCCTCCATATTTCACATCTGAGAGGGAACAGTTCACAGGCATCCCTGACATCTAGAAAGCCCTGTATCCACTAAAAAAAACCCTTGTCTTCCATCTTCTAGAATAACCACCTTCTTCTAAACATTGGCTATTTAAACAGGCTGCATTGATATTAATTCTAAGCCCTCTCTCCTTTGTGTTGCTCCCATCCTATGATTTATACTTGAAGGAAAGTGACATAAAAGGATCCTGGGTTTAGGCTTTATAAATTTCACAGAATAGTTAGGCTACAAATGAAGGATTAGCTTGTAACTTTCACTGTGGTCTTAGTCTTAACAATATAAATTCCTTACACAGACTCTATTTGATTAACATGAGTGAAAACTATCATCGAAATTAGCGTATCTTTTAAATATTAGAGGCATCTTACCTCTTGGTGATTATATTATATTGGCTTTCCTAGAGTAATGGGGAAGAATTTAATTTTGTTTAAAATATGAATAATGTTCACACCTGCAAGCCATTATTCTGCCTCCTTAAGTTTCAGGGTCTCATTCACATCATCTTACATTTCATTGCTTTGTTTGGGGATGGTGCTGAAAAAGTAAAATCATAGGACGTGCCACTATTGTTGATTCTAAGTGAAAAGCCATAGGCTATCAACACTGCTAGTGCTTATTTTCTGTATTATGATAGAAAAAATAAAAGACATATTTTCTTCCAGCTTTCCCTAGGGTGGATTAGGTGGCATCTTGCTTCATGTGATACGAATCATACATTTTTCTTCTATTCAGAACTCTGTACTCCTGTAATCACTTTGTCAGCTTCAAGAAGGAGAGGAAAATGTTTTGATTGGAGGCAAAAATTCTGTTCAGGTTGGAAGTAATCTAGTCGGACACTCACCTTGGGCAGCTGTTTCAGTTTCAGAGAATAATCACAACACTGTGTAGAATGATGAGATGTGTTATTATCTAGCAGAATCATACTGATGTTTAATTAATTCCACGTTAACCGATATGGCAGCATATTACACAAGAGCCATGGTCAAAGTTTCAATATTGAACTCACAGCACAGTTCAAGAAATGGAGTTAAGAAAGATTGCTTCAGGTTAATTCATTAATTAGTGACAGCACAAGAAACCCAAGAAAAAATTCATGTCCTAGTTTGGGGGTACTTATTGAGCGAGGCCTTGTCAAATCATAATATAACCCAACAAGGTGTTGGAGTGGCTATAAAAGCTAATAGAACCCCAGGCTCCAGTATAGAAGTACAGTGACCTGATTTAATGGGGGTAATGGTTAGCTCTGTTGTACTCTCCTCTGGTAAGAGCCTGTTTAGGTTATTGTCCTCACTTTGGTACTATTTTAAGAGACGTATTCGTGGATTGGAGCACTTCCAAGGAAAGGACAGAAAGATAGCAAAAAGTGAGAAGGTCTTGTCAACGAGTTGAAGAACCTAGGGATATTTGAAGAAATGAACACTAGCTTCAGATATTTAAAAGGTTGTCATATAATAGCATGTGTAGATATAATTATTATTGCACAAGTAGGTATAGATTTAATTAAGACTGTGAAATCTAAAATTTTAAGGGAGTGTTGAACAGATTAAGAACTGGTCTAGCTTAAAAAGTCAGAAGATGGCATAACTGTGGGTATTTAAACAGATGCTGCAAGCCCATTTGTCTTATAAGTAATCTTTTTATTTGAGTGGTTTATGAGAGAGGGTCTCATCTAAGAGCTCCTCACTCTCAGATTTTAAGGCTTCTTCTAACTTGGCATGCCAGGTTTGATTATCTGATACGGACAATAATCATTTCTCTCTATGAGAACAGAAGCTCAATGTTTAGTGGTTTGTATTTTCTTTATCGACAGTCAAATCTGTAGTTAGAATAGTGGACTGGACTTCTCTTGAAAAAAGGTTATGACTTCATGGCAATAGACTGAGGGTCAAGAGATAATGATCTTATGGAGACTTGAATCTGCAGCACTTCGTGAAAATGTTGAAAGTTATTGTCAGAGTGCATTCATCTTAAGCAAAGCCCAGACGATGGATCTCTTAACCTTTGCAATTCGAATGAAAATATGGGAGTCAGAACTCCCCGAGCAGTATGCTGGTCTCTTTGAAATGGGGATGTTCATTCAGCAAGTTCTGCACAGAAGAGCTTCTCTGGATGAGATTCCTGGTTCTTGAGGACTTTGAGATGGGCTCTGGGCTGACAGGAGTGAACTTTACCTCCAAAGACCTTAAATGATTTGCCTGAGGTCATGCAGCCAGTAAATGGCATCCTGGTCACATAACCCAAAACCTGGAGACCTAATCTTATACTCCACGCCTAGTTCTTCACTTAATTTTATCTCAAGAACATTTAAGTCCAGGTGGAATCAGATGAGGAAGGGAAAGGAACCACAGCCTGGGTGGGGAGAGAAGCACCAGTGTGGGTGTGTGCTGGGTGGGGATCCACGGCCCCACCTCTTTGACTCCATTTGGACGCAGGTTTATAGTCTGTCTGCACCCTGGGAGAGCTGCTTTCTGAACCATTACCCAGCTGTCTGCAATAAACAGCCCTCCCAAGTGTGGTGTCTTGGGTCCCAATCTTTGAGTAATGGTTATAGGTGGAAAGTGTCTCGGAGGCGATTTCTTATGGAGCACTAGGAGTCTTAAAACAGATCTGTTTATAAAAAAACAAAAAAACAAAACCAAAAACCTAACAGCGATCCCCTTCAACTGTCTTTGAGTGTTTGATTCTTAAATATTCATGAATCCTGCACCGACTTCAGATTTAAGATCTCCACAAGATGAGTAGTTCCTGGAATCTTAACATCTCTGGTTGCATTTGGATTCATTTCGAAGGTTCCCTTGTAATAGTTTAAAATCCCTTTGCAAAGCTCGTATTGCTTTCATTTACTGAAAATGAACAATGCCCAGGCAGGGCCCGAAGGACATTGAAAGCTCATTCTAGTTCACTTCCTGAAACCGTGGATTTGCTTATCCTACAGGTAAAATCACTTCCCTGTGTGTATGGGGAAGTGTAGGGTTTCCTTCTCAGCAGGGCTGTGATGTCTCTCAGGTGGTATCTTCACTGAGTGTTGGTCGAATGAATAAATTCAGACAATCTCATGCCCCAAATCTTGTTTTGACTTTTGACTGAATTTGATTCTTAGAAGAGAGATGGAATATTCTGTACTAAATATCTTTAAATTAAAAAAAAAATCTTTAAATCATCATAGTACCCTAGGGCCAAATTCAATCTTTGATTTTAGTTAAACACTATCATAATTAAATCGAATACTAGAATGATACAGTGGGACATAATGAGAGGAACATTTTATATTGATTTTCGTATCGGTAACATTTAAAATGATATATATTTAGGAAGTACTTTGTTATCTTCTTCCATTCCATTGTACTTTTTGTACAGTGGTGGCATATAAATACAGATACAATGCCGTTAGTCCACTCCTTAAATAAAAGATGTTTTTTATAACACACAGATCTTTCCGAGCAGGAAACTGGTTCTTCTCCCACCCTCTAAATTGCTCAATACTAAAAAGAAAAGTATTTGTTCAGTTTTATTTCTCTCAATGCTGGATGATAATATGGCTGTAGATGATGTATAATCAGTTTTTATGGGTGATGTTCCCCCAAAAGGAGTGGTTTAGAAGTGAATGTCTTAACCTTATAATATTCAAAGTTTTCACTTTGTCATATTAGACATTCATCTTACTCTGCTTCTCTTGGTGGTTTCAAATCATAAAGAACTTTTGGAAAAATTTACTTCAAGCATTTGAGATGATAGTAAGTTTTTCACATTTTAAACTGAAACGCTCTTCAGGATTTGTGTGTTGGTTATGAGGAAGAATCCCTATGACAACACAGCAGCCAAGTTGCTATCTGACTTTATTTTTCTGAGGCATTCTTCCTCCTAACCAAGTCAGTCAGACTTGCCGTAGAAGTTAATACTGAGGTGTCAAAGCTGATTTCTTTCTTTCTTTCTTTCTTTTTTTTTTAAGTGTGAGTATCAACAGCATTTGAGTCATGAAAGAAACACCTCAAGTGGAGCAGCAGGCTCGGTTCCCAACCCATCTTAGTGCTATTGCTACCATTAAAAAAAAAAAAAAAAATTGGTTATTACAGACTAAGGCAAAACAACTTTAGATGGTCAATAGGATTTTTAATTGCAAAGATTTCCTCTGGCGTGAGTGTTAATGAATGTCAAAGCAATAACATAAAAAGACATTACTTAGTTTAATGATTGATAGAATAAGAAAAACACAAGGTCTTTTGTCAGATAAATGACTACGGTTTGGTTTGGTGTTCCTTTACCTTAGGAATATCAAAAGTGATCTCCAGATAGGCAGTAATGGCCCAGGAGCAAAGGCGGAAAGTCATAATGAAGCCTGTTATATAATAATCGAAGGAGGAAGACTCATTAGCCTGAACTAGTGTACTTGTTTTCTCACTTGGCAACTCTGAAAATACTTGAGCGTTTTGGGTTTGTTTGAATTCTTTGTTGAAACTTTCTATTTCTGAAGATGTTAGGTAAACAGACGAAATGTTATGCAACTGGTTTTGTACATATACAGTGTAAGTGTGTAACTAAAGAAAATTGAAATTTTGCTCCAGATTGTCAAGAAAGCATAGCTGGGAGTGTTTCGTTTTATACAGATGATGCCGCAACACAAATCCCCAAGAGGGAATGCCAGTGACAATGACAGTGTAACATCCAATAATTGCCAAGGGGTGGTCATTAATGAGTTTCGTTTTAAGCAATAGTTTAGATCCCTGGACTGTCTGATATTTGCTATGACATGCTCTTAGCATGCTGGAAGAATTAATGATGACACATACTCTAAATGATTAAAATCACTTTTGCTCCATGTGTTGTAAATATGAGAAGTACTATAGGTCAGTTCTCATGTTCATGTCAGGAAAACACCCTGAAGTTTCAAAAGTGCTCAGTGGATTCTTGTTAGTTGCTTTTTCCTCACTCTTTTATGACTCTTATTTCATTAATTGTTTGTGAATCAAGTCCTTTTTGCTCCTTGAAACTGACTGTAGGAAAAGCTGGTAAACAATGGTAGAGGAATTTTAAAGGAAACTGTCATGGATTTCAGTTGCAAACTCTGCCAGTTCAGCTAATTGCTATTTGCTCAGAATGTCATGTTCCCACTGATGGTCTCCAAAGAACTTGTATAGCTGCCATCTTGCTGACAAATCCATGTCTGATACAAAGTAACTGTGGCTTCTTAAGGAGCTAGTTTACTGCAGCTGTTGAGGGACCTGAGAAGTGAAAGTTCCTTCTGTGTCCTCTAGCCTGCTACCAAAAATATTCTTTGGCATGTTCACTCCTACTCCCACTCCCATTACCTCTGTTCTCCAGAGATCTAGGAGTGTTACAAGACACCCCCAACCAGTCCTGTTAATTCTTTCATGTCTGTCTGCCAATGTCATCTAAGACCATCACTGTGCACAAGGAGACAATGACTTTCAGGTCATATAGCAAGAGAAGAGGGGCACGGGGGCACAAAGCACTGGAGAGGCCGGTGATGTGGGTCTGGACAGAGAAGCAGCTGAGAATGGCAGGGCTCAGGTTTCATTTTCCCCTTTACTGTCCAGGTGCTTCACTTACTGGAAACCTATTCCTGAGTGCTAAGGGCATTTACTTGAACAGAGTATTGTCGAATCAGGCCAGAGCAAGGTTAGTGTGGCTGGAGAGGACAAAACTAATGCATTACTGTTACATGAAAGCTGAAAGGCCTGAAAAGGAAAAATCTCACTTTCTTCCTCCACTCCTCCATGAATGTGTTTGTGGTTGGTGTTGTACTTGTTTTTTATTCTCTTTGTGCAGTCATTTATAAAGGTCTATGTGAGGTGTTTTTGCTTTTGTTTTGTTTTGGTGGAGGTGGAGAGTAGCACAGAGACTGTCTCAGGAAATGAGTATTCATAGTGACTCTGAGAAAAAGAAATAAAACTTTTTCTTTATGTCTTTGAGGGTAAATAATACTGATGTTCAAACAGCAAAGCAGAGAATTCTGCTTGTTTATTTTTGCTTTAGTGCAATGTTGGTTTTAAGATTTTAAATAGTAAAAATATTTTCTATAAATAGTATGAGATCTATACAACAAAGTATTTTATGGAACCTTGATTTTCAAATGCTATCACATTGCATTTTGAAAGTGACAATGTATTTTAATGCATTTTTTATAATTACATTTAATCCTCTGAGACATTTCTGAAACCTCTATAATTTTTGGATAGCAGATTCAATGTAATCCTTCCGTTAAAAATGTAGATATTTGAAATTTGGGTATGCTGCCACCAGGTGGTGGCAAGTCTTTTGAGTCATGTGTGGTTGCAATTTAAAAGATTTTTTTTTTTAACCCTTTTAGATAAAAATAGTAAAATTATTTCTTTAAACAGTAGCTTACTTAGGAGCCCAATATATAAAATAGGTAAAAATCTGCTAATTTACTACAGTAAAAATGAGATAGGAATTTTGAAACCAAGTATCTGTGCCCATCTTTTCTCTGAAGTTCTCTGAGGAATCATAGGAACACAGTTGGAAAATTACCAATCTCAATTATAATACGCACATTTTATCTGGGATTGAGATATGAAACATTTTTAAAAATTAACAAAATTAACTAAGCTACTAAAATGATCACCACCTAGAGCTGGAAGGAGAAACTGGTAAAGCACTTTTCAGAGCCAGGTGGGGAGGCAAGAGGATGTTTGTCAGTCAAGACCCAAGATGATATGGTGAGAGGAACAGGAATGGGCTTGAGTAAAAATGTAAGCCCTGACTGCTGAGAGCCCTGCCCAAACAGCTCAAGCTCTATTTGGGCCAAGTTAGAACATACAAGAACTTCTGGAAGAAGGAGTGGGGCAAGAGGATGTGATTCTCTTTCGAGTCAATGATTGACTGAACTTCTACAGATTTTGAGATTCTTCATTCTCCAGCTGGAGCTGGAGCCCCAGACTATCAAGCTCTGGCTTGTTTTCTTTCTGTTTTTCTAGTGCTTTCTGTCCCAGGTGACTAGAGAAGACAGCTGCAGAACAACTATATACCTGTCTGCTTACCCACTCCATGTGCCTAGTCTCCTCAAGGCTATTGCTACCCCTTCTCTCAGGCCAGGTGGTGACTAATGTTTTTGCTTTTCAGTGACCTCACAACAACTCCCTTCCACCTGGTCAATACCTTAATTACAAGCAATGTTTTTTTCTGTCTTTGCCTACCTTTGGTTGTAAGTGTTTTGGGTACTTATCCTCCTCATCACATGGTTGATTGGGAGCTGTGACTTGCTGCCACCACCCAGAATCATAGGAGAGTGTTGTATCACATGTTGCTAGCTTGGGAAAAAATCAAAATTCAAAACTGGAAGTGTGGTTTCTACTGGATGTGTATTGCTTTTGCACCACTGTAAAGTCTAAAAATGGTAGGTTGAACCATTGTAAGTCAGGGACCGTCTGCATGTATGGCCAGATTCAGTAATGAATTTTTAGGAGACATAATTGTCTGTGGTTAGGAAGAAGGAAAGTTCAGTAACTGAGTAAAATGGTAGGAAATGAAGGGCTGAGGACTCCACCTGAGGCCTGCCATAGGCCTACTTCAGTGACTCTCACCTGTTACCTGGGGCCAAGAGTGTGGATTCACTGATTCGACAAATACAAACTGAGTACCTCATCTGTTCCATGCTGTGCTCTGGGGTTTAAATAAACTCCATGTCCTCCTGTTTTTTTTAGTGGAAAAGAAGACAGGGAACACAAAAATGAGTCAATGTAAAACGCTTGGTGAAGATAACTGCTGTAAAAAGAAATGAAGATGGGGGAGAAATGAAGCTGGAGAGTAAAGTGGGGAGGGTATCCTGAAGAGGGTTGATGTTCAAGGCAGGGGACAGGTGTAGCCTCTCTCAGAGCAGACATTTGAGATGAGACCTGGAGTCAATGATGGAGTGAGCCATGGTAGAGATGTCAGAGAAGACTTCCAGGCTCAGGGAAGAGGAGAAAGAGCACAAAGGCCAAAGAAGGAACATCTTCTTCTTCAAAGAACCAGCGAGCAGCATCTCCAGGCAGGAGGACATGAATGAGGGAAGAGTGGTGAGGTCAGAGAGGTAGGGCCTCAAAGGCCATGGCGAAGAGCTTGGATTAAGTGGGAAGCAAGGCCAGGGGAAAAGCTGACTACTGTGTTGAGGGAAAAAGGACTGTGGGGAAAGCATGGAGGCATGGCAGTGAGGTGGGAGCCTACTCTGGGAGTCCAGGAGGATGTTGATAGTGGTTTAGACTAGCACACACTGCTCATGCCCAGCAAGTCTTCTCTGTGAATCTTTGAACACTATTGATTCATTACAGCTAACTCCTGTGATAGGTATTTAAAAAACAAACATTAGCTGCCTGTAAGATAAACATTAGCTGCCTATTTAGTGGTCATATCTGCTGTTGGTTATAAGATGGCCGGATACCAAGATCTTGTCCGAGTCACTTCACCTTGCTGAGCTTAGGTGGTCCATGCATAGTCTTTCTCAGGTCTGACATCCTCTGAGTCCTAATTTTTGTGATTGAACCTTAATGAGCTCCACCACCCAAGGTGACCACAGGAGTAATGGAAATCATTAGAATGCCCCACATGCCTCTGAATTGAATATAATTTGATCCAGATCTTTCTTCCACTCCCTGGGAGCTGGCAAACATTCTGCAATACCCAAATTCAGATCTTCAGTCTTCTGTCAGACTGATGTGGGGAACTCTGATGACAAGAATGGTCACTGGGTAGAGAGGGCCTCACGAGAAATCTCCTCTCTTCCCCTCCCCTCCTTGTACCCTAATCTCATGTAGCTTATGGCCCTCATGAGCTTCATTAGGGCCCTTCTTAATGTTTGTTTGCATTTGACCTTGAGGTTCTGAGAGATACCCTGGGACTTGCCTTCGCCTTCTAGGTTTAGCACAAAAAACGAAAAAATAGGGGATATCAATAAACTCTAACCATGAGTTTCAAGAAGGGAAACTGAAGCAGCATTTCATCCTCCCACAGTAAATAGAGGATGTTCATGTATCAGTTCAATCTCCTTAAAATGCAAACAACCGGATCAGTTGTTGAGGCATCTGTGGTCTGGTGTAAGGGTCACGTTTTAGCCCCATACACAAAAGTTAGGCAATAAATTTAAAAATATGAATCTGTGGCAATAAATATCAGCTCTTAAGTTTTTGTCTGAAGTATGTTGCTCCCTCCAGTGTTAGTCACATGATCAAAATCTGCATATTGGGTGCCTGGTATTCAGGGTGACACTAATTTAAACCCAGAATCCAATGCCTGATATGAAACATGCAGAGTAGCCATCTCCTCCCAAAACAAGTAAAGCAAACTCTTACTGGGTCAGTGTGTAAGCACTGCTTAAAAAAAAATTTCAGAAAGTTTTGTACATTTAAGACTTCAAATGCAGCCCACTTTTACTATAGATGCTCTGATGATGACTATATCAAATGGGTTAATTGACCTACCTTTTAGTTTTCGCAATCTTGGCTAAGGTTACAAGGGAACAGATTTCCCTGGTTTTAATGTGTTCCATACCAGACATTTGCCCACTTCTAAATATAAACTGATCTCCTTGTCACTGGCACAGAGGATTGAGCATTTCTGAAGCAGGCTGAGGTAGTCGAGGAGAAATTTGAGAATTTCCTGAGGAACTTGGAGGAAGGTATGAGCCAAGTTTTATGGTAATGGTATTTACTATTTAAATTAATAATTATTATAGTCTTATATGTAATGTTCTAATTAGTCATTGTATATGTCTAATTCTCCCAGGACCTCAGTTATGCCTTGATAGTGAGTTGAAGGTTGAGTATTATGGAGAAAACCCTGGGGATCTAGGCTTATTCAAGTGGGGGAAATGAAGGATAAAGAGTGATTTATTAACTATTTTTAAATAATGGGTTTTTCTCATAAAGAGGATGACGTTGGACTACCGTTCACAGAAGTTTGAATAATATGAAATGAGCTTCAACTGAAGGCTGCAGGATTTAGGTAAAGTACACAGAAGGATTTCCTCATTGTAAATGGAATTCAGCATGGATGGATTTCTAGGCCACAGGGGGGGTGTGGTAGTAGGAAGGTGGCTGGTAACTGTTGAAAACGTGAGAAAAGTACCAAAAGCAAATGAAAGCATGGAGCGTAAGTTATGGTTTTGTTTGTTCTGATACATTCTACTAACTGAACAGTTTTCATCGGGATGAAACGTGAAAACCACCACCATATCCAAGTACATACAGTCTATGCTCCATTGAAGGGGACCCCGAATATAGAGTTGTAACTGACATCACCCAGCCAGAAACCCCCAAGATGACTTTTGGCCATTCTCAAAGGATGCTTGGAGTTTTTACGAATCTAGAGATACTGCTTTATTCCACTTTCCTGGTGTAATTGCATATAAAATAAAATGTCGGCATTACTAAAGTTTGTTGAGTCCCCCAACGGTTTCAAGAGTAAATTTCTTCATTTGCCTGCACAGTATCTGAGAGATGCCACTTTTAAGATAAGTATATGTGGCTGTCATTAGGAGGTTTATTTTAGATACTGGGTAATTGTGTACAGGAGTATTTTTTTTAAATGTGTTCTGTATATATTCATGGATTCTGCAAAGTAACTTCTTCCTATGTGACTTTAAGGGTTGCTTTTAAATCATGGTGCAGTTCATTAAACATTTGCAACTGTGAGATCATATCCAAAGGGATAGCTAATAAATCTGGATTAAATATTAACTCTTCTTAAAAACGACTCTATTATGTGACATCTTTAAACATCCAAATCAACTTTTGATTTCAGTTTTTCTTTCTAGCTCATTTGTTTTTCCATAAGTACCTGAGATTTCCCCCCAGTGTATAAAGGGATTTTGTTAACATTTGAATATAGCATGCCTCCTCTCTTACAAAGGAAAAAAATCAGGGAGAAGTCTGGTCTTTTATTCAGACATATTAATTAAGATATCTGTGCTCTCCCCAAAACTGTTTTGTAGGTGGTATCAGGGTTGATGTGCTTAAGGTTAGTGATACTGGCTTCTAAGATGTAGCATAAGCAAAGAACTTTTCATTAAAGGGCAAGGCTACAGCAATTCAAAATAGTTAACACAGCTTCAGGAGCTTTCACTAGAAGGGACGTTTGTCCTAAAGGCTGACTCCCGAAGTTACTTTTAAATTATATTTCAGTTTGATGACTCCAACAGATTTTAACCTCACTCAGTGGTAAGGTTTATTTTTAGGTTTCCATATATTAGACATGAAGAAAACTAGCTAGCTAAAGCTTCCCAACCTTGAATGAAAACTTAAAATTCTTGCTTCCATGTCCTAAGCTAACTCCTATCCCCACCCCTATCTTAGCACTACAAAACTCGGCAGTTTTTCTTTTTTCTTTTTTCTCCCTCCAACTGGTGATCATTTGATTTTAGTCAGACTCCCAACTGGCCAATATAAATGCCTAGAGAGAGAGGAGGGTTGCATAGCCTGTCAGGAGTAGCTCAAGTAGCTGTTTGTTCAAAGAACTTGCTGAAGCAGAAAGAACCCTTTTTGTTTTGAAAGCATGTTAATGTGATAATGAAATGCACAAAGCAAAGAGGTTCATCCATATAAATGGGTCATTTAAATAATGAGCAAGGAGGACGGATGTGGTTTGGTGTCAGTACTGATTAATTAGGACATAAAAATAAATAACCATCTCAACATTGGCTGCTCCCTTGAAACTCACTCTATTAGTGGGCAATGAAGTTAATGCAATTGACAGTATAATTACAGGTTAGTTAACAGAACAATCCATGAAGAGGCTCTTGCTTCTTTTACAGCTTTTATTAGCTAGATAGCATCTCTGTTCATTTTCTCATCTCTACCTTGCTGATCTTCTGGTTCTCAGAGAGAAATTGTGTTTTCTCAATGAGTCTCTTAGACTTTACTGGATACTAGATATAAATATATATCATTGTTCTAAGTATTCAATTCAACCAAATTCTACTAAACGCACAGAAGTGACATTCACTGTACACAAACATGCTCCTAGGTTTACGGACCTCTATTTCAGAAAAATGCAACAATGTTTGCCAGTGACTTTCTTCCACTATAATCCTTTTCTCTGGAATATTTGCGCTTTTCATGGGCAAAGTTCACGTTTTCTAAGGTCTGATGTTAGTGGATTGTGTTAAAGTTGATGGCATACTGTCAGATTTGTTCCCTCACCAAAGAGGTAAACCTTGAGGCAACTTTATTTGGTCTATTTTACACAATCATGATTGAGGATAATGCAGGGTAGTTGAAAGTTAATAATCAACTCTGTTTCTAACACTGAAGGAACACCTGACTTGAGATCTATTAGCATCACTAGAAGTCACTGAGACTACTGGAAGGGCATTTGGAAAACACACGCACTCTCACATATACACCAGGTTACAGGAAACAGTGATAAAATCCCTCATTACACCACTTGAGATTCCTCCTCATCCTCATTGAATACCAGTAAGTATAAATGTGATTTGGTTCATATTTTCATGGCTCTGTTAAATGATGAAACTGAGGTTGGTTTGGGCTGAGGACAAGCCAGCTGTAAGTTGGTGAATATTCTCTAAGAATTAATTCAACTCTGATAGAATCTTTCCAATATTATTTTCAGAAGCCCATTTTACCCTTCTGCAGTAGATGTAACTTCTTCATATTGTGAAATGAGAGAAGAAATCAAAATTGAATTGCATTTTGGAGAATAAACAGGAGAAATGCTCTTCATGTTGCAGCAATGATAGATGCCTTCAGATGACTTCTCCAAGATTTAGGCTTCCGTAGATTTATTTACTCAGTGATCCTGCATGTTCCCAGGTTTTCAGTTGAAAGTAAATTACCAAAAAATTTTTTTGACCCAAACTTGCCCCTTTCTTCTTTTTCTCTCCTTCCCCTCTCTCTTTCCCTTTTCCTGTTTCTCTCTCTCTCAGCGTAAAACATGAAGAAAGCAGAACTTTCTGTTTTCTTCACAATGGTTCACTTGTATTCTCTGAACCTAAGACTAAGGCAGGTTCTAATGTCTTACTGTTTTATGTCACCACTGAGGTAGCAGTGACATGCTGGCTGCTGATGAATAAATATATTTATCTGGCGTCTAAACCTGCATACACTGTGAATAATGAGCAGATGTTAACAATTACTCTAAATGTCCTGGATATTTTGTAAAACTTTTATCAAACTTGGGGTGGTTTATTGATTTAGTCAGAATCATGCCTTGGGCACAAAACATATTGTCATTTGGGATTCCACATGGGCAAAATGGATGTCCATTAACATTTTAAATTCAGACACTAAGGTCTTGCTTCTGGAACCTTCTGAACAATAGTTCTCTCTAATATGTTCTTACTCTTCCTGAATAAAATAAAGCATATCCATTAGCAAATTTTCCACAGCCTCATCTTTTGGGATGTGGCACATAGATATGAGGAATGGAAAATAATGAATATGCAATTTGAATACCGGCTTCATGCCTTTTAGGTAAACATTACAACCCAGGACAGCGAAAACTACCCAGGCTTGTTTTTCAAAGAAATGAACAAAAATCTATATTCCCATTTCTCTGGAGTTATGTTTTGCTTTTTGTTGTTGTTGTTGTTCTTTTTTGTAACATCAGCCATTTTAGTTGAATGATACAGAAAGTCACTTTGAATTCAAATATAAAATAAGGCCATCCATCATGTTAACAATTTAATTACCTGAGTATATATTTTTCCAGCAAAAAAACCCATTATTTGTTGTGTATCTTATTACTGAGCTGTTGCCTCAGGACAACTTGGCTGTCATCTAGCAGGCCTTGTGGTAAGAAATGGCGAGATAGGGAGCAGATAAGCTGGGCAGTCCTCTGCCTGCTTTCCAGGCAGGCTCTGTTCCGTGTTTGCTTGAGGCCTCACCTGTTAGAGTCCCTGTAAGCTTTGTGGCCACAGTGAAATGGTGACTTGTAAAGGCAGCGAGGCGTGGCAGAGAGAGTGAAAGGGTCGAATGAAACAGAAATGTGATATTTTCTATCTTCTGAGGGCCCAGAAAATAGGATTCCTGTGGCCGAACCCAGTCTGTCATTCTCTATCACACGGAGTGCAAGAAAAGTTGTGAGGTTTCCCATTTGCAACTCAGGGAAGAGAGGCAAAGCCAAATAAATGCACTGATTTTCTCCGCTTTCTGGAGCATCCGTCTTCCCAGGGATCAGGGATCCAGGAAGAATTTCCGAATGAGGAGATTAGAATAAGGGAGGCAAAGTGGGAAGAGCAGCTGATGGGTCTCCTCAGGGCCCTGGAGCTTGGGGGACCCCACGCCCCCACCCTCAGCACTCACCAGGTGGTGGACAAATGCTTGTGACAACAAATCTGTTGTTTGTTTGCTTGCTTTTTAATCCCATGTCGTGACTGCCACCAGGAGCTATAGCAACATAAGCTAATACGATGACGAGATAGCAACAATCCTATCTCCTTTGGGGGTTTAGTGGGCATAAAGCGGTAAGGAAACGTCTTCTGCTTTTATGCAGCATCATGGTTGGTGGTTTTATTTTGGCCTGCTCCCTTGCAGCCAGCATTGCCAACTAAGGAGGACAGAAAACAAAGAGCAGACTTTAGGCAACCATTTGTGCGGTGCTGCCTGTTTCCTGGTTGGGTAATGTTACAAGCCAGAAAGGGGTTCTTACCAAGGCTCTGAATCAAGGGTAATTCTTGCATTTCAGAGCAGTGGCCTGATAAATGGTAGGGACAATAGGGCTTGGTCTACAGCTTTGGGTACGAATCTCCCAGGTAGCAGGGGCAAGCTGCCTCGTGGAAAACTTTTATTCTGAACCTTGTCCAGGTGGCCCTACTGAGTCGTGTGCACGCTCTCTCTCGCTCTCTGTGTCTCAACTTTGGGACACGTTATTCAAGAAATCCGCTCATTCCAGCTTTTGCCTGAAGAAGAGCTGCTAACCATTTTATGGCAAAACAAATGCATGGAAGTTTCTGTAGAGCAGATTTCACTGGAGATGATTCACCAGCTGCTGCTGCTGACTAGGAGAGTTCCTCGATAACTTGACAAATGCATCTGATTTTCGCAGTGAACGCATGTTTTCATAAATGGAAACAAATAAAACGGTAGACAAGGGCTTTCTCAAAAGGCTTGCCAAGTACATTAAACACACAAAAGTACATTCACAGCGAAAGTTGGTTGAAAACAGCTGTTTTAAAGGATTTTTGGTGAATGCAGTTAACAGCATCATCATTATAAGGCCTGAAGCAAACGTGTTACTGATTACACCCCATTAAGAAATTGGAATGTGTTCCCCCAAGGAAACACCGCAGCACATGCTATTTGAAAGTAACAACCAACTCCAAAACACGCAGCTAAGTCTTTCTTATGGACTGTGCAGCCTATCTAGAAAGATAAAACTCTCAGGAAAGGGAGAGTACATCTTATCTTAAGCAATCAGAAGATTTTCAACAGTATTGTTTGCGTGGAGGTTTGCTTAGCGTCTCTCACCTTTCCTCCCGAACCTTCCTCCCTCTCCTCCACTCCTGCGCTGTGTGGAAGTTGTGCAGAAAAACTGGGATTAAGGAAGTTTGGGGTTCGGACAGCATGGAAATCCAACTGTGCAGCCTGTTGGCGTGGGAAACATGATGCAATTTTAGGGCAGCTCCTTCTAGAATGTGTGTGCCCTTCGAGCAGAGAGTGCTCTTTGGGGTGGGGCTGAAGGCTGTGGCGCGGGGTCTGTGGGATACGGAAAATTTAATAGGGACCATGGGATTTGTGCCGCGAGAACTAATGTTCATGTGTTGAAAAGGCACTGTCAGAATGCCACGTAAGCAGGGCCTGCCGCTTGTCTGCAGCTCGCCTGTGACTGTTACCTTGTGTCTGCACTGTCTGCTGCAGCACCAAAGTGGCTCGACAGACACTTTTCATAATGGCCCAGAAGCCTCCCAAGGGCCCGTGGGGGTTCGTTGGGAAGGAATTTAAGTCCGGTACTTGGTAAGAAAAAGAGAGGGTTTTTTCACCCTTTCTACACATCTGAAAGAAGGGTCAGATTTCTCCTCGCGATGAAAGAGTCACTGCTGGGGACAAACTCCTTTTACACCGCAGGGCCACATGGTGGGTCATGTGAGGAAGGGCAGACTCTCCTCTCCCACCCCCTGCAAGGGGTAGCCACCGCCGGGGATGGTGGGAAGTACCCCGACACCTGTGACGGTAGGGGTGTCTGATACACACACTCAGGAAAATGAAAGTAATGCTAATGTAAAAATGATATGATTATATACTAAGAATTTTGTTGTCACTGTTTCACTCGTGTGAGGCCCATTCCAGTCCCAGCAGTGGGACTTTGGATAAGTTCCGTCAACTCTGTGAGGCCCTGTGTCCTTATTTTTAGAAAGAGCGTATTTTTAGAAGACTTATTTTTATAGTAAGATTGAAGTAATAAACTTGTTTGTATAATAAGAACTACCAAACGCAAGTTTTGTAAAGAAGCAGATATGAGGCAGATAGATTGATCGATGGATCAATCCATTGATCCTTAGGGATTTAGGGACGATTTGAGATTTCAGATTGTGAGAGAAGCCTCATTGTTGATGAGAGAAGGGCTCCTGGGAAAATCCTTCTCCTCCATGTGTGTGGAACTTTGGAGACCTCGAGGGTTAAGCTGAGGCAAAAATAGACTTTTTCGGCTAGTGCATACCCCTGCCCAGAGTGAGCAGTGGTCCTAGTCTAAACTCTCAGGATTCCCAAGCCCTCAGAACAGGCTGCCGGAATGTGACCTAGGGATTCCTGAAAGCCTGTTACATACTCGATTATAATACCTGGGAGCAATAAGGCAACATAGAGCAGCTCCTTATGGGCAAACTTGCATTCACCTTCCCTTATTGCATCACTCTCAGAGTAGGGAAGTCTCTTCCCTGGTGCAGTCTTGGTGGGGGAGCTCTGAATTCAACCGAGGAATCTGCTCCCAGAACCTGGCACTGGTGTGTGCACCTGAAGGAACTATTTCTCATGGGGACTCCCTTTACAAAGCACCTTTTGTCTATGCCAACAGTGAGCTTGGGGGAAGCTAGTGGAAATGGTGATAAGTTAATTACACCAAAACTTTGATGTAACAGATAAATATATTATTGATAACATGGCGACCGTGACTCTTAGGAAGTGTTTTTGATAACATGACACAAATATTAGTATTACCAACTATCAGTAGAAGTCATTTGCCACAAAGAAAATACAGTTGATTCTGAACAAAGGAAATGGTTGTAGGTGTCAGTTGGGAGGCCACGTGACCATGCCATCTACCGCCATTTCCTTTTTCAATGAATTGTGAGCAAGATAGATAATTTTAAGGAATCTGCATGTAAGTGCATTTTAAAAACTATTTGATCATTTATAGTAAAATTAATTTATTGCCTGTGAGAAAAAGAAAGGGAGCCCAGTAAACTTGTACCCAGAGATTCTGGAGATGAGAATATTGATTAGGTGTTTCAGACAGCCAAATGGAAGTGAGCTGGAATATGGTTCTTCCACATTTGAATTTTATTGTTTTATTATTATACCACTAGTATTATTTTTATAATCAAGATAACACATTTTTTTTTTCATGGAAAGCAAGCTATTTTTTCTCTTATTGTATAAAAATAATTATTTTGTATAATATATAATCTTTCCCTTCATCCCTCATTCTTCCCTTTTCTTCTCAATTCTTATGGGAAACTAACTGTGCATGCCACTTACTGCCTGGGCTTAGAAAAGGAGTTGTGGAGCCAACACTTGAAGGAACCTGAAGAAGACCATCTGGTCTGTCATTTCCTTTCTCTAGGTGGGATGATACAGACAAATTGGTTTGTATGCTACATTAAACGATCTCCACATGTCCCCCCCAGAAACCTAGTTAGTTGATGGAATTTGGATGTACTTTCAAAGATAATGGTTATTTGACCAGGAAAAAATATGGTAAGGATGAGCTCCTTAGGCTTTTTGAATGAACAGTGCTTAACACAGCCATTCTTCCTCCTCTCATTTGTTTCAATAGAGAGGAAGATAGAGGTTTTGTGAATAAATGCAAGGCTTGGAGGGATAGCTTATAGTCCAAAAGAAATAATATGCTAGTAATAATAAAATAATAATAACAACAACAACAACAACTCCAGACCAGGCACCTCTGGTGACCAATGCTCTGATTTTTTTTCTGCAAACGTGTCCCTTTGACCATTTCTGTACTTAGGTTTCAAAGAATTCTTGTTACAGATAAATAAAGCGTATGATTTTGTTTTGAGACAAGATGATCACAATGATAAAATGAGCTTACATCTAGCGGGTATTGTACTTCAGAGTTCATGAAAAGTTTTTACACTGGTTATTACATCTAACTTACAGCCAATCAATATATGTTTCCTAATTTTATGGAGAAAACAATGGAACTTTCAAGAAGTAAGTGACAGGACCAGGGCCTGGATCTTTCTAGGCCCAGAGATGTTTCCTTTATATCAGTACTCCTTTGACTGTAATGTGCATGCATTTTCCCTGGGAGCTTGTTAAAATTCAGATTCTGATTCAGTGCTTCTGGGATAGAGACTGAGATTGTATTTCTAACATGTTTCTGGCTGAAGTTAATGCTTTTATCCACAAATCATACTCTGAATAGCAAGATTCTGCATCATAACTGGTTCCTATGTGATATGATTAAAGATGGTCTTGTTGAGCAGCTTGGTGTAGTATGTTTAGGATACTCAGAGCAAAACTTTTGGAAATAGCATGCTTTTCAGCTGGGCTATCACAACAACCCAGACTCTGGTTAGCATCTCTTCCCTGCCCTCAGCTTCCCTCATTCCCCTTGGTCCTTTCTGTCTAAAACACAGTGTTATCATGCCATTGCCAACTTTAAAGGCTCACATGGTGCTCAGTTTCCAAAAGGATGGATTGCACCTTCTGAGCGTAGCAAGTATTAGGGCCTGCACTTCTGTGCCTTCCCCTTTTATCTCTATCTCCTATCGTAGCCTATTCCATGGCCACACCCCTTTCCATCCTCATATGCTCTGCCCCATCTACTCCAAATATCTTAAACTTCCCAAATGTAGTATGGTTGCTCTTTTGCTTCCATGGAATTTCATTTCTAAATCTGTTCTAGTTCTTTACATAATCATCAGTTTAGAAACTTCTCTCAAGGTTGTGAAACATCTATAAACAATTGTGTTCATAAACTTCTTACAAGTGAGTGATGGGGGCTTAAACTATCTGTGTGCGTGCAAGTGTGTGTGTGTTTGTGTGTGTGTGTGTGTGTGAGAGAGAGAGAGAGAGAGAGAGAGAGAAAGAGAACAAGAGAAAGATACCAGCACTGTTTCTTACATAATAAGCACACAATAAATATTTGTTGAGTGGATACCCTGGATGCCTGATACAACCACAGTCATGTGCGATTAATATGTGAGATGGGTGAATAGTTTCAAAACTTGCAAGAAAGTGAATTAATTAGGCTCAGATATTTGCCTGGATTTCACAACAGATTGTTCAGTGTAGTCATTTTAGGATTAAGGAAATGCATGAAGATTGTAGGCCTTGTAGAGCAAATGTTTAGTTAGCTGGTCCTGACCAGTGAATGGCATGTTTAGAATAAGAGAGAAAGATGGCTCTAGCTCTAGATTGTGCCTTATTCTGTGGCATGTTCCAGAGATATTTTTCTCTCTTCCTGCCAAATTTATTTCATTCAGAAGAGTTATAGTTTGGGTGATTTATGGCTGATAATGATAGCCGGTCTATTTGTCTTTCTCCCCTCTGCCTCTGTTCTATAATTTCTATCTGTGGGACTACTGTTCATTTCAAAGACATCTCTGTGGAAGAACTTTAAAGGGGTGGCACTTTTAAAAATCTCGACTAATTCATAACAATGATGACACACTAGTCTTTGGGTCTGCAAACAAAATAGCAGAGCTGTTGCCTTTTGGCAAGCAACAGAAATGACAACCAACAAAAGGGTAAGCTTGTTCTGTTAGAACATCAGTATTGTATTTTGATAAAGAAAAGAAACAAAATAGCATCATCAGGCAACCTTATTGCTAATTAAGATATAGATGAATATTGAGTAGATTTATAAGATATACTGAATAAGTAGATAGTAACTAAATAGCATTATCTTTGATGATGTTATTATGGAACACAACTATATGTGTATACAGTTGTATTTTCACACCCACAAACACATATTCATGTACATACACAAATGTAAAATATCTTCAATTTGTCAGAATGGAATTCTCTAGTCTTTCTGTTATTAGAAATCAAAAGGGCTTTCTTTTACTTCCTTTTCTCTTCTTTCTGCTCCCCAAATTCCCCATTCTGAGCTTTTCCCACCACCACCCACTTACCTATTTTCTCTCCTTCCCTCACGTGTATCACTTTTCCCCCACTCAACAAATATTTAACAGGCAACCTGCTCTGGTCTTCTCATATGTGGAGAGAGGAAGGAGTGGAGAGTGGTACTGAAGAAATTTACCCAGCAAATTCCAATGTTCCAGCCAAGGAATAAGACCCTTGATTCTAAATACAAGGCAGAGGCGTGACTCAAACCACAAGATAGATTGGGAATTGCGGTCAGGTCCCAGCCCTACTCTAGGTTGTGGAAGTCCTGATTATTATGGTGGTGGATGAGGCATAGGGAAGCAGAGCTCCTGCTCAATTTGGAGGAAATGCCTAGAAATCCAAAGTGCAGATCAAGCTAGAAATATGCTTGGGTGAACCACAAGTAACCCTGAACTGACCACATGATCTAATTTCATCCACAGTACTATCAAATATTGGGCGTGAAGACTGTTCTTCTACCTTTTCGTTAAGAACTCATGCTGCCCACTCAAGATTGGACATCAGAGGCCCCCTCCTGAGAGGAGTTGGAACTGGCCAGTACTGCAGCATAGTTCATGGTTGGAATGCGGTGTTTTCAAAGTACTGAGTGTTTTTTAAGTGTCTTGACACCTCTGGACAGAATCAGACAATTGCCAATATTTGACTTGTGTTTCAAGGTCCAGTGAATGCTAAAGCTGTGGATTAAGGCAAGGGAGAGTGAGTTGGTCACTCATCAGGAACCCTCACTGTGCCTGCTGGTTGGTGCTGGCTGAGACTGCTTAAATGCAGCTCTACTTGGCCACCCAGCTTCCTCTTTTACTTATTTTGTTATCTGTCATTCTAGCATATGGGTTATCAAAGTAGAAGAGAATTAATATCAACAATCTTATAGTTGTATGGATGAACCTAAAAAAACTTTCCATTGAACCTTTGGAAACAACCCTTAGAAATAATGTTTCTGAGATTACACAAAAACTTTATTTTCTTTTTTTTTAAAGATTTTATTTATTTATTTGACAGACAGAGATCACAAGTAGGCAGAGAGGCAGGCAGAGAGAGCGGGGGAAGCAGGCTTCCTGCTGAGCAGAGAGCCCAATGCTGAGCTTGATCCCAGGACCCTGGGATTATGACCTGAGCCGAAGGCAGAGGCTTTAACCCTTTGAGCCACCCAGGCGCCCTAAAAACTTTATTTTCTATGTTGACAATTCTCAAAAAAAATTTGGAAGCCTAACAAATTTTTACTGCATTAATTTGGCATACCGTGGTTTCATATATACATACAAGCACTAAAAATACATTGGATCCTTTAATAGGCACTTAGGATTGAGTCCTGATGCATGGAACTGTACCTGTCCAATGTGCAGACTGACTACATCACCAGAGATTTTGGCAAAATTAAGACTTGCTTCAGGATGAGCACAGAATCCAGATGGTAGCTGAGGGAATATCAGGAGGTTTAAGGCTAATGTAGTCCTTTATTTTTAATTTTTTAAAAGATTTTTAAATTTATTTGACAGAGAAAGAGAGCGAGCACTCAAGGAGGCAGAGCAACAGGCAGAAAGAGGGAGAAGTAGGATCCCTGCTGAGCAAGGAACCTGATGCAGGACTCCATCCGGGGACCCTGAGATCATGACCTCAACTGAAGCCAGATGCTTAACCAGTTGAGCCACCCAGGCACCTAATGTAGCCCTTTAAAAAAAGCAAGAAATAATGGAGCATTTGTGTACACACTGGTACAGAGCTTGGTGAAAAATATAAATTGGCACACAAACGAGATCCCTGTACATCATGTTCGTAAAGGCGTATGTTAAACAAATGTTTCTGGAGAGTTTACTTTGCTCCAGGAATTGTGCTTGGTGCTGTGTTTCTAAGTGTAGCATCTGTGATGCTTCTCCACAAAGAGAAACTCGAGTCAGTCCATTCAGAAACACTTAGAGCCAGGAGAATAATTAAGATTTCTTCAGGGTTCGAAAAGGAAACTCTGAGACTGACATGATTAATGGAATGGATTTGAATTTTGCTGAAGCAGATGGTACAGGGGCATCTCTGTGGGAGAAACCCTGGTTGGAAGTGAAGAAGAATGTTTTGTGATGCGAGTTCCCCTGCTACAGTCTTATTTAGTAGTTGGAGTGGAGTTCACGTCTGGGAGCCCTCTGAGAATTAGTCGTTGTGGAGAATGGTGAACCAGGAGGAAAGAGAAGTAATGTATATTGAACGGCTTCATCTGATCTCTTGCCTGTCTTCAAAGGAAGCTTCATTTGTAAAGGACATGCATGATTGTAGAGAAAGGACTCCCATTAGGCAAAGTAAGAATAATGAAAGATTCTGTGTCCAAAGCCTTTGGTGCAGGGGGGTTGAGGGCCTTGCTCTGTGCCCAGTTGGGAGACTGATGGAGCGGGACTAAAATTGGCCTCTCAGATCCTCTGCTCAGTAGAGCACAATTCCTTTCTTTTGCTATAAATTAAGATTTATCTGACAAGAAGCTTCCACATGGAAACAGAGGAGTGAGAACCTGGCAGAGCTGGGTTCACGCTCATTCAGTTTTGTTCATGGCTTCTCTCCTATCCACGTCTTTGTTTTGGGATCACAAGCTGTCATCCGTCTGCTTATAGAGTCAAGGACAAAGTGAACTAGCCTTGAAGCTTCTAAGATGAGGGGGAGCGGAACACCACTGAGGCAGACAGATGCACATACCTCTTTCCTGTGTTACTCCATGGTGTTTTGAAAGTGTCCTCAATGACTTAAAAAAGAGGAGGAAGTCTTATGGAGAAAAGGGAATCTGAACTCCCAGAAAAATATGTGGTGTCAGTTTGTCTATGTGAGAGACAGTGTGTGTGTGTAACATAAATTGGCTGATACCATAGGTATGCAGTTTGTGTCTTTCACTCAATATGTTGGTTATATGAATGTGTATAGGTATGCCCCAATATATTGGTAATAGCAAATGCTATATATACAGTGCTCACTCTGTGTCATGTGTTTTCCAAGCATGTCAGATACTACAAATTATTTAATATGGACTTACCACATTCTTTTAAATCACAGTTTGGTGATTTCCTAGTTGTTAGATATTTATTTATCCCACTTTTTTAGTTGTTGTTATGAACACTGTATCAAATCTCCCTATGAATGCTTTCTTGGATATGTGTGAGCGGTTGCAAAAGAATGAAGAGATCTAGTACATATCATCTGATAACAGTGGTTGCCTCTGAGGAGGGGTAGGGGATGTGAACTGAGCTGCAGTTAGAGGGTCTTTAACCCTACATATAATGCTGTGTAAGACTTTCTAAGAAAAATGCACTCATGTATTACTAGGATAATTACGATTAATTTTTTTAGAAATAAACATGGGTTAGAAATTTTTAGGCACATACCCTAATCAGTCTGATCGTTTTCCCTCTCACTTCTAAAACACCACCTGCTATAAAATCCTGGATGTGTGGTCATAGCAGACAAGGGCAGTGTGTTCAGTGTTACTGTGTTTGTAAAATGCTTTGTACACTCAGTGTCACTTTGACTCTCACATAATTGGATTTTAGTTAGCGGTAAAAGTATCAGAGGATCCACAGTAGTAAATACACCAGTGAGTGTTTTCTAGTTTTGACAAAGATGTTGTCCACACTAAAGAAAAAAAAAGGAATTTAAATTGCGTTAGTAGAGAATCAATTTAATAGGATAATTAATGTATAGTTTTGAAGTTTCATAATCACTGTGTGTAAATGCCAGCCCTTTTATTACAAGCGTACTAATTAGGGGTAAGTATACTTTTAAAAATTTGTATTGTGCATTGCAAGCATTTTAATCTGTACCTCACTCTGAATATATAGTTTCTGAAGCCTTAGTTCTGTACAGCTCTTAGAACCATGTGACTACCCTAACTGTGTGAACGTGTGGACACATGCATTATCTCATGCAAGCAGTGGGAAAAAAAAAAAAGGAAGAGGGTGAAATCAAAGAGTGTTTTTTAAATTGGTGTTTGTGCTTCACTGGAAAACTGAGATATTTACTAGGATATCAATGTTCCAACACAGAGAATGACCTTGGGATGTTATCAAGCCCTTCTGCTCATAAGATATAGCATAATTTAAATACTGGAAGCAGGAGACCTTCCAAATACAGACCCAGTGACGACAGTTGGATAACCATTGCACTCCTAGGTAAATTTCAGTGGTGGAAATTTCTTTAAACATCTACCCTCATAAAGATAGAAAATGTCTAGTTGCTCTATTCTGTTTAAGAATGCCCCTTCCTATACCAATCTGCTGTGAAGTTGGATCGAATGGTGACAGTTAGCTTTGACTTCCTGCTTTTTTTTTTTTTTAAGTACTTACTTTAATATCACTATTCTGGGACATCCACACCATTTTGACAGGTCCTATAACGAGCACTTCTCTGTGTAAGGTCATGCTCTGAATACCTCAGAGGGTGTTTGTGGGCACACACACACATACACACGCACACACACACTATACATACTTCTTATCTGTACCTTTTCAGGTTGAAGGAAGGATTTCAGTGTGAGCTCTACTTATAACTTGGCTACTTAGCCTCAGTATTGCCCTTCCTGTTTTCTGAAAGTTTTTCTCCCTAAATAGGATTGGGCCAAAACAAGAATAAACGTTTTTTATGGTTTGAATATGCCACTCCCTATTACGCACTTTTATGGAGTCATGGCCTTTTATTTTACCTCGTATTGTATATCTGTGCTCACTTTGAAGTCCATTATGAACTCTGGAATCTGAGCTGTCTAACAGAACTTTCTGCAGTGAAGAGAATGTTTTACAATCTGGGCTGTCCAGTAGCATTTCTGTAGCCCCTCGTCCTAGTAGCTGTTGGACACTTGAATGAATGAATGTGACTAGTGCAAGTGAGGAACAAAATTTTTAATTTGATTCACTTTAATAATGTTCAACTGAAATAGTCAGACGTGGCTAATGACTACCCCATTTGACAGTGCAGCTGTAGATCACATCACGTTCATTGAGATCTAGAAAATCTTCAACATTTCTAATGTGGTCTTTGCATGTGAAAATCTATCCCTTTGGCTCCATTTAGCATTATTTAATTTAATTAATGAAACCATTATATAATTTGCCTGCTTTTAATCCCAGTTTATTTGTCCTCGAGGTTTGTTTTGCCCCAGACTCTTATTTTTTTCCCCTGCTCAACTGACCATCATGCTACTTCAGCTAGTAGATGTTTTTGAGAACTTACATTTGGAAAGTGGTGTAATGCTGTGAAACAAGAAAGCGTGTTTAGGTCATGAAGTGTGTTATAAAAGTTTAGAGAAAGCTTTCTTAGATTTCTAATTCTTGTGGTCAAAATTACTTGGATTTAAACAAATAATGTTTTTTGAACATGTATCTCTCATCTAAAATTAGCACTTATCCTCACTCATCTTTATGAAACTTTGGAGAGGCGTGACACTTTCCTTCCTGCCTGTCGGGTTTTGGGAACTGGCTGGCTTAGTGGCTTCCACACAGCCATGATTTAGCACTCTGTGACAAAGCCCATCTTCCTCCTGGGGCTTCCAAGGACTAAATTGCCAGTAAGCAGGAACTTCCTGCTGCCCTTGTGGGGCTTTTGAATGATTAGGATGAGCAATGATTCTCCAGAAGTGGGTAGAATGTTGAAACAGTAAACACGCGGATTGCATGCCCTATCCACCCCTTCTTCACACACGCCGCCTGAGATAATAGGCTATAGAGAGACCGCAGCATTCTCAAGCTGTGCGCGCAGGGTCCTTCTCTTTACTTAGAGGCCAACCAGGATGCACAGAAAACATAACTGATAACGCCTAGATAATGATTGACTAGTTTTAGTATTAATGGTGTGAGCTGTATTCCTTTTCTCTTCCTGGTTATATGTTTCATTGATGTAGTTTGCTTGTTTCTATGTAGAAGCATGATGAATTTCACTCTCTGGGATAAGAACTTCAGCGCCGGAGACAAAGGTAATTTGGTTGAGCACACCTACAGCGTCTGTGGTTTTAACGTTTTGAAACATTCCCTTGTAAATCTCTCTCTGTGATTGTAAATGTGCAGGTGGGGGCAGATGTCCAGCATCGTCCGGCATATTTTGTAAACCTTCCCTTTTGGACAGATGTTCTGAATTGTAAAGATGCCTTCTTTGTGGCAAAGGGATGATATGGAAAATGTGTTTTCATAACTATCTAGATGTTTATCTAAAACACCACGTGGACAGCAGAAGCACAACTAAGTCAACCTCATTTTTGTTTCTGTTTTGGGGTTTTTTTTTTTGAAGCAGTTTTTCTCTTCTGCTGCTGGCTACCCCTTTTTCTTCATATTCCTGCATCTCAGGCTAGATGTTTCAAGCAGAAGTTAATGGGGTAAAATGTTTCTTTTTGTCCAGTGGCTCTCCTCTGCCCCTGGCTCCTGCTCTTCCCTCAGTCCTCTCTACCTCCCCTCCTCCTGCCCTTGCCAGATGTGAGGAAGGGTGAGCTGACCTCCCACACCTGGTGCCCACCCTATGACCCTTTTCTTTCTCTTGGAAAAGTGTGAGGGATGGGGTGTGGGGAATTACATTGCCAGACACAGAGAAGTTGTTCAAAAGTGAATGCTGAAGTAAAGATGTAGTCACTGACTTTCCAAGGTTATGGGGGGCCAGCCAGATGTGTAAATGATTTTCTTTCCCCTTTCTTGACACTTTCACTGTGAAGTCACCAGCCACCTCCAGCTTCGGTGATGGTCTCCTCAGTATCCAGAGATAATTAAAAAAAAAAAAAAATAGGGTAAGACCTTATCAGAATGTTTTTGACACATAATACCTTACCTCCTTTTACTGTTATGGTTCTTTAATAATTTATAATGATATCATTCTCTGTAGCCAGATTCCTTCTCCCCCTATTTCTCTCACCCCAAAATATTCTGGGGCAGTAGAAAGAAAGCCAGAAGGATTTCCTGTCTCTAACTAGCTGTGTGCTACATGAAAAGGGTTATGCTAGGTGGTCACTAAGGTTTTCCTTAGCTCCAGGAGTCTGTGATTCTATTCCTTCCAGAGCGTATGTCTCACCCTCAGCTCCTACCTCAGACTCTTCTTTTCCTTGTCGGAGATGCATCATTTCAGACTTCCAGCAGTCCCAGGGGCCTACTCTGGGGACTAAGGCACTTTCACAAGCCTGGGGGGTGGGAGGGGGGCTCCCATTTTGTTTAGCGATGTGAATTTGTACTGTCAAAGGGTTAATCTTCCAAGACTAAAAGCAGATTGGGCAAAATCAGAGAAGATCAATGGTTGTACCCTGCCACGAGTGGGGGTGTTCAGTCATGCAGATTTCCAGCCAGATTTTTAGAAATCTGCATCACAGAAGTCACCTGGGCGTCACACCCCGAGGAACTCTGGGTTAATGTGTGGTGAACAGAAATATCAAGTTTATGCCTATAGGGCAGTTTTCATTGGCATGAGCTTCAGCACAGAAAAAATGGCTTTGGTAGTGTTAATTTTTTTATGGGCAGTTGCACGATAGCTGGTCTTGGAATGTTAGCAGCGCTGTTGCAGAACTAAAAATGTTACCTTGAGACATTTTAAAAGAGCAATGAATATCTCGTTTTAAAACACAGGCATTAAAAAATTATAAGCCTGGAAAGTCTTTTTTGGTTGTTGTTGTTGTTCTAACTCGGGAGTGTTAAAGCTGCCTTTTTCTCTCTGACTTCTCGATAAGCAATTGTAGGGCTTGGTAAATTAGTGATGACTACTTTGACATTGGGATGTTTATGTTTCAACAAGAGGTTACCTAATGTTGAGACTGTGTCCCCTTAGAAAGGACAATTTGGCTTCACCCTGTGAAGATGTGGCGGTGCTCGGGGCTGGGGTTCTATACTCTCTGGGTGCTGTGCCAGGAACAGTCCTTTGATGTGGAGGGAGTGGTTCTCAGGGAAGGCGGGCGTCATTGCCACACCTGGACTGTACCAGTGTGATGCGTGCTCCGGAAGCAATTTGCAACCAGGGGCACTTGGTGATAGCCGTCCCATGGGACTGACTCCCATTGGAGAAGTGACACCAGTCCCTACCGCTGTCTACATGGAGAGGGTGCTTAGGCCAGGGAGGATTGTCCCTCACACTTGAGAGTGGCCAAGAAGGACTCAACTTCTTGTCATCGCTTTTAAAACATAGAAACAGCATTAAAAAAATTTAAAAATGGAAAACAATTTCTCCGTCTCAAGCTTCATTTTGCTCTGCCTAATTAACTTTCTTGTAGTTTCAACATTTTCTCACTTGATATTTTACCATAAATGTGGGTCTGTATTTCTGCATTAGCTTTATAATTGCTATTATAATTGTAAATATTAATCTATGTATGATAATTTATTTTCCCCCTATTATTGGTTTCCTCCATGATTTATAATTTTATGCTATGAAATGTAATACCACAACAAATAAACTAATGAATACAGCTTTTCCTTGTTGATATGTATTTAAGAAAAATTTCTAATAATGGAATTATAAAGAGAAAGAGTGTGTAAACATGGTAATATTTTTATACATATTATAAAATTTCTTTTCTTGCTTTCCAAAAGAGTTTTAACAATTTTCAAAGCCTCTAGCATATGAGTGTACTTACTTGTACTGAGTTTAATGTTTAAAAATTGATTTTAATATATAAATTTAAAAATTATAATTAGATATATAAATCATATAAATTGGATTCATGTATAGGTATAGATAGAACCTGGAAACTTGATATTTCTCTGTGATGTGCTTCAATAATCTGTGAAGGTGAGCAGTTTGTTCATGTACTTAGAATTTGTTTTTCTCTTGTTCGAATGTCTACATCTGTCGTCTCTCTATTTAGCTTTTATAAACTTGACTTAGCAAGTTAGCTAGATGTCAGATGTTTGATACAGTTCATCTTTTAAAATTTACCATTTATTTTCCAGATTCAGATATCAGACATGAGGCTAGAACATTGTCCCTTTCTGAAAGGGGTCAGTGAGTTTGTAACCACTTCATATTGTCCATTTTTATTGGGTGTGCTTGAATATGCACAACAAAACGACTGCTTTTTAAATGACTGTTAGGGAATTGCACATAACACCTGTGCTTTAGGCCAAGTGAGTGTGAATTAAAGAGAAGAAAGATATATAATATATATCTAAATAATATTTGCATATTTATTATATATTTGTTATTATCTATATTTATGTATACATATGCACACACACACACATATATATATACACATATAAATGTAAACGAAGGCAAAATTTAGACAAAAATATTTCTGAATCCACTTAATGGCAAGCTGTGCCATCAACAGGCAGCACTATGGGGTAAAACTGAAGCAACCAAAGCTTTAATATAACCGAAAAGAACTAGAATACTTAGCTTTAGGTGTGAGAGAGATTGTAAATGAGTTGAAAACCTACTCGAGATAGATTTGGATGCCAAAGGCAAATGATACCTTCATTTTCCTGGCGTTAGGTGAGGGTAGATTAGCAATTCCTGTTACTGAGTGTGTGATTAGGAGTTTTATTGAGCAGGATATCAAAAAATTAGGAAACATGTTCTAATTTCGCAGGAGATTAATTTGGTTTCTGCCAAAGCTGGAAAACATGGTGATCATTTTTATTTTCCAGTCACACCATGACTGCATTTTGAGTTCGTTATAACTATGTTCAGTGCATTCTAAGTAGAGTGTTTTGTCCATATAGCATTTAGAATTTGTTTGCAAAGGTGTTCTTTAATAGGTGACTTCTATTGCAATGAATCAATCCACAGATACACGTATTTCTTAAAGACAGATATAAAGGTTCAGGATAGGGGCACCTGGGTGCCTCAGTTGGTTGAGCATCTGACTCCTGATTGCAGCCCAGGGCATGATCTAGGGGTCATGAGACGGAGCCCCATGTGGGGCTCTGTGCTCAGCAGGGAGTCTGCTTGAAATTCTCTCCCTCGCTCTTTTACTTTGCCCCCATTCGTGCATGGGCACACACTCACTCTCTCTTAAGAAAAATACAGAATAGAGAAATAAGCAATTTTTTTAGTCCAGTGATTCCAGCTCTTATTTAATCATTAACTTAACATCCTACCGTGGATAGATAGAGCATTCAACAAACTTTCCATGCCGGAGCGTATTAATATCAAAAAGCAGAGCAGTAAAATCATGGCAGCCTGACCACCAAGGAATGGCATTAGAACACAAAAATAAACACATGAAAGGTGGACTTTGTGTCCACTGCGAGTCACACCACTCACAGATGCCAAGTATTATTAATTCTTGGATACGATAAGGTGCTTATTGCCTTTATTCCTTAAAGAACTCCTTGACAATTCAGCACCTTGGTCTAACAATTCCAGACCTGACTTGCTGCTGCTTATTAATTAAATTCACTTAGTAATTAGAAAGAACTTATGTGTCTCCCCCGTTCCTCTCCCTGCCTGAAATTCTTAAACAAGCATTGGGTATGTGGTAAATGGTGCGTTTTAATAAATGTTTTGTAAAGGCCAATTATTCAGTCAATATTGAATCGTGTGATAGGAAATACGGCTGCTTGGCTACAGGGAAGATGTCTACATGCTATTGGCATCTGTTGGGTAGGTAATGTTCTTAAACCACCTGGCCTTCTTCCAAACTTTGATTATTCATAAATCTGTTGAGTGTGGCAAGTTGCACTATTAGCGTTTAATCTTTTATTGAAGCAAACTCAGGAGACTGAAATCTATTTGCTTTAGCAAGCTTGTTCACTGATAAATGTACGATTTAAAATTTTCCTTTTGTGAATTCCTCAGTGCAAGAAAAACACAGCTGGGCACAGCAGAGATCATATTTATCTTTTCATTAACTAAAGTACAAGAAGATAGTGGCGTTGGAGGCTTATAAGGAGGGCTTGCTAAAGAACAGTCCTCCTCCTGTTTGCACACCCACTTGAGAAAAGCTTTCCAAACAAGTCTTTGAGATACTTGCGAGAAAAGCTAGTTGAATTGTCAAAAGAAGACCAAGTGAATGCAGATGAAGTGGTTGGATTTCAGATAACATTTTCCCCCTGAGTGTTCAGATTGGTTAAATATTAGAGGGAGATAATGTCGCTGTTTGTCGCCGTAATTTTAGACATAGTTCTTTTTTCACAAGGTTGGTGAGAAAGGCATATCAAAGATTTTCCATCCCAGATGATTTAGTTCCAGTGTGGTAAAAGGGCATTGTAGGTACAGAAAGGTTGCTTGGATATTAAGTGCCAGACAGGAACATAGAAACTTTGTACAGAGTTTATAATAGAATTTTTTGTCTTGAGATTAACTCAATAAATGGATTGGCTGTCATGGGGGGGGTTAACTATATATTTTTAAAAAAATTTTCAACATTCTTTCTGCTAGAGGGAAGATTATGATAATTTTTTGTGAGATTTTAGGGTACTTATTTGCAATATGCACTAAACCAGGCCATCAGGTGCAATCTTCCAGAATGAAATAAGTGACTTCTGGCTTATATGTGTTAATATTAAATTCTCCACTTAGGAGAGTAAGGTGAAATTATAAGGCTCTCCCCTCACCCTCACCTTTCCCTGCATCCCTGGGTCATGAGGGCCGAGATTGCTTTTGTGTTTTTATAGTTCCTCCAATCCCTGGCAAAATGGCATGTACACAGTAGGTGACTAATAACTACAGACTGATTTGTGCATCCCTTTAGAGCTGCTGGGCTCTGCAAAGATGGGCTCTGCTGTAGATCTGTTCTTCTGTCACCTTTTGTCACTCAAAAGGAATGGGAAGAACAGAAAAGGGAAAAAGGAGGCTCTTTTCCAGCCAAGTGCTATGAGGCTCCAAACCCCTTGAACTCAACTCTGTCCAGGGTTACCAGGCATAGGCTAATGGCCCATTGTATGAGTCACACAACCTGGACTGGGGTTAATCTCTTCCCTATCGCCCATCCTTCAAGCCCTAGAGATGCCTTTCCTATGTGGGACCAGAAGCAGGCAAAGACAGCTTTTCCTTGCCTTTACTTACCAGTCCTGTTTAGATTCTATGAGAATTAGGACAAAACATTTTCTGTTAGTCATGGCATTTATTAAAACGTTAGCTTACTTTAATTAAAACTTTTATAAATGGTCATCTACTGGTTTATGGATTCTAAGGTTTATAACTTCTTGTCTTTATTTTTACTTTGTTTTAAAATTTACCAACCCAATATCAAGGTTTTTTTTTTTTTTTTAATACATGGGCATTTGAAATAATACTGGAAATGTAGAGATGAGCGGTTGAAGAGCACAACTAGTGACATGAAAGATGTTTCCTTAAGATCATCCAGCCCTGCTCACTTAGTATATAGAGAAGAGAACTGAGGTCAAGAGACGGGAAGAGAGCTTTTCAAATGCTACAGAGTTCGTGGAAAGTTGAGAACTATAAAACAAGCTTCAAGCCAATACTTTTTCAATTTCCTTGTTTTATCTGAGTAACAGAGACTTCCAAAAACAGGGGCTTAAAATCTAAAGAAATATGAAGGCTGGAAACCAACTATTGCAGCTCTATGATGTCAGGAACCCTATATCCTTCTAGCTTCCTGCTATATGTACTTTATTAGATGTGACCTCCATCCTCGTGTTCTCAAGATGGTTGCAAAGTGCCAGCCATCCTGTGCATATTCTAAGCAAGGTAAATGTCAAGAACAAGAAAGAGTAGTGCATGCCAGTAAGTCAGCTCCCTCTGAAGAGCTTTTCAGGAAGCACCCAGCCAGTGATAATTGTGTATATCTAATTGACCAGAACCGGCTGCAAGGCAAGTTAGGAAATGTAGTCATTTTTCCTTCTTTCTTCGTTCTACCTTCCTGTGTTTCTCTTTCTCTCACTCTCTCTCTCCTGCACCTTCTCTCTATCTCCCTGTAATGCACTGAATGAAATTGGACTTAATTCTTAGTAAGATAAAAAACAATTGATATTGATAAGCAACTTCCTGTCTTTGCACCATGCATTTCCTATTAAGTAATTACTTTAGGGTTTGGAAGTACAAGATTCTACAGCATGTTTTTCTTGCTAGCATTTCCTAGGTTAAGGAGACCAAGCGTAGTATGGGACCAGAAATTCAGGTTGCTTTATGCGAGAGAAACAATGGGAGGAGAACTTAGGAACTGTCATCTCTGACCTGTGCTTTGACTTCCCATGTTCAGTAAAACACAGCTCTATTATTTCTGTTAGCTTGAAAGTGAGCCTGGCAATGAATACCATGCAGAGTTCTCCTAGGCATGCTTCAAAGCTAACTAATGAAAACTGTTTAAATATTTAGAGGTAAATAACAAATAGTTTACTTCACCCTGAATGTTTATTGCGTACACAATTTTCAAAAGCCTGAAATTACAAACCGTAGTAGGTAATTTAGGACCATAACTAACAACGACAGAACCACCCAGGTCCTGCTGAGGTGAAGGAAGCATACTCACATAAAACTTTACTAGTAAATACATCTGTGGGCAACACAAAAGAGAATTGATTTGCTCATAGCTAATTGTTTATGAGATTTATGGCGCTGTGGCTATGAGTTTCTCTGTAACTAAAGTTTGTTTCCTTTGTTGAGTTAATTTATTTATGTTGATTTAAGTGTAAGATAATTATTTAGTGTAAGAGATTTGCCAAAATGAAAGCCCTCCTCAGTGTCACACTGGCAGCCATGTTATCTTGTAACTAACACACTCTCTGTATATTGTTTGTTCTGGGCAGGTTACAGATTTGAGACCTCTAAAGACATCTAGAGAATTCAAGAAGCAATATGTGGGAGGACTCCTACACCTTAAAATCCATTAATGTCACTGTGTCCCCTAAGTGAAGAATGGCTTCACAGCTCAGTGCTACTGACTCCTTAGCTCCTGAGTACTGTAGGACCATAGGTCCTAGGGAAGGGAAAGAATTGTGGAGAATTAAAATCTGATATTGTACCTTGCATACCAGGTACAATGTAGTCAATGATGAGGATAGAACCCATCCTTTCCCATTAGACCTTTTCTAAAGTACTGGACCTGATACGAATTCACTTACCATTTTATTCTCCTGGTGGTGTTTCATTGCACTCAGGGCTGGCCAAGGGCCTTTGGGTTCCCAGCTCGCTGGTGTCATACATCCCTTCACTTCAGATCTGTTTTTTTGAGAAGAACCCAATGACAAGGCTTGTCACCCTAAATCTTTGAGTGATTACTGCTGTTGTCAAGTTCTAAACCTTCACTCACCATTTTGAAAATTGGACCTATAGATGTTAGCAACATTAATATTAGTATTAGTAATATATTAGAGCTTTGTAGGTGTATTTTACCAAATAGCTGTTGCCTATATATATATATGATATATATATATATATATCATATATATATATATATTTTTTTTTTGCCATGGGGCAAGAATCTTGTGAATATATGGATTTTCAAATAACAGAGTTTCTTTGGAGCTCGTCTCTGTCTGCACACATGGCATGTACGGCCGTCTGTCTGGATTCCATCATGCCTGCCTGCCATATCTTATCAGTGCAGAGCCCTGTGAAGAGGATCCTATATATTAGCCACAACATGACCTGTGTGGCCAGGAGCAGCCCTAGCAATTATCCCACTGGTGGTGCAGTGATTTAGAATGAACAGCTCAAGGATGCCATTATTTACCATATATCATATCCCAAGATAAGGTTATAAAATCTTCCCCCCCAATTGGAGTTGATTTATATACCAAGAATATTGGCAACCAAGCTTTTTCTACCTTCTTTTTGTTTTGCAGCTGCTTAAGTAGATCCTAATTGGTAGAGATCCTGACAATTCTAGCTCTGGACTAATATAACTACTTGAAGCAACAGTTAGCCCTGAGCACAGTCCCCAGCCAGGCTCCTGGTGGGAGTCCATGGGAATAATCTTCCCTTGGCAGCTGCCTGAGCAGCCGTCTGTGGAAAGGATGGCTGTTGGTTGGCAGAGCAAGAGTGGGTCTGTATAGCACATTAGGTTTAAATACCCACTGTTTGCATAGAAAGCTTCAAAAACTTATGTAAAACACATAAAGCAAACCTATATAGTAGGTGATGATTTGGATTTCGTATTTGAAGCAAAAATACATCTCACAGTAAAAGGGGATAAGATGATGCTTCTCTGAGTCTGCTTTCTTAAGGTTTCAGATTAGATAGCTTCTAAGACCCTTTCTCTTCTAACATTCTGTGGTTGCAAATCACTAGATAGTCTCAGATATGTAATCATATTTGTACCTGATCCTTTGCTATTTTTTAGGTATTGTTTTTTTATTTATAGCTTTATTATTTCCATAAAGCACTCAAGGCAACTTGCAACAGAAATACAGGTACCAAGGGGGCAGGAAACAAGACAATCAGCATGAGATAAAAGGAGGAGAAGGAGATGGGAGAGAGCTGTATATTTAACTCTGAAGAGAGCTCTAAGAAACAATAGACTCTGTCTCTGAGCTTCCCAGTAGCCCCAGCAAAAAAACAAAAACAAACAAAAAAAAACAAACAGCACCGATTTGTGGAAGAGAAAAGGGCACATGTTTATATTCTTTTATTGCATGTTATATTCACATTTTCCCCAGAGATTTGGAAATTAAGTATATTAGAACACTTTGCAAAGTCTACTTAGATTTCAGATTTTAATTCCATAGCTATTAATCCTGCCCATAGAATACCTAACATCTGAATCTGTCCTGTGTGGGAGTGATCATGCTCCTATTTAATCTCTTAATTAACGCTATATTTCATTTTCCTATCTCAACATGTACTTTATCGAGCTGAGGGGATAGTTGGTTTCTTACACATGGAAAAAAAATCAATTTTCATTTGTTATCCTTCTGCTAACATGTTGTGAAATTTGACATATGAAAAAGAAGCAAAATAATTTTATTTAATAATAAGTTTTCACTGGGAGGGTAGGATTTGGACCCATATCCCCCCATTTCTCCAGTTCCTTCCTGCTAAAACAGGGGGAAGATATTTTTATGCAAGCAAATGGGTCCTTGCTTTTAGCTATTATAAATAATCTTTATTAATCTTTGATAGTCTAACTTCTCTTTAAGACAACAAACTTGGAATTTTATTTAATATTTCAGTGGTGAAATTAATTGGGATCTAGAATTAACATATATTTTTCTTTCAACCATCTTATTCAAAGAACATTTAAAAACAGACTGCGCATGCACGTGCACACCTGGCTGAGAAGAAAGTGCTCTGTATATTATCTAAAGAGAGATTTACACAGAGGAGCTCCAGCTCTGTCAGTTTTCAGTGGCAGGAACCTAAATGCCTTTTACCTCAAGAAAAAGTAACCTATAGCTAATGTAAATCCAACTTATTCTTTAAGGGAAATTTATGGGTTTTCTTATTTTGTGTTAGGAGAAAAGACAGGACAAAAGTATTAGGGAAAGAGTATTAAGGATAGAGACAACCGAACTGGAGTAAAGATGTGATTGTCCTCAGTTCTGTCCCCGGCCCTGAGATGGTAGCAACCTCCGGCATCCATGATGTCACTCCTCGTCTCCAGTATAATAGATGTGCCTCTTTGGGGCAAAACTAAAATAAATTCATTTTTTTCTGTCACTGCATTAGTCACAATAATTAATGTCCATTCCCTGAACAGCTCTATCCCTTAATCTCATGGCTCACCACAGCAATAGTATGTATAGTCTTGCTCAATCTGTGTTTTGTGCTGATGGGTGGGCAGGAGAGGGGCGGGTCCAGAAATGGGCTTGTGGACCCTGGTTTTCTTGTGATGCTCCCATTGCAACACAAGTTTTCTTTCTTTTTTTTTAATTGTTTTTTATTAACATATAATGTATTATTAGCCCCAGGGGTACAGGTCTGTGAACTCCAGGTTTACACACTTTATGGCACTCACCATAGCACATACCTTCCCCAGTGTCCATAACGCAACCACCATCTCCCTACCCGCCACCCCCCCCGGCAACCCTCAGTTTGTTTTGTTTTGTGAGATTAAGAGTCTCTTATGGTTTGTCTCCCTCCTGATCCCATCTTGTTTCATTTATTCCTTTCCTACCCCCTAAACCCCCCAAGCGACACAAGGTTTCTAAAGTTATCCTGGGAGAGGAAGAGAGAGATGAAGAGGAATCACGGACTCTAATGTGCCCTATGGAAGTTACCATCGTCTTGGTTTATATCTCATCTGTCAAACTCAGTCTTATGGCCTTAGCTCAGGGCAAGCAGAGCTGGGAAGTGAGGGGATTAAATACAGGAATTACTCTGGGATGAGAAAACTTTTCCTTGGTATCTGAGAAACATTTTGTGCAACAAAATTGCTTTGCATGGTACATCAGAGAGGGCTTCCTGGAGGAAGCATTTGACTAGGCGTTTGGTCAAAAAGGGTACTTCAGTCACAAAGGCCTATTGTCCTATTGTGACAAATAGCAAAGTATGTGCTATGCTATGAAATAAAAGTGTATTGGTATTACTAAAATGCCTTTGGTCAGCAGCAAAGACTTATTATTTTTAAACTTTTGGACCATTGCTATTACTGGTTAGAATGGAAGCTCCTAGAGAACAGTGTGTTTTTCATCTGATCTGTTCACTGACTTACCCAAGCACCTAGGTCAGGGCCTGGCACAAGATAGGGACATGCCACAGATACCTGATGAACAAATAACAACTTACCAAGGACTCAGCCAGTATGCTGGTTTCCTTTTCCCTGTAAAACCAGAGGTAATAGATTCTATTAAGATTGTCTCTTTACAGTCAAAGATGGAGTGTGGAGCTAGTATTTAGAAAGTAAATGGTCCTTCTGTGCTGCTTTTTTTGCGAAGATAAAACCAGAAAGGTGAGCGCTATCCAGTCGGTGGTTAGAACCACAGTCTCTCTACACTGATAAATCCTCTTTTTCAAGTTTTTAAAAAACTGTTGAGGAGAAAACTGACTGCAGCTGAGCTACACAGAACTTTGAATATCTTACATCAATAATTTGACATGGTGCACAATTAGTCAATAAACACAGCGCTCCATGCATATGGAATCTGTTACTGAATAAGAGCCAAGGAAATAATTCTGATCTAAATTTATATATCTTAGATGTTAATAAAGCTAATTTATTTTGTCTTCTAGAATATCTCTTTGTCTCTTACAATAAAGTTACATTTATTTAACTTTTATTTAGGAACTAATATTTCAGACAGAGGCTGTTCATGTTTATACTGTTTGTGAAAGAACAACTTGAAAGGAAAACTTATTGTGTGACTAGGATCCCCAAGGGAATGAACAAACTATTTATGGAAAAAGTAGTCTAAGATTATGGAATGTAATCATTGTTCTTTTATCACATCTTTGGAGTCATTAGAACTAGTTGCCTATCTATATGCTGAATTCTGACACACAGTACATGCCATCTTTTCACTAATGATTTGTTAAAAATCTGTCCTAACTATGACTAAGTAGTTTAAAATATTCAGTAAATATACTCATTAACAAGTAATAATTAAACCTACTTCCTCTGCCTGCAAGGAAATTTAAGAATAACTTTTTAATCTTATCTTGTTTCTCTCAGCTACCCTCTATTGACCAACAAATAGAAAAATCTAGATTTTGTTTCAACATATATTATCATTCTTGACAAGTGCAGAAACCAAAAAGGGGGAAAAACAAGCTCAGTGTATAGCTATTTTAGCAGACTTTGATCATGTTGGAATATGGGCAGTGAATAGAGACTGATAAACTCATATAGTTCTTTGCCATGAAGTCTACTTTAGCGTGAAGCCAAAAAATGAGAGGGATAGGCTTACTTTTCGCAGATTTAACCAAGAACAATGACACCATTTGCAACCACAGCGCAGAGCCAAAAAAAATCATTGCCAGCATGCCAATGTATACTCCCTAGAGAATAAGTGGAAAATGAGAAACGCCTGTCAGAGATTAAGTTCTATTTCTAATGGAAGCACAGAGCAGACTGATGTCTTTTTAATGAAAATGAACATATCACAACAGATGAGTTTTATTTGTGAGTTCCAATGTGAGTTCTTTAGAACTCCCGGCACTGGATATATTCTTTTTAAAAGCAGATTTCAGAATGCAATAAGTTTAGCGAGTTGAGGAACCAATACAGATGAAATGTTTACTGGACTAAGTGTTAGGGAATCTAATGTCATCTAAAAATAAAGGGACACAAACCTATTAAATACCAACTAGTAAAAAATTAAAATTAGAGGTGAATGAACATTTCCCCATTTTGTACTTACTATCAGTTGTAGCTGGTAACATATAAAGAGTTGCCTTGTGTCAGTCACTGTGCTAAACACTTTATATGCACGAACTCATTAAACTCTCATAAGAACGCATTTGACAGAGGGAAACACTGAGGCACAAAGAAATTAAATAATATGACCAAGGTAGCACAATTAGTGAGCTACGAAGTTTAGATTTGATCACACAGAGTCAGGCTCCAGACGTTGTACACTTAACCCAATACAAAGAGTGAAATCACTTGCTCTGTTTTTAGTGAACATTTTCCTTGTTGAATACTTTGAGTCCATATGCCCTGGACTCCAGGAGGCTCTTTGAAAAGTAGAGTGTATTTTGAGGGAAAGAAAAGGAAAAAAAAATGACCACAATAGAACCCAAAACCCTACATGTAGCATTAAGTGATGTTCATAGGACTGATCTGGAAGCTAGTTATAGTGAGTAACATAAGATTTGAGCCAGTACCTTAAAATATGTGGGAAAAAGAAAGTGAACCATAGAGGACTGAAAAGCTATAGGAGGACAACCTGATTTGTTTCTCTAAGAGAAAGCAGCCAGGAGGAGTTAAGAAAACAAAATCAAAAAGTGTAGGACGCTTTTCCCTCTTGTCTTGGCTTCTGTCTTGGCTCCCTTGACCCCATAGTGCTGCCTGTTAAATATGACACAACCCATTAGGGCAGATCTTGAGAGAGAACGGGGTTGGCCCTAGTAGCCTAGTAGTTCAACTGGAAGAATTCTCTCTGCCCATGGGTGAGTAGAAACCACCTGAGATTCAGGATCCCAAGCCCTAGGCTGTACCTTGTCAGTGTTCTGTGTGTGGACTCAGGCTTATCTGTAAAACTGGAATGCTAAAATAGCCACTTTATTGGGATTATTTTAAGTATTAAATGAGATTAAACGTGAATAGGACGTGAAGGCACTTTTCAGTGAATACAGACAGTAGTTGATATTATTAAACTTAAGTGAGTTTGGGAATTATTTAGGGCAGCAGAGGTGCTTAAATCCTTTGTGACAAAATTGTGATTTAGTGGCTTTGCCTGACACAGACATATTGATCACTCCCTATTTATAGGTCATTGGTATGGGTACTCTCAGAGTGGCTAGACATAATTCCTGAGGTACGTATTATCTGAAAGGTGAGCAAGCAGAACCTAACAAAACAACAACAAACATTTAAAGAAAGAAAGGAAGAAACAAACAAACAAAAATACTCAAAGCAACAACAAATTTAGAAGCACAAAGTTCAGAGAAGGGAGCCAAGAAGGATTTGGTGAAGGGGTTGGAGCAAGTGATGTTAAATCCATGGTTTAATATGGCAACTGACTCAGCAGAATTTAGGAGAACCGCAGTGGAGAGACCAATGGATTTATCTTTTTTTTTTTTTTTCTAAATGAGCAATTAAAAATAACCTATGACTTGGGCAAGTTGCCCCACTTCCTTGGGCTTCAATTTCAAAACTGAAAAAAAAAAAAAAAAGTGTGATTATAATAAACTCTCAAGTCCCTTCTAGCTCTACATCCTGGTTTTTAAGATCTTTCTATGACGGGTTTGTCATGAGTTTTCTGAAATCTACTTTTCCCTTTTAAGACATTACCACAGCTTACACATGATAGGAGCCTTCTTGTGAAATAAGATAAGAAGGTACGTATGTATCAAAATAAAATAGATAGGGAGCTCCCCTCTAATTGCTAGATGAGATGCTGCCTAATTCATGAATTGTTTAACAAAGCCAATTAAGTCTTCAAAGAAAAATACAATATACAGGTCATATCTCTAAAGAAGTAGAAGCAATTATCTGCACAATTCAGGCAGCTTCTCCACAGCTCTCTGGTTTTACTTGATTGAGAAAAGACCAAAATATTATGTGATAGAAGGAAAAAAAGGGAAGAGAGAAGGGAATAAATGTAATTATCCAAGGTCTTTCTCTGGGGAAGTAATCATTTCAGCCTCCTTGGCTGAGCTGCCATGTCCCTGAAATCGGAAGAATTAGAATAAAAAAATTGTGCAAAAATTAGTTTATACAGAGTTTTGGGATTTTCTTCAATGAGGCTTTGAATAAAAACCTGAAGATTAAATAGCTTCCTAGCCCCGGTCTAATGCTACATAGAATCGACTATTACACCAACATAAATATAGAGTGGTAACAGGAGATTGATCAACTTTGGTAGAGAATTTCAACTTTGATGCCAGAAATTCAAAATTATCCTGGCAGAGGAGAAGGATATACTTAATGTTTTCTGGAAGAAACATGCAAATTACCTCATTCTTAAACATTCCCTAGAGGCCATTATTATTTTTTTATTCCATTCCCAAGTATTACTCACAAAGTGGAAAGGGATGACCAATTTCTTAAAATGCTCTTGACACTCTATGGTGTTTATAATGTATATTGTAGCCTTAGCTGAAGGCCAGGTACGTTTGCACCAGCCATTTATATTTCTCCGGCTTTGCTCCTCTCTCTCTTTCTTTCTTTCTCTTTCTTTTCTTTCCTTTCTTTCTTCCTTTCTTTCTCTCTCTTTCTCTTTCTCCCTTTCTCTCTCTCTCCTTCCCTCTCTTCCTCCCTCCTTCCCTTTCTTTTCTTTCTTTCCCTTCCTCCCTCCGTCCCTCCGTCCCTCCCTCCTTTCCTTCTTTTCCTTTTTCCTTCCTTCCTTCCTGATATCATTTTCATTGAATTAGTTTTAACCAACTATAAGATTTTTAAAAAATCAAATAAATTCTCATTTTTGGACCACTTATGAGTCATTCTTTTTACATCTGTTATCTTTATGGTTAACTCCACAGCCTCCTGTGAAGCTGTCTCTGTTTGCTCAGCTCCAGCTCTTGCTACCTTAGGACTTATTTTAGGACAGTCAGCATCTTGGCAACTGGGAGATTAGGAGATGGCTCCATACTGGCTCTGCTAGGACTGGGACCCTGGCAAATCATTGTTCTTGGCCTCAGTTTCCACATCTGTAAACTCACTGAGATGAGGGTATGAGAAGGTAAGAGCAGGGAGTCTAGACCCTCTTTTCCATCTTTTCTGTCCTGTGGTTCAGAACTCTCCTTTCTGATCCCCTGCCGATCATCCCCTGCTGATGACTGAGCATATCTGCTGGATCCAGCTTAAAACACTTTGATACCGACATCCAACATCTCCTTCTGTGGAAATGTGTCATCCCTTAGACTAGCTCCATCTTCTGCCAACTTGCGATCTGTGCTATTGAATCTGCTTATTTTTCCCTTATATTCTCTCAGTAAAAGTCATGGCCTTCATGACACTTAATCTTCTAAATGACTAATAGAAATAATTGATCAAAGAGTGAAATCACATCTTGGTGCTGCAATGTATATGCTATAGGTCTATTTTTATTTCAGGATAACTTATATATAACCTTGAATTTTAAGTTCAGTAGAACAGGCAATGTATTTGTTTAGAGGGCAGGACCATTAAAGTCAATGATTTTTTTTTTCTTGTTTGAATTGGATAAAATTGTAATATATCCTTTACGTCACAGTAGCACCCTAGTGGTTATCATATTGCATTAGTTACATGAGTTTTCAGGGAACATTATACAGTATATATTGCCTCCAGTAAATACACCAGTCATGCTTATGGTTACATAGTCAGGGCCAGGAAATTTAGGATGACATTCCCTGCAGGTTAGTAATTCTACCCATTATTTATATTGGTTTGATTTGAAACTAGATGAGGCTAAGTATTTTTGAAGAATTTTCTGACAGAATTCTAGAAAAACTAGGGAATGAATATTTAAAATGGGTTAAATATCTTTGGATTCTTTTTTTTTTTTTTTGAGATTCCCTAAATTTTATCATAAAGTCAAATCGTTGAGAAAGTCAGGAGAGAGCATATTCTGAACATAAGATACAAACACATCTCATCTATAAATTGAAACCACTCATAAATAAAAGCTATCATGGGTATATACTTCTGGCCTGCTCCAGGAGAACAAAATTACTCCAGTTCTTAAAGAAATGGAGAAAAAAATTAGTAACGAGACTGTGACAGAGTTACTGAAGCAGATGTGGAAATTGTGGAACATCATCTTGGCAGATGAAATAGCCTCACCAGCTGGATGTCTTCTGAAAGTAGGAATTTATCATGTTGAAGCCACAATACAGAAGTCAGGACTTGAAAATGGTTGTCATAACAGCGCAAGATTTTGATGCAAACACTAGATGATTGTAATGAACTTGACCACTGAAGTCTGTGCTGCCACAATGAATTCAGACCAGATTATTCTGAGCTTCTAAAATAGCATCTTAACTTCCAAGGAGACCAAGCTTATATAGCTTATATATCTCAGGAGCAAACATAAAAGTAAAGAGGCTGATCAATGAAACTTCTTCTGAGCTACAGCATTGTGTTTAGTTCAATTATCTAATAATCTAATCCCTTCCTGGAGAAGTTCTCCATACCTACTGTCTGGGAGAGGCAATACAAGCACAGAGAAAAGTTCGTTTTTGCCTAGTAAGTGACCAGAAAGGACTGCACTGCATTTTAATTTTAAAAAGTGTGGTACTACTCCGTTCACAAGACTGGTGTGTTAGTTAAGCGAGATGCTGTGGTTTTGTGTCCTTGGCGATTTCTTTTCTCTTCCAACGTATGCCATTTACTTCTCTGTCAATTAGGAAAACCATCATAAGTAATAGGAAGAAATAGTAGCTGTGTGATTCTGAGCAAGTTAGCTAAAACTGGAAGAAGTGGATTATCAGGGAAGTCAAATGGGTTTCAACCCTTAGGTATCCTTTCTGTTGGTAGATCTCTGATCCTTTGGAATATTCCAGAAGTTGTGGTCTGGCTCCATGGCCTGCTAGCAGCAAGGCCAGCTATGCTTTGTGAGGGGAGGAGGACACTCAAGGGTTCTGGTTTTGCCACTGCTGACCTAGATGAACTCCCAAGACTCCATCTAGATCTGTCATTCTGCCCTCCTGCACCACCATCAGTTCTTCTGTGTCAACTTCCAGTTGTTTTCCTTGCCCTAGAACATCCTAAGTCTTCTGGAACTTTTCCAATTTTTTTCTCGTTTTCATTGTGATACCCAGTAGATATCTTCTTCCTTTTTCATACTTCGTGGGAGGTATTTTCTGAAAACAATACTATCATGTCAGTCGAGAACAGAACTTGTCACGAACAACATCACGTATTTGACATGAAAGCCCAGGAAAGTGTTGTTCACTGTGTTTTCTTAATATAAAAAAATGAAATATGCAAAAAACATTCTGTTCCTGAGAGAACAGGTTGTTAAGAACGTGAAGCCACTAGAATGTAAGCATCAAGTACAAGAACTTTTATCATGAAGAGTGCCTGGAACCAAGTAGGTGCTTACTAGCATTTGTTAAATCAATAAATTAATATCTGTGGACTCAGGTAGAAGAGACTCTTATACCATCTCTTGGCTTGAGAATCTCGGGCAGTGGGGCTAGATCAAAAACAAGAAGTCAGTTCCTAGGTTTAGAGTTCAAGTCCATGGATGACACATTCCTAGAAAGTTATTTGGTTGTGATAGATGACATCCTATACTATAGATCTCAGCCTTTATTTTGCTTCCCAAAAACATCTTCCAGTTGGTTACAGATGTTCAGTCCAAGATTTTCACTTTCCCCTCCTCAAAATAGTCTGCTTAAGTTCTACCTAAATGGCCGTGGGAATTCTGAAGAGAGAATTTTATTAATAGAAAAAGCCATCACTTGATTATTATGATGAATAACTTACACAAATTGTTTTGACAAGAAATTACTAATATTTTATAGAAATTATAATATCATTATTCTTTGGATCATCACAATACAACTTATCACTTTCACTTATCACTATTCAATTAAACTTAACCTAATAAGAATGTAATGAGTACCTCTAGCTGTGTTAAATATGGTTGGGGACAAAGAAGTATAAAGTGTGATTAGGGTACACGGTTTGATTTCTTCTTTGTTAGGGATCCTTTTCTATATGCATTTATGTTGACTTTATATGTTTGCATTAAGGTGTTTTTTATTTTATTTATTTGACAGAGAGAGAGAAATCACAAGTAGGCAGAGATGAGGGCAGAGAGGGAGAGGAGAGGAAGCAGGTTCCCTGCGGAGCAGAGAGCCCGATGCAGGGCTCGATCCCAGGACCCTGGGATCATGACCTGAGCTGAAGGCAAAGGCTTTAACCCACTGAGCCACCCAGGCGCCCCATGCATTGAGGTGTTTTAAGAATTATCTCTGCTTTTCCTTTTACATGGGAAAAAAAAGTTCTACAAATATGTAAATTCAGAAAACAGTATGAAATATGTATACCTGTATGTTCCATAAGCAATAACATTTTCTTAAATAATATATAATTACATGTTTTCCTACAGTGAAAATATGTTAACTTTAAGGTCCTGATGATTACCATATTTCATACTGGTGTGTGTTCGAAACAATTTTTAGAAAATGAAATCTAATAACTCAAGAAGAAACGAAGCAACAGTGCTTGGACTTGTTGAGAATTCCTTTTGTGACGTGCTGCAGAGATGTTTCTTCCCCCTCTCATCGGTCAGCTTTAGTAGTTCATTATGTCAAATTCAAATTCTGTCAGTCACTGTCTAGATGTACAAAGACTCACAAAGGTGCGTGTGCATGTGCACACATGCACACACACATATATTTTAAATTGTGGGGACTTTTGTGAAGTTGCAATTTCCAACCAAATTCAAACCTTTTGACATTTGATTAACATATTGTGCTCAGATTTGTATTCATTTATACTTGGCAGAATAGAATGCAACTTCCTATTTTGAGGGGGGGAATGCTAAAAACCCCTAGTTTTAAAAAAAGCTAAAAAAAACCTCTAGTTTTAAGAAAGACAAAGCTTTTGAATGTCAAATGGCTCTTACAGAAAAATATTTGATGAGTTAAGTGTAAAAAATAAGAAACATATGGATTAAATTTCACTGAAAATGCACATGGGCTTAAAAATTAAGGGAGAAAGTACTTGGCAAAATATGGTTTTGGTTTTGCCAAATCCAAAGTTTGAAAATAGATGAAGACATTGAACAAACCCAAACCATACCTGGTGTTAGCCATCTGCTAGCCTGCTGTCTACAAAAACCTTTTGATGCAGACTGGATTTCTAAAACTGTTAATGACACCTGAATTTGCTACGTGGTCTCTTCTATCTTCTAGGGCCTCTGCACGCCAGCTACCTTGATGGTGTAAATGTGTAGACCTAAACTTTGTTAACACATTTCTTGTGATGATACATCTAAAGGTCTTTTTAAGGAAGAAATTAGTGGTCTTTTTAAGGAAGAAATTAGTTTGAGAGGTGACTGTATTACTAATTCAGTGGATGTTATCTTTAAATATACAAATTAAGTATTTATAAATATATACATTATAATGATAAATGCTATACTTGTTTTATATAAAATTTAAATATTTGAATGTTACTATATTGAAATATTTTGCTATATTATAGTACAGACTAATTTCTAGTAATATGTACTTGGCCCGATCCCCCAAATCTCTACTTTCCAATGTACCAAAACACCTTTTCTGTTTTTCTCTTCTGATGCCTAGCATTTAGACCATTTATTATGGTTATCTACATGTGTAGCATCTCTCCCCTCTCAAACTAAAGTTCACCTTGTGAACAATTTCTGTCTGATGTGTATTCTTATTGTCAATGTTATCTAGGCTACTATATTTAAATAAATAACTTTAGGTGAAAGTTGTTACATGCACAGATAAATATTTTACAAAATATTTCAATAATCTTTAAAAATGAACTATTTTACCATCTTGTCCAGGCCTATCTTTTCTACATTTCCTATATATTTATAAATAGTGTAATTTTATATTTGATTAACCCTACCGTACACCCACTTCTGACCAGGAACAGGTTCATGTGAATTTCTAGTAGCATGATCTCAACCAAAGAAATGTGTGTGAAGAGCTGTACAAGAGGCATACAATAAATGATACACACAGTTTGGGTTGTCTTTCCCCTCCCCCAGTCTGTTTCTATAAGGACAATTTAGCAGTAGGTTCCTATTCCGAGTAGCTAGACCTCCCCTGAAACATATATTTATGCTCCCACAGCCAACAGGACTTTTAATAAGGGAGCACCACTTTACTTTGCAAGCAGTAGTAGGATATGCCTATATTTTAACTATACACATATTCAAAAGTTCCAAGTCTCTCTGTAGTGCTGTCCACATTTCATGCTGGAGACACTTGGCCACGACTCAATTCATATGTCCTACAGGGTTACATATGATGTGGCTCCTCTCCCACTGGGTTACACAGGATATGAGCTGGATCCTGGCGGCTTCTGAAACAAGAATGAGAGAAGCTCTTGTGGAGTGAATTTAAAGAGAGAAAAAACCTCTCTCTGGCATCGAAGTCACTGGAAGTTTGGCATGTCTAACTGGGAGTAGACCTTGGCTCGCAGAACTGAAAGATAGCTAAACAAAGATTTGTTCAATTTGATAAACTCCCTGGCTAAGACTGCCTTGCCAACTTTCTTTCTAAAGCAACTTTTCACAGCTGAATTATAAAACCTTGAAAATCAAGGGTTTGTAATGGAAATGCTGACAGATGCAACTAACGTAAAGTTGTGCCAACCAAGCATTGCTATCATATTTTATAACTGTCTGAGAAGCTCGTAGAGCGGAATGGTACATTTGTTTCACAGGATCCATTTCCTTTGCTTAAAACTACCAAATGGCCTCATGGTAGACTCCTTCACACTTAGAGCTGTCTTGATAGAAATATATACAGATATATATTATGAAGAGAAGTGTCGAAACTACTGACTTCCTTTGAGGCTTGAAAGCAACCGTTGTCTCATTCTATATTCTAGTTTTAAATTTGATAAAGAGAACTCAGACCCTACCATTGGTGCCTAAGTATTTCTTACATATTCTTGGAAAACTGGTTAAACTTTTTAACAGTTTTATGAAAACATATACTCATAGAGATGAACCTTCTTTGTAACTTTTAAGAAAATAGAAAAATGTACTCTGAAATCAAAATATCCATGGTGGGCCAGTAGGTGAAAGAAAATTTCAATGCAGAGTGTTACCAGGAGCTTACAAGTGGTCTACTCTGGACAGAGATATGGGCACTAAGTTACACTGACACATCCTTTTGAATTCTTCTTGCTTTCTACTTAGTTGACAGTATTTCTTGTATACTCAAATTAGATTTCACCAAAAATCATTGGCTAAGGACCACAGGAATAATTGGGAAATAATTACTCACAGAAATAATAAGCTACAGTGTTATATACCCTTCTACAATAGCTGAGAGTTGACCCTTGGATTTCTTAGACAATCGAGAATTTTTAAATAGAATTTAAGTTTTAGAAAAATCCAATGGATAGAATTTGCTTTAAGAGTCAGGAGTGAGAAATGATTGCTCTGGAGGCAAAAAAAGGGCTGGTTGGTCAAATATTTGCCTTTTGTATAAAGGCCTTCACTTGGTCTGTGGGTTTCTTAGCAGAAAGGAGAAGTTACAGTTAACAAATTAATGAAAACCAAGTGATGCCTTTGAAGAATTCTTAAGTGAACCTTAACCAATGCCTTGGGCTACATGTTCAACGTGCACAAAAAAATTAAGGTGAACTGGCCACTGCTACTAAGAGTCAATTGACAGAATGCATGGGTCATTAATTCTGTGTCCTTTGTTTTGTCAGTGTGTTTTCGTGAGGCCTGGTAAAGAAAGTAAAACCACTGAAGCTGAAAATTGTCTGCTCTGTAGCTCATTTCCCCTCCCAGCATGCATTGACCCAAGGGAGTGGGCTTCAGGTCAGCCGCCCCCATTTCCCTTCGAAATACTCCTGGCTCCTGCGAGTTTGATAACAGAGCCATTGGGTTGGTGGAGTTGGTGGTTAATTCTTGGCAAGTTTGTGCTTAATCATATGCAGAACGTAAGTACCAATAAAAATAAGATGTCTGCTCACACCGTTTTATTTTATTTTAAAAATAAACTCTGAAACAGGCTCTGTAACCTCGCTTCCATTCAATTACAGAAGGGGAGAGAGTGAAGCTTAAATTGGTTGGTTCACCTTAATTCCCTTGTTTCATTACCACTAATCCCTGAGGGCCACCTTCTGGCTTTTTGTGCCATGAATGAGTGATATAAAATGCCCATAGTATTGGGGTGGCATCGAAGGCTCTGGTTGGCTTTAAACTTATGTTCTAAGTCACTGTGCCCAAAATGTTATTGCTTATCAGCTGTTCTGTAAATCTATATCAATGCAATCCAGACTCTTTTACATTTTATTACCACATAACTTTATTTAAAAACAGATTTTTTAGGATCAAAGTTTTTAGAAGCTGGTTGCCATATCAGGCCAGATTTTCAAATCTCAGTAACATTTTTACAGCCCTTAAAGTAGAAAAGACACACATTGGCCTGAATTAGAGTGAACATGCCTCTCTGCCTTAGGCAGGGTGCCGGAGAAGTTTTGCAGATCTTAAGTAAAGAATATCTGTAGGTTTTTTTGATTGAATTGCTCATAGTAGTCCAGACATCACAGAATTGTGTGTTATGTCCTTTCTTTGGATGTTTATATCTGTCTGCTTACTCATCAGTAGCGCAAGTCGATGGCACCATATGTCAGGTGTAGGGTTGATTTTGATCCAGTCAGAAATGGTTCTGTTATGGTAGTTTCTCTTTCACTTTTTATAGGCACATAGATTTCATTCATTTGACTTGGTAACCACTTAGGGGTTCAGTTGTTTATTCATTCACTCGTTCATTCAGCAATTGTAACAGGTACATGGTAGGTATTGGGTAGACAGGATAAGTTGGATGGCCCGTAGCCTAAGAAATCTTAGTTTTGTGCACTTTCAGACACTGTAGACTTTGTTGAGAGGTAGGGCATTTGGGCCATGGGAGGAGCATGTGGCCCCCCCTACAGATGAGCCAGTGGATGGGGTGATAAACATACTTGTTTTAGTTTGTTAGGGTTACCATCACAGTACCACAGACTGGGTGGTTAAACAACAGAAAGAGGAGACAACTGGAGAGATACCAAATAGACATGAAACACAAGAGTATTCCCAGAACAATGCCTAGAAATTCATCCTGAAACATGTTACACCAGGTGTACAAGCTTTATTCCAAGACCAAGAATTTATGCAGTGCAAATTGAGAGGTAGATTTAGCAACTTTCTATTTTATTAGATAATTGCATGTCTACTATATGCAAATCACCAAGCTAGGCATTGCTGTGTGTGGGAGGACACAGGAAGTAGCCAAAGCAAATCATTTAGGGGTCACCAATCTTCTGAATTACCACATCTTCCTCAGACCTTCCTAATTTTGGCTACATGTGATGATTACCCCTGTAAATTCAGATTAATTTGTTTGGGACAATTTTCACAGATGATTCCTAATGTGATTTTAATAATGTCATATGGCTTAACACTTGTTAAAAATTCTGAATACACACACAATAAAAAATAAGGCTAATATACTATTTTTATTCATACCAGGTACTATATTAAGCTCTTACACATATTATTTAATCTTTACAATGATTCTGTGTCTGAAGTATCATTATAAAAATTCCCATTTTACAGAAGGAATTGAGCAGCTCCAGTTTAATCGAACTCCACCACTTTTTCCACAAAGTGTTTTAGAGAAAAGCATGTTTTGTTTTAGATTTGTGTCCAGAGATTCAGTTAAATGTATATCAGTAGGTTTTATTTACTTTTTTAAATGTCTCTTTGTCCAAAGTACTGTAGGATAGCCATCACATTTCAGTCCACGTTTTAGGGGTCGTGGGCGATTGTCTAAATTGCTATAATTTTAGAAATCATTTTAAGGACTAAACTTAAAACACATTACACTGTTACATTAAGGTATCTGTTAACTCCCGAATACAAGAATTGGGTAGAGAGTGCTTTTTTTTTTTTTCCTACATGAGAATCTTTTTAAATGGTAGGCTATCACCTGAGAAATGGGGATGTTTTGCCTAATAATATGCATAGGGCCTGCAGCTAGCATACTCATAAACAGAGAGTTGGCCCTCTGTCTGTCATAGAATGAGACTGCTCAATGCAAAGAGAAGAAATACGAAGCAAACAGGTTGGAGGAGAGGTAAACACATGAAGAGTGTATATGCCTTGTTTCAGTTAATAGGATTATTTATGTAACTTTCATAGGGATAGGATAGGATTTAACATATGTCAAAGAGTGATAGGCTGGTGTGCTACCTCTTAGGAAAGTGACCCCATGACATACCTATCCATGGAGCCTCTTGTCTTCCAATCAGGCATCATCTGCAGGAGAGATATGCAAATTTAGCTTTTCAGCCTGAGACTGCCAGCCTCCTGACCACCCAATTCTGTCTTTATGTAGCTTACAATGTGTTTTTCCAGAAGTTGGAATAACTTGTTCAATAGCCTTCATGATTTATCAAAGCAAAAGCTGTTTTGTTGATCTGTTGGTGCTTTTAGAGAAATTGTTCTTTGTTGTTGTTGTTGTTGTGTTACTGTTGTTGTTAGTTAGACTTAGAACTTTCCTTTATGATATGGATTACCTTGGAAAATATCATATTTTAATTGTATGCTTGCTTATTATCTATAAATCACGCTCAGGGTCAGTATCTAAGAATTCCCATTAATTCCAAAAAGGAATGCTCACTTTTATTTCAGGGAAAAAAAAAAGGTCTTGGCAGACAAGTGGGGAAGTACCAGATGGAGAAGGCTGCGCCACATGGATTATAAGTTTTTCCCTCTCTTCTTATTGATGTCTTAAGTTGAACATGTTCCATCTGTCCACTCTCAATAATGAATAACGACTTTTTTATTGTAAAGGTAACAAATTCCATATAGGATAAATTAATTCAAGCATATAATGAAATGTACAAGACTCAATGCTCTGTACTGTGTAGATTTTGAGGATTATGTGGGGAAGTGTGGAAATCCAATACAATTTCTAGAGCAAAGCATACTCCTACTTGGGGAAGGCATTTGAAAAATTCTCTCCCAAAACCTCAATTTTTTTTCTCTTCTGGGGATTAAAAATCTAAGCGATGGGTTGTAGGAATTGTTTGAATCTGATTTGTCTTATAAATTATTAATTCTATAAGAATGATCATTAAAATAATTAATTTCCTATTACCCACAGTAAATTATTTTCTTATCACACTAGTAAATAATTGAAGTTTATTAAACCACCTTTCTTATGGGTTGACTACTGTCTAAATCTAGCTTGTCAAATGCAATATGTAGATAATGTTTTAAAATTTCTTTTTTCATAGCTTTGGTCTCTTTTAGGCTAACTCGTCTGATTTGAGTCTTTTCTTCTTCCTTGTGGCAAGGATGGTGGTTTTTCTACATTCAAACCCTAGTGTGGCTATTCTGTTGTTTTCTATGTGTTTCATTATAGATGCTATTATTGATAATAATACCTACACTTTATAATAATAGCAACAGACACTATTTCAATTTTGCAAATTTTAATTAGTTTTGGCGGGACTAAATCTTTATTCTGTCTCTTGTTAAATGGGTGTCCCAAATGCTTCCAATGGAAAACCAATAAAGGAGTCGTAAGATTCTTTTATTGTTTAAGCAGGATTAAAATTTAAGCAGCTGTTTGGCCTGGTTACTACATATATTTTTAAAGCCTTGTTTTTGGGGTTTGTTTATGTGTGTATACATCAACTATCCGTGGCAATAGGCTTTGAAATGTTAACTTCTTAAATACCTTAAGACCCTTGCTTTTAATTTTTGACGTGACAGTCTTTTCTTTCTGTGTGTGTGTGTGTGTGTGTGTGTGTTTTCTGGTCCCTCTTAAATCTGGAATTGGAAGTTACTCTTTTTTTTTGCTTACAGATAATTGAAACCGACTAAACTTGTTAAAGTCAAAACCAACAACGCCATGCTTTATTACATGCTCCCATGTTTGGTCACAGACTTTAGTAGATCCTGCAAATGGCACAATTTATGCAGTGGCATGTCAGAAACTTAATGCTCTGATTTTCCTCTTCCTAATGGAGAATTAAGAATCTAAAGGGCCTGAGCTATTCACATGGACTGAATCCCCACGGCTTGGGTGCAGAGGTCTCACAAAAATTTAGTAAGTGAGAAGGAGAACAAAGATTCTTAGTTGGAGGGGAAAAACATTGGATCGCCTGTGGCTGAGAAGCTGAGGGGGACAGGTAGGCACAGTGGGGTGCAGGATAATGAGGCACATGGCAAATGTGATGTACAGATGTTAAGCCAACTGTAGCTCCGGCTCCCAAAGTTGTGCATGCCACAGCACCGTGCCTTGGGGCTATGTCTACACCAGAACATTTGGAGCAGTAAACGACGGCAACATTAGGTTCAAATTAATCTATTACTCCAGAGCTGTGAAATGTTGGTTGCTTGTTTCAGAATTACATTGCCTGTGGGTGAAATGTTTTAGGTAGATTTTAATGCAAGCTCATGGCTTGCTGAGGAGATTAAGAGGAGAAAGGGAAATTAGAACAGTTAGGAGAGTTGTGGAGGGGCACATTTCTGGTTAAAGTATATGAAAAAGTATTACATATTTCACGGGCAGGTCTGGTCTCCTGTTGGCCACCTGCTGGGACTGAAATATCCCACATCATAATGAAGGCAGGTTTGCAGAAGCCTTGTAAATACTTGAGCCCTGCAATTGAAGAAGGCAGACAAAGGCGGCTTTGGGGTCTCCTGGAGACTTTTGAGGGTTAGACCTGTCAGGCGGGTGCTCCAAATGAATTTGGTAATTTATTATTCTGCACTTGTTAAGTGGCACATGTAAAATTTTGCATTTAGGTTTTTACCTTATGAGTTTGAAGTAAACGTCTCAGTAACAGGTAGCCTTGTGACTTTTCAGAGGATGTTGCAAAGTAATCTTGTCCCCCTCCCTCCGCCCTTGTTCCTTCACTGATATTGGCAGGTTCAATCTCTCGGACCTGTGTGGGACTCAAACTCTCTATTTTTCCAAAGTGGAAAAACTAACCCTTGAATTAACCTGGATTTTTTTTTTTTTTTTTTTTTTTTGTCAATTAAATAGAGTTTATTCAATCAGAGGGGAAAAACTGTTTGGAAGTATCTATAAAGAATTTTTTTTTTTTTACAATATTGTAGTTTTTCTTATAAAAACACTTAATTGAAATGCCTAAGAGCTGCCCAGCACAAAAGTCAATAAAAACCCTAGAATAGAGTTTATAGGGGTTGTCTATGTACATAATTAAATCCTTCAGGCACTTTAAAACTCTGCAAAATAAATGGTTATGCAAGAATAGCCTGCTGAGAGAAGAAATGCTTGTATCAGCTTTAACCAGCTGCCCTGTGTTCCATGTTTCTGGGTTGGAATGAGAAAGCTATTAGAACACTGGAAGACTGCAAGCCACATACAAATCATCTTTGTTACTGACACTTGGGGGAGTACTTTATAGTGGCTGTCAAGACCAATACAAAACATGGTTTGTGCCTGAAAAAAGTCAAGTGCCATTATTTAGGAAGATGTTAGGAATCCAAATAACTGAACAACATCCAGGATCTTCACTGAGTTTAGCTGCTATAGGAACAGATTTATTATTGGGTCGGACTTAAGTAAATTAACATGCAGGTTCACATTCTAGATTTGATGGAATAACAAAGGTTAATTACTTGCAATGATCTATGCTGGAATAGGAGTAAAAGGGGAGAACTGTATTTAGATTTAATTTCACTGATCTTTAGGGAATACTCTTGAGGGGATGGGATCATTATGGGGGGCAAAGGAAGGAGTGCGAAGGGGGGGAGAAAAAGGCAGTCTAATGAATGTAACCAATAGAAAAATTGTAGGTTTGTTTCTCTCCCTGGCCCTCAAAGTTATGATAAATGATAGCACAAGGAAAAGATAACCTACCATGAGAGTAGGATCACCAAGGCCAAATACTAAAACTCCCAGCTGACTGGCCCATACACTGCAGCCTCTGTTCGTGTTTATTTTTTCTGCTCACTCTTGGTTTCGTCAATCAGTATGATAGACGATAAGTCCTGACTAGAGCAGCCCGCGTCCTGCTCTCTCACGGTGGGTAGCATGTTGTGGTTGGCGCCGAGCAGTCGGAGGATCGCCCGCATCAGGAGCACCAAGGGGATGAGGTTCCGAGCAGACTTCCAGCAGCCGGCTCCTCAGAGAATAGCAGGCAGGAGCGTTATCAGCTGGGAGTGGAGTTGCCAAGAAACTGACCACACATTAGTAGCTTTGTTTGGGTAGAGTCTAAGGGGGCTGTAGCTCACCGACTTGAGACACTTTCTGTTAAATCATCCCTGGCTTTAAGTGTTAAAAGAAAGCTTGTTCAAAAAGAAACCGGGGCTGATTGCCGCAGGCAGTGCTGTGACAAGGATCGCGGGTTAGGGATCTGTAGGGTTCGTGTGAGGAGTGCAGATGGACATCAATTAAAAAAGAAGAAGGAAAAAAAAAAGGAAGAAGACTCCCTTCTTGGGTGTGCTACTTACTTCTAAATAAACTATGCCTTCGTGTGCAAAAAGACATTAAAAATGCCTTTAAAAGAAATCTATATGCACAATGGGGAGCTTTACTTAGTTGGTGACATATGAAACACTGCTCAGTAAGCCAACAGCTCATCAGATAAATGGAATTTCCTGAATGCTATTCACAGATCACTAATGTTGTTTATCTACTCGCTCAGTGCTAATGCTTTTTTACATTTCGTTCTAGAAGAAGATTTTTACTTTATTCCACTCATTGGAAACTTTCAGAAAAACTTTTAGTATTGCTCATTTTTTTTGGAAACTCATTTTGTCAAAGCTCAGAGACAGGAAAAAAAATCAAGAATGTCCTGACTTGATTCACTGAAGTAGCCAAAGTGAAATTCTTTTGATATCTTGTGATGCAACATTGGTCAAACATTTCCTGTTCAACATTTTTTTCCTAGGTATTAGTGGTTCTTTTCCCAAGAACAAATGCTTTGGAAAGCTGGGGCTGTCTATTTTTGTGAGAAATTTCAAATAAGTGATCAACGTACCTTCACCCAAAGTAAGATAGGAAGAGTAAGACAAACTTGACAACTCTCTCTGTAGACATTTTTTCTCTGTTTTAGAAATTACACTAATATGAGGAATGTTTCCCCTTACCTTAAGGTACATTCCATAAACAAAAATACTTTCTGATTATAACCCTCTCTACCTGGTGTTATTACTTATAACTTCTGATGTATGTTAAGGTGAAACTTAACACTGGAATATTAGTTTTATTTCAGTTAATTATGTTACTAAGAGCTCATGAACCCAAAGATTTAGGGTTGGTCTGTTTCTAGTTATCCTGCCAAGTTTTTTACTTGATGGAGGGGGTCTGTTTCATTCTACTTGGCCTCTCCACCTTTGTAACCCCTGGTTTCCTCTTTCCCTGAATCACAAGGCTACGTTCTCCCCTTCTGTGAGAAGATTGAACGCTTATTCAACTCCAAAATGACTATGGTCACAAAATATCAACAGTGATTTTTAATAGATCTTTGCCTATCAAAATATTGTTGCTGAATAATAGGGTAAAGGCAGTTGTGGCTGCTGATAGGAAGGAATCTGACTATTAATAAAAAGCAGACAAGGGTCTTGAAACAGTACTTCCACTGTTACAATTTAGACACTTTATATTACTTTATTTAGGGCAACACCTGCAGCTACTCACATTGCTGGTGGCTGAAATAATCCAGGTCCACATTGAGAGAGTATTACAATTTCATTGTGCTATTTGTGCTTACTGTTTAAGCCTTTCTCACAGGAGAAAGCATTAGCTAAGTGTACAGTAGATAATAAAAAGGGGGATTGGGGCTCATCTGTTCCCCTTAAATCTGTCTAATAAAATCTCCCTTTGTAATGAGTGTTTGACTCCTTCTCTACCCCTGGCTGGCACCTGGAGCTGGGTAGTGGCACAAAGGACTGGGATTTCTTGAAGTTTTTTTCAAATGTCCTCCCATTTTACAGTTTTATGGATTATGTCCTCTTCTGAGCCTTGGAAAGAGGATACACTTCCTAAGACCCACTACTGCTGATGCTATAATAGATTTCGGAAGATGTTTGTCGTCTCAGCAGAAGGAAGAGGGTGCCTCATTTGAAGGCAATAATAACAAGCCATTCTTCATCTTTAATTGGCAACTTAATTTAGATTTCCGACGGGTCCCTTTTAGTGATGCGCTAGTCTGATTTTTGACCCCAGAGCTCTGATAATCATGAATCCAGAGGCATGGTCTATAAAATGTTAAAGTTAAGCAAATTTCGACTTTAAGGCATAAAGATGTGGGGCAAGGCGTGGGGGCCTGTGGGCTGAATCCAAGCCAGAGGTCATTTCTTCCTCATCTATGTTAGAAAAGCTCAGAGTTCAGGGGGATTCATACCCTTTTGACTTTAATTGCTCTGGGCCCACTGAGGCAAAGCAATGGTGCTCTATTTGTTTCAGGGTCAAGGAGGCAATCACAAAGGCTTTCAGAATATTTTCAAACATTTGGGGGAGATAAACAGTTTTCTGACGTTTTATAATCATAAAACTAGTTTCTAGATAGTTGTCTAATTTCCTAAACCATGCTTGGTGAAGTTTATTTGGTTATTGAAACATTAAGCTTAACCAGTCATGTTCTTTCTACTTTATGAAAATGTAGACAGGAAATTATCAGCAAATTGCTCGTTTAGAATTAAAGACAGGAAATGAACTTCAGCAGTTGAATTCTTGTAGTAAAAAGCTTCTGCCTAAAGCGTAAGTAAAGCCAGCAAACCTTGCTTTTATTTTTAAGTCTGGGCTTTGTTATATCAACACAATAGATTTAGATACTCTGTCCTTTTTCTCCTCGATATTTCCATATTGCTTTTTACAGTATCCACGAATGTTTCTGTTACTAATTTCCTTGTAATATTTAAAATGTAACTTGTGCTTCCATACTTTACTTCTTTGGAAAAATACCATTTCTTGAATTACATTAATGGATTAATGTAGGATGTGGCTTAGAAATAGTAACTTTGCTAACTTATTTATTAGGGCATCCATAAAGGTGAACATCTCCTTGTTTCCATAGTCATTTTTATCTGAAATTCCAGAACTTGTTATTGAAATTGTGATTATAATATATGTGAGTACATATTCCTAAATAGTTAATAACTTTCCCTTGATGTGAACTTTTGAAGTTATTCCTTGTGATAGTTATTACCTAGATTTTATTCTTTATATATTATATTGTTAGTATGACCAATATATCAGTGGTATCTACAAAATAATTCTTGTACTTAATTTTCTTTTATATTTTTGTTTTGCCATTTTTATTTCTTCCTATATTTCAAAGACTCTAATATCCTTTAAAATTCTCCTTATTGGTGTTACATTATTTAAATAAACCACAGACATAATTCTCCTCCAACAAAATGATTTGTACCATGTCTGACTATTTTGATTACCTTTAAGGAAAAATGAACTGCTTTGGATTAAACAAGAAAGAACCTCAAACTGTAGCCAAACTTTGAACCATTTACTCAACTTAACTTGAGGAAGTTAGAAAATTCTGGTTTTGTGATTAGTTTAAATTTCACTTTTACAGCAATTCATGTTTCCTAACACTTCATTTAGAATTTTAGAACCTGTAAGAGGTGAGAATTACTCTACATTCCAAACTATATATATTATTAATCTATTATTGTAGATTCTTATTACAGATCAGTTATTGTGAAGATGTAATAAGATTCAAATGAGATTTAAGTACTATAAGACATTCTTGGTATTTATTTGGTGTTAAAATTTTATAGGATCAATCATACTAAATTTTAGCTCATGTCAGTTTATAATGTTTTGTTAAATAACTAAATAGTGGATACAGAAATTCTTGATGTTGTTCTACCGCCATTTTGAAAGTGAAAACTCATGTTTTTCTTTCTTAATATTCAAACCAAAATTTCCTTTAATTGGTTTCCTTAGAAGATCTTATTTAAGAGAAAGTTGATTTTCTAATCAGATTTATTAGGTACAGTCAGCTTTATGCCTGATGAAGAGTTTTATAACAAAGTCCAGGGGATATTCTAACTAAACCTTTGGGAGAGATGGTCTCCGAAATGTTTCATTTAGTAATTACTTTTTCCAGTGGCACGTTCGTAGGGTTTCTGTTTGTTTGTTTTGTGATTTCTGTTTGGGTTTTCCTTACCTTAATACGAAGTACATTGTAAGTTTTGTCTTGAATATGCCCAAGTATAATATCTTTGTGGTCATTTCAGGTAGCAAATTGTTAAATTTTATGTTTTCCAACATTTCATAACTCTTTTTATATCACTGTGAATTTAAACTAGTTTGCTAATATATGAATCCAGACATCTAATGGGAGAAACATGACTGTATTCTAATGAGCAAGAGGTTTGACTTACATCTAAAATTCATATTAGAGCTGGCATGTGAGGATAATTATCAACATTTATTAATTTAAGAGATTTTTGAGGAAGTCTTTGTTTCTGTAGGAGAAAAAAATCTTAATGGTAGAGAGTAATAAAAGTGAAATTAGATGCTAATATTGAAAACCCCAGGATAAATTTCAAAGGGTATTGGACTTTAAAGAAAATGAGTGAGCTGTATTTATAACTTTCAGATTAGCTACTAAGATTTATTTTAGACTTTTGCTCTGTTGTACAGTTATGTCAAGTGATGTTTGAGGGGACTCTTGTATTTAGGGTAGATAGCCTTTTGTTCATTCAACAGATATGTTCATTCAACAACTAGAAGATGATGATGGGGACTCGGCAGTTAGCAAGGCAGATGAATTTCTTGCTCTCACGAAGCTTATATTCTAGTTGAGGGAGCCCGTGTATCAATAAAGATTAGATGAGATTGTAATTTGGTGCTATGAAGATAGTTGAACTGTTATGAAGGGCGAGGGATTAAGAGTGATGAGCTAGAACTTTAAATATTCCCGATTTTTTATGGAATACTGTAGTGAGTTATGCAATCCTTTTCTGGATGAAGTCTTTTCTTACTTACTTAGACAATAGCTCTGGCTCCCGTGCTTGGGTAGTGAAACGATAAAATTCAGTGTTACGTTAAAGCTGTTTCATTTTTAACTGAAGTTATTTAGTTTTTGTTTGTTTGTTTGTTTAATGACCAGATTAGAGAAATGTTCTCATGGAAGCTGGTTCTGAGGCTTTTGCTTGAGTTTAACAGTTATGAACCATTTTTTGATAATTTGATGTATCGTAGTTGTTTCTGCAAAGGTTCTTTTCTACTGGTCACATGTCATCCTAGTGGATATTACGTTACTTACGAAGTTTTGAAATGTTTGGTTCTGTTTCATCTAGTCAGACTTAATTTAGGAGGGGCTTCATCCAGATGTTTTGTTTATTTGTTCCCCAATTACATGTATGAGATTTCAGAATTTATGAGATCACAGGTCAAGTGAAAGGTCATAGTTGAGAGGTCAAGTGAGAAGCTAAAATTTGCAAAACCAAAGAAATGACAGGACAGTGCCAAATGAAAGGTCAAAAGTCAAGTGACAGACCCAGAGTAGATGAAAGCAAATGGTGTTTGGTGAACGTCTGAGCTCCCTGAAGTACCTCAATATCCGTGCACACGGAGTCAAGGGTTTGTAACCTTGGAATTCACAATTAATAATCATGTGCCACTAGTTATTATAGAAGTATATGTTATTTATTCACAGAGTAAAGTACCATTACATGAAGTAGAAAAGGTTTCTCATGTATTGATTATCATCAGTCAGGGAGACTCTTTTCCTGTGATAATCGCTCTTCGAGATACACACAGAACACCCACATTTGGGAAATTCTGAATAATGTTTTCTTTTTGTCAGAGGTAGGAAATATACACATAGCAGATCCCGTGACATGTGAAAAATCTTACACAAAATCAGTCTGAGAATGGGTTTCCTCTGGTGCTGACTTCAGATTGGTACTCCCATGTGGTTTTATTTCTCTGCTTATGTATTCATTTCTCCATTCAGTGATTTATTTAACAAACATTAATTGAAAGCCAGGTCATCTTTGGTTACTTCTGTTGCAACACTCTAAGAGAGAGTTTACTTGGGAGAAAAAGTTTCGGCTTGAAATATGGCAGGGGCAGCCTTCCCAAGGTTCATGTGCTTGTCCACATTTCCTTGATAGTGATTATTTTTTTAAAAAGCAAAATGGTTTGATACTAGAACTTATGAGTGAGAGATGGCAAGTTTTTGTCATTTGGGGGAACTAAGAATGAAGATATAAATAAAATATCTCTTTTATGTGACTATGACCTATATTACTACTATTATATTAATTCATTTATTCTTACTATAAAGAAAATATTTTCCTCTGTGCTGGTAACAGAAACATGGCAGTCTATAGTTCCAATGTGGACATACTGTCATTTATTCATACAGTCAATCACTTTTTTTGAGGAATAGTAAACATTATTAATATACTTGGGAATTGTGTGTGTGTGTATGTGTGTGTGTGTGTGCATTTGTCATTAGCAATAAATGGTTCTTTGTGGTTTAGGGGCATTTTGTCAGTGATTTGTTTTATAGGTCATACAAAGTGACCATTCTTCAAAAGCTAAGTATTTAAGGGAAGTCTCTTTCCATATTCTAGAAATAAACAGCAACATTTTATGACAACCCCAAAAAGTGAATTAATATGTCCAGGATCTCTAGCTCTAAAAGAAAAATTCACCAAAAAAGAACTTGCTTTATATAGAGCCCTATGCTGATAGAGCACATTAAGCTGGAAGCTTTTTAACAGGGAAAAGTCTCACTGATGATAATAGAAGTCAATAGAAAGTGAGTAAGAGTTTAATCTCTACCAAACTATAAAATCAAGCTTTAAATCATAGAATAAGTACTATCATTGTCCAAAAGAAGTGTTTATTTTTCCTAAGTTTTGCCTTTCATATCAGTCTCATAAATTTTTTTTAATATATACTTTGAAAAGTTAAGGGCAAACCCTGAAGGGTGAAATATTGCAAACCAATTAAAAACAACTGAAGTGAGATTCTAAAATACAGGAGTTTTCCAACTCATGAACAATATTTAGAGAGCTGGTTAATTTTAATTCCTCTGGGAACCCTAAGTCTGGGCATTAATAGGGTTAGAGTGATAAAAAAAGGCCGTATACTGTGCACATATAGATGGTGTTGTCAAAAAAGAAGCAATTAGTGGCAAAGAAAGCATAAGCATGTACACATATGGTGAGCAGGTTGAAATGTGAAATACAGCCAGGGATAAGAGCCAATGACAAAAAAGAAGTGGAAGCCGGGCTACTGTTTTCACTTACTTACACAATGGCAAATCAGTGATTTGCACACAAACAAGATCAACTTAGTGATTGCAAATCATGATAGGACTTTTAGGACGTTTCTTAGATGTTTTTTAAGCAACGGAAAATCTATAGAGTAGTTGGTTTGCTTTCACATCCTACTCTTTCCTTTCTCTGTGTTGCCTTCCTTTTCTTCTTTTTTTCTTCCCTAAATTGCTTTGTATCCCTTCTCCCCAGTCTTTCACTCTTTCTCTTCCCATGATTTCCTTGGTGACATAATGGACTAAATCGATCATTTAATTCGATTTGCCTAATTTAAAAGTACTGAAGAATCTTGATGGAATCTAAAATGCTGGTGTTTTCCAACCCAAAGAAGGCAGCAGAGATAGAGGCCAAATGACTTTTGACATATTTCTCAATGGTTACTGTTTGGATGGCTCCCAGTACCTCTTTGGGGGATGGTAAGTACACACATCCCCAGGCCCCTGTCCATTGTTACGACTTGTGTGTCCATTCCAAAATCTGCCTCATCATCTTCTTTGAAGAAAATTGTACTTTAAACACATATCTGTAAGAAGTTGACCTGATGGGACACATTTACATTTCAGTTTTTGAAAGGTATACAGCTGTCAGTATAAAGTGTAACAGGCAGGATGTAACCTTATCTACTATGTTATAGATTTTGTGTCACATTCAAGCGAAATAAGTGGATGTGAAAAGGAAATACATTTAAAAATCTGATAACCAGCAACACATATTTTACTCCTCTAAGTCAGGAAATTGGGGGACATGCACAGGTTCATTTCCAGCATGAAAATCGTATTACCATGACTAATTGAGATGCAGAACGCACTTTACAATGGAAGCCACTATAGTATGGAATAAATAGGAATAATTTTGAGTATCATTCTCTGTCTTAACCCTGTTTATTTTGGCTGTGCTTCTTCCCTGGGATGTCATCTTTCCCCAAACCCAATTGCTAAAAGCTGGTTTCACTGGCAGAGAAATAAAAGAGACAGTCGGGAGAAGTTTAGAGAGCACTGCAATTAGTTCTGTGTGTATGGAACTGCTTATCTGCCCACAACTGGGTCTGAGGAAACTCTGCTTAGTATTTATTAGGAGTTAAATTTATATGAGAAAAAAAACAGATGCTCAATTTTGCTACCTTTCCTTTTAAAGTTTAATGTGCTGTAAAATACAAGGATCTGTACAATTAAGAAGAAGGTGCTTTACCCTTTAAGGTGTGCCAAATGCCTTTCGCCCCCACCTTTTGTGCAGATGCCCTCCTGTTTCTACAAAGCACCCGATAATAAGTCCATCTCCAGATGAGATTCCCAATACCATATGATCCAGGTTGCCAAAATGTAGGCAAAACGACCTACAGAGTTATCCAACGTGATGCCTGGAATCATTTTCTGTATTCTCTGGTGTTGGTCCAGGATTAAGCACCATGTTGGGGACCCAGGTTCTATAAAGAGAATCCTTCAAAAGCAGCTCCAGGGTGCCCCACAATAATTGAAATGGAGGAAAACCAGTATCAGACGTCAGTATCTTTCATTTGGATTTGAAAACAGGAAATGACTTGGCATTTCTAATCTTGACTGGGAGACAGGACCTGACTCCACAATTACAGAGCATAATTACTCCAAGCTCAGTCTACGAAGAACCCCCAACTGCTTGTTGAGGACCTGCCAGGAAACTGACCTGGGTGAATGGTCTGGAAGAGAACATGAGGTGACAAGAGGCTGAGATGCCATTTTCAAGTAAATCTACATGAAAGGGCTGCTTAGAAAGGTAGAGGTTGTTAAAATCAGCTTGGCACTTGTACATACCAGAGTTTAAGCTGAGAAAAACTGGCAACATGCAGTGTTTGGGGCCTGAATCAAAGATTCATTGAAGCTTTGACTAGTGTGGTTAAAAAAAAAAAAATCTTTTCAAGAATTTTATTTTTAAAAATCCTCATTCCCAAACCACACCACAAACATAGTTGAGAACGATGTATACACATATATATGTTTTTCAAATGATTCCTGGATTTCCATGTAAAATGGGGCCATAGTCTCTTACACTCCCTCTGCGACTCATTTCCTCCTGTAAGCATCTCACTCACTATTGATGTGTCTGAAGTTACTTTCTATGGATTCACAGCTCGCTGTGGTTCTTATGCCAGTCGCAATACAGCAGTTCTTTGAAGCTTTCCTTTTTTTTTTTTTTTTTAAAGATCAACCTTTCAGCTATTAAGTTGGCTCCTAACAAAAGCTTTTGTTGTGGTTTGCTTATATCATGCTTGGAAGGACAGCAAATAATAGGTTACAGTAGTGGAACTGGAAAATTTCAAAAGACATGATTCTTGTGTCCAAGTCGTTTTTCACTCTTGTTGTAGAACGGCCTCAAAATGGCGGGTTTTGGTATGCTTTTCCAGAAAGCCCACCGGAGTCTGGAAGAACTCGAAAAGGTAAATTCAAGAGAAAAATGAGAAAGCCACAGAACCTTGCAACTGAATTCCTTCTCACATGATCAGAGAAGAGGAAAAGCTTTGAAGTCTCTTAAGGCCTTGAGCCACGCCGACCAGTCATTCTAACTCAGAGGCATTGGGTAGGGGCAATGTTGTCTACACACACCAAGGCATCATACACGGTGGGCTTGGACTGCTCAGAACTTGTGCAAGAATGACTTTAAAGGGGCAACAGCCAGTGTCTGATGTTGAATGCTGAATAAACACAGGATTAACAACTTAGAAGGGAAGACTCTTGTTGCTGAACTTGGGCACACTGTTCAAACTGGACCAAGTCTATGGGATAAATGCATACATTTGCATATTATTTCATTTAGCAAGCAGTAAAAAAGATTGAGAACTTGCTCTAAGGAATAATGTCCAAATTCCTTCCCTGGCCATGGGGCCACAGATGATTTGTCTTTTACCTTCACTCATTTCCTATACTTCAGCCACGTTGGCCTCCCTTCTGCTCCTCGAAGATTTCTCTTTCTGGGATGCTTCTCCCAACTTTTGGTGTGGAAGGCTCACTCCCATCCTTCAGTTCTTGGCTCAAATATCACTTCCTCAGGAGAGACTTCTCTGACAGCAGCTGTCTGAAGTTTCTTACTTCTGTTTCTTCTAATCTCATCATCCTGTTTGCTTTATTTCCTTCATGGTACTCACCATAGGCCATAAGTATCTTGTTAGTTTATTTATGTATTTCCTTGTTATGGTGTGTTCCTCCCCTCCTGCCCACCCAGAATATAAGCTCCTGGAAGGCAGAAACTTGAATGTCTTGTTTTACTTTCTCATCTCCAATACTTAGCCTTATGTCTCTATAAGTAGGCGCTCAATAAATGTTTTGTGAATGAATGAATGAATGAGTGAATGAATGAAAGAACAAAAAAACGTACATAGATTAGTGCATGCTTTTTTTTTTTTGAGAAGCTTTTTCTTTTTTTTTTTCTTTTCTTTTGAGAAGCTTTCAGTCTGATTCAATAGACACAACAAAAGGAAAAATAAGAGAAGAGAGTAATTGTGAGAAATTGGAGATATCAAGATTATAGATGCAGAAACATCCAGAACAGTAAGAAATAACATTTTGGCCAAGAGTATTTGCAGAATCCTTTTTAGAGTAAATACTTCTTAGGATGGATGATGGATAAAGGAAGGTATTTAAAGAAAAAATGTCTATAAATGGTGAGTTAATAAAGGTGGAAGTTGCAAAGGCAAGGTGAAATAGGCTCTATTCTTCATTGTATTATTTTAACACTAAGAACAAATTCATACACATGGTGGGAGAAGTCACTGAAGATCCTATTTGAGGGGGGGATGTGGAGAATCAATTCTATATGTAGCTGAAACTGTCCTCACCCACTATGAAAATTAGCCAATGATTGGCCATCACAGTGACCAAGGAGGAAATAAAGTCAAGTAGGCCTAGCGTAAAAGTTAGACTAGACTATGAACCCTAAAAGGTAAAAACCCTACTTTCTCTTTTCAGCAAAATCTTTGAAGCCAACCCAGCCAGTCATTACTGCTACGAGGCCCTTTCTGAGCAGGATTTAACCATTCTAGAAAAGACTTAAATATGAGAGCTGGGGCTCTGAGGAGAAACCTTGATTTAGAGCCTGACACTTAATAGATGTTCATTAAACACCTTTTGAATGATTGACTAAAAATAATGAGAAATTAAGTAGTCATGAATTGGTATCTTGGAAATCCATCCAAACTTCCTTTAGAAAGATGGGTCTATTTATAACATCCCCATGAAAACAAACTTTGACCTGGTTTCCCAAAGAAAAGCTGAGGGTTCTACATGTGAAATGCAATCACTGCGTCATCATATCATCAAGGATGCTAGATGCTTCCTATCCCATGTATCTCAAGAAAGGAAGAACTGGTATACTTGATAAAGGGAGCCAGTACAAGACAGATTTTTTTTTTTTTTCCTTTCAACACAAAAAGAATACCTTCTGAGAAAGGCCAAGATGGTAGATTAAAGTAACAAAGGTCTGGCTTAGGGGCAATTGAGTCAGTCACTTCTGAGAAAAGGTTGCTTCCTCCAGACACCAAAAACATTTTCTGTAAAATGAGAGGTAAATTCAAAGAGAACATTTGTATATCCTATAAAGAGGCCCCTGAAGTAATTCTTCCTTGACAGAAAACGCTTTGGAGTGGAGGAAGACAACTCAAAAATGTAATTAAGTTGAGCTCTTTAGCAGTTTTTAATCTTCTTTTATTTGGGTTTTTCTTTATTTAGTTTTATTGTATTTAATCAACTCCATGTTTCACAAATGTTTTTGATTCACATAAGATTATGCCCTGAAAAAAATTCATAGCTGAAAAACTAGAGAATCCATACAACTGATTAGAAAACAGTCTCATGGTAATATGATTGAAAGCACGACAGTACCTGGTTGCAGAGGCTTCTGGGATACAGAAGATCTCACACTCATGAGCACTGTTTCCAGGGCATAACCAGAGTAGCCGCCTTAGCCAAACCACAGAGAGGCCCAGCTTTTAATAGTGACCTGCAGGAGGGGACCAGAAGCTATGGAATGTGGTAGAAATGGAATCCACACCCAGAGCCCAGCTCCTGTGGGCTCCTTTCACCTCTAAGGTTCAGTGGGCCCCTTTCACCTCTAAAGACCCTCCCAGAACTCCCTGTTTGGTGACCTCCAGTGATCTGAAGTCGTATCCCCGCCTCACTGTGGATCCAGCATCAAGCCCCTCCAGTCACTGGAAAGTCTGATCCAGAGGCCAGGCAGGGGGTGCCATAGCCAATGGAGAACATAATTTCTGAGCTGTTGCTTTCCAAGTTTTTTGTTAGGATTCTCTTGTAGCTTCTTTGGTGTCTGGCCGGACTGCCTCTCCACATGCGTGGTTGCGTGGCTGCCAACCATTTTACAGACATGGATGGCACTTTCTAGCTAAGCATGTCAAATCCCAAGTGGCCTAAGGAAGCCCTTCAGCTCCTTACGAGGGGCTGGTAAGGTTGGCGGTTTCTTTAACAAGAAAAGCATTTTTTTTTTTTTCTGGAACCCCTTTGGAAGATTTCACTGTAAGTCAACGGACCATTGACCAGAAAGCCAGAACCAGCGTTTTCAAGCCAGTGCAGTTAACACTCACATATACGTGAGCGTGAAAAGCTGGGGCCATATAACCAGCATGTGTTTTATCAAGTGATGTTGTGTTGTACTTAAAAACATTGAATCGCATCTTCACTATGTCCGATGGTATCACACCCAGTGAGCCAAAGTCTTAGTGTGCAGTGTGAGCTCCAAGAGCGTCCCAGTTCGGGATGTAAAAGGTGCGTTTGAGTTAAGAGCATTAAAAAAACCTTAACCTTTTAAAACTGCAGACTATTGTATCCTTCTAACTCCAGAACAGCTCTGTCTAATGCTGTCCAACTTGGCAATAAAAACAAAATGAAGAAAGCCGAAACACTTTTAGACTCACACCAAGTATGCAGTATTTCAGTCTGACAGGATTATTCCTTGGCTGGAGTGACTTATGTTGGAAAGGGAAGTTTGCATGGAAATGCCTTTGAGGTTAATTGTAATGTCATTAGTGTGATGCTATAATCACATCTCTGAATTTCCTTCATAAATTTCTCTTCTATTTTTATCCTGTTTTAATTTTTAATATACTACTTTCTTGAAAAAGTCTACTATAGACTTACAAAAATACACCCCTCTTTTTTTTTTTAAGCCTCTTGAAAAACTGTCTCTGTGTAAATTATAGCTTAAAAGAGCATGGTGATCCGTCCTCTGCTACTTTTCAGTTCCTTTTTATTCTTTGCTCCCAACATCCTCCTGCACAATGACTGATTTTAAATGATGAGAGGTGAGGGGCAGCGGGTATGGCACTGAGGTGAGGAGAAACAAGTCACGTGCTCATATATTCATGATGACTTCCCACTATAGTATCACCCGAGATATGGTTAAACCACCATAGATAATTCTTTTTAAGAAAATCGTCTGTTTAGCCAAATCTGTGGTAGATTTGTGGCACAGACTACCGTGGAGGAGGAACTCAGTCAAAACCACAGAAATTGCTCAGGAACTCTGCAAGATTGTCCTAATCAGATTGCTTTAAGCTACTTTTGTTGTCAGTTTTCTCTGTGGCGACGGAAGCACAAGGGCTTGTTGCTGGGTTCTCTGGCGTTCCCAGCATTGTCTGTCTGTTCCCTTGACCTTTGAATCCATTTGTCTCAATTGTTCTTGAGGTCTGGGAGAAAGAATCTCAGATGAGAAAACCATTGTTCCCATTGGGGACACTGCTCCAAACCCACCCTTTGTTTTGGGCTCACTTTCAGAGTGACGAAGTCCCAAATTTGGCAGGACTGCTCCCTTTTGCCTCCTGCATGCTGAGACCAACTTCGGGAAATATATCTTGAATGTGCTTCATCATGAAATACTGTCATGTTTCTAATCTTGTTTCCTTTTCAAGACAAGCTATTTTATCCCATGGCTTCCACAGTTCTGCATCTATATCAATAACTCTTTTCACTGATGTCTCCTCCTACCCCACTCCCCCCTTCCCGGCCCCAACCCATTTCCTGGGCAAAAGGCTACGTCTAGCCTGCTAGTTAGAAAGGGCAAAACTTTCACTCAGGTTGCTAAGGGAGTGGATCTTAAGTTTTCATCACTCAGGTGTGCTCCTTTATCATCCGCTTGGAGTCAGAGCCTGTTCATGACATCCCTGTCCCCATAGCCAGAAAACCATTTGCACTAATAACCTACCAGTTCTACTTGTCTGATACAGAGAAATGAAAATCTGTACAGAATTTCTCAGAAATATTTATTTACCCAATAGACAAATTTACCCATTTGGTAAATGCATTTCTAGTTTAGGAAAAATTGGATATTGTACCAAAACAGGATTTTGTGCCAAAATCAAAACGGTATGGGACAGAATTTTTAAAAGAATTGTAAAGTTCAGAATCCATTTTAAATGTGCTCTCCCACTCCCTTTCTCTCTGTGTCTAATGAATAATCAAGTTTTACAAAGAGAACTTGCATTTTGTTGTTTTTTAAGGTCATGAGAATTTTTAAAAACTTATATTGTTCTGTGAAAACTATCTAGTCTTTTTTCCTGTTAGTAAATGATTGCTAATATTAGTAGTGTGTATAGTCTTAACCTACTGCCTCGTTCTCCCAGCAATCCATCACAGACTATTTTATAAGATAGAATAATGAGTTTTACTGAATAGTGCAAATAATCTTTTTCAAAGAAGGAAGCTGCAGTGTCCAGGCAAGGTCACACAGTCAAGAGACTAAAGACTGATAATGTTAGGTCCCTCTTACACATAGGGTAGGGGTTCCCTTTTATGGTCTGTGAACATCTTCTCTCAAATTGAACAACTTCATCAGTTCTCCTGCTCATTGCCACATATACTACAAAACAAAAAACTTTCTTTGGTCAATGCGAGGAAATAGAGCTGCTTATAGTGTGATTTGGAGTGTAGCACAAGTCAGTGAAACTCCTGTGGTCGATAAGAAGTTTGTGTAAAATCTTTGTGTGTGAGCCCTGGAGAACTACTTTGAGTCCCCTTTCCATTACTGATTATTGCATGTAATCTCTTGAATAAAAAGACTACATCTGCATCGTATGTAAATGCCTGAAGGGGAAAAAATGTAGTTCAATCCTATGTTACAGTGTTAGTTTTGTGACCTTGGGCGAGTTACCTAAATTCTCTGGGACTCAATTCCCTCATGTATAAAAAGGAGAGAATATCAGCACCTCATTGGCACATAGTAGATGCTTGATATTAGCTCTTGGCATGGACCCTATATGGAGAAATGCCAGAAAGGTTTAGGAAATAAAATTATGTAATTCATGACATTTAAATAGATAAAAGACTTTACATGTAGTTTCCACGCATTGCTTTATTCATCATTATAATGGACCTAGAAAAAGAATGCCCCTGAGGGATGACGGGCCCTACAGGAAATCACACTGTGCTTCCATCCCTTATTCTTTCTTATCCAAGTGAAATTAGCTATAAGGATTCCCTTAATGGGTTCATGGTTACCCATAATGTTCATTTCACTCTCCTTGCACTTGGATTAAAATCCAGGTATGGAGCAGGGGTGACAGGGAGGGGGTCCACCTTGAAGAGAACAAGGAGATAGTGGGCCATCTGGGCAATGCATGATGAAATATGTGCTCAGAAATTGTTAGCTTAGTGAATGGATAAAAAGAGACAATGGAAGTGGGGTGCCTGGGTGGCTCAGTTGGATAAGCATCTGCCTTTGGCTCAGGTGGGGGTCTGAGGGTCCTGGAATCAAGCCTGTCATTGGGGAGTCTGCTTCTCCCTCTCCCTCTGCCCCTCTGCCCCCTGCTTGTGCTTGCTTGCTCTCTGTCTCAAATAAAATCTTTTAAAAAGAGAGGCAATGGAAGATCACATGTTGAAATCAGATGCCTTTTGGCAGTTTCTCCGTTTTTATCTCACATATACTTTTTGGAGCCATGTCCATTATATCTACTGATTTCTTTTACTGATCTATGGCCTTTTGTGCAATGGTTTTAGGGTAAGCCACTTAATATTTCATCTGCATCTATAGGGTACCCTTGGGTACAAGTCCTTTTTTTTGAGTTTGGTATTTTAGGAAAAGTTACAGCTAAGACCAGTAGCCCAGAGCATTTTTTTCTCTCTCCCCTGTGCTTCAAAAACACAAGCAACGCTCCCTACACATATCGACCTGGTTCAATCTGCTCCGTCCTCAGTGGTTTGGAGACGGTGACGTCCAGGTGTGTACGTGTAAGCAGCTAGGCCAGTAGAACCCCTCCTTAGGTACCGTTAGCTCTTAACAGACAGACTATGGGATATTGAAAATGAAATCCCAGGGGAGCCTGGGTGGCTCAGTGGGTTAAAGCCTCTGCCTTCGGCCCAGGTCATGATTCCAGGGTCCTGGGATCGAGCCCCACATTGGTCTGGCTCTCTGATCAGCAGGGAGCCTGCTTCCCACTCTCTCTCTGCCTGCTGCTCTGCCTACTTGTGATCTCTGTCTGTCAAATAAATAAATAAAATCCTTAAAAAAAAAAGGAAAGAAAAAGAAAATGAAATCCCCGTATCTCTCTACGGATAATTTAGAACACATTTTGAATTTTCCCCATAGTTTATATGTTCTTACTGTTAGATAGTAGTATAAATTTCATGCTAAAATTCACATTGATACTGAATAGTACCATTTCTCTATAAAACTAATTTTAGAGTCTTCCAAATCAGTAAATTTGTTAGATTTGTCATTATCATCTCTGTCTTGATTTACCTGAACACTCTATTCATTTAAGTTAAGCAGACATTTAAGTATGTGAAAATGTGACCAATGTATTTAACAGACTTTGTGAACTTTTTTTTTTTTTTTTAAATAAAACTTGGTTTTGGGAAATACATGCATACATTTTGCCAAGAACTTGCCCCTTAATGTTTAATCTTGTGGCTTTCAGGGGAAATCTAATTTGTATCCTTCGTTTATGCTCAACTCAACAGATTGTTGCACAGTTAGCCAAGTGCTGGATGGCCTTACAGCCCATGGGACTTTTCAGATTTCTTGATTCTCTGTAGGCCACACCGCCTTGCTTCTGGATCCCTGGTGGATCACAAATGTCATACATTTTAAACCCAGTCCAGCTTTTTAAAAATTAAGTCACACTGTAAACAATGGGCTATCTCAGTATTTGCAAGGGTTGGCGAATTATTTCTCTCCCTTCATCCTATCCCCAGTGGCCTCACTCTGTTTTTATTGTGAGGTTTGTTGGGACAGATGGGTGTATGATGGCTGCGGCAGAGGGTTTCCACTGAAGTGAGTGACTCAGGGTAGAACTGGGCTTTTCTGCATGTGGATGACTGTGAGCTGTTACATGTACTGGGGCTAGGTGTGGAGAGGTTCTCCCTCAAGCCCTTCAAGCAATAAACCAACTCACTTGGGCTTTCATTGTTCGATGAACACCTGGCTCCTCGCCATTGCTTTGACTTTCCATCCACTTCCCTCTTATTCAATGCTTCATTGCTGCGGGCTTTTGTGTTCCCACAGACACTCCTTTGCCAGTCTAAAACATAGATAGCCATACTGTTGGTGGTGAGGGGTAAAGGGGAAGGAAGACTGGCAATGGGCCCTGTGGGAGCTGACATTCTCCATCTTCTCTTAAGATTATCCTCCCCTTTAAACTCTAAGCTACTTCCCATCATGCTTCTTAGTGTAGCTATCCCACCACATCCTAGATGCAAAGGCCCAGAGTTGGTGTGCATTGTTTGGTTTTTGTCTCTGAAATGTAGCCTTTCAGTGTTTGGGGGCAAGGACTTGGTATTCCTGCTACCTAAGTGGCCTCTTTCTCTACAAGTATCTGCATTTGGCGGGGGTGGGGGGGGGGGACTAACTTGGAAGAACCCTAGGGCACAGTAATCAAATAGAGCAGTGCAGAGGCTCAGAAGAAGAATTAAGAGTCACTGTTTTTCTTTTTCTTGAGAGGAACTTCTGGGTTTTATACCTGGCAGGACTTCCAGGTCTCCCTCAGTGTTTTCTTTCCTATGCCCAGACCTTCCTTTACCTCTTTCTCCTACCACACCCTCCGTTTCCACTGTTTTGCTTCCCTTGGCTGAACCCTACCCTGCTGGAGGTCCTACCTGAGGTCCTTGGAGGAGTCAGTACTAGTGGGTTGGAGCTTCAAGGAAGAGAGAAGGGCTACAGAGTCTTAAGCAGAAGAGATGCAGCTTCTGACATCTGGAGTAAAGCATGAATATCTTTTTCAGTCTACTTATTGTTGAATCAAGTGGTTAACTGCTATAGTATTGTTACTACTAGTAATGGATTCCTTGTTCTGTCATGGTGCAACTATATTTCCTTGTCACGTGAAGTAGTACTATGATGTACCATGTGTCATATTGTTTCTAAGGGAAAGTGAGTTATAATCTCCAAGCAATAAATAGATAGTGAATTTAGGCAATCCACCCAATCTTTTAATTGGGAGGTATTTTGTCCCCAAACCTCATATTAAAGATATAGGACTTTGAATCTGAAATTTTCCAGTATAGAAGCATGGATCCTTATATCCATTCTTATACCACAGAATCAGTGATTACCATATCGAGTCCCACCATTTTATAGATGGAGAAATTGAGGCCTGGAATGGTGAAGTCTTGTCTTCTCTGATTCCTTAATATTCCCTGGCTTTGCATTTTCTTTAAAAAAAAAAAATGTAAAAAAATCTAATTGTTCCATGGAAGAAGGCTCCACTCATTCTTAATGGAATTTCTTTTTATTCAATTTTGTGGTGTCCACAACAAGATTATAAAAACAATAATTCGATTTAGAAATCTTTCCAGCTTCAGCAAGGTTACTTTGTGGAGTTGTAGATAAATGACCAGAAGAAAACCTCACAAAATTAGCGTTTACACTTAATCTGGCAACGAGCTATAATTTGATTGGTAAAAAATTCATTTGGTGTACCTCTGGCCCTTTGCTGCTGGATAATGAAAATTTATATCTGCGTTTCAGACATCTGGGGAGGACCTGACAGCTTTGGGGCCGGATGAAAGATGATGTCACACTGACCCCTGTCAGCGTTTCCTCACAGACTGGTTACCCAAAACCCAACAGCAGTCACACTTTTTTTTCCCCCTGCCAGAGCAGACTCTCATTTTATTTTGGAAGGTTAATGACACTGTAAATCTAATAGGCCATTTTAGTGCCATCATGTGGATATTAAAAAATCATGTGACCAGTCAGGGTACCATATGTGGGGTTCGCTGTTGTCTAATGGCAGGAATAAGAGGCTGTAACAAGGCACTGAGGGCAGCCAGTGTTTGGAATTAATTTCGAAACCGTAGGTACCTTTAAACTAATTTGGAATCTCTGCTAATGATTATTGCTTGCCATTTCAGTTACATTTGGTTTAATAAGCTAGCTAATATTGGGTAATGATGGACCCCAGGAAATTCTTCCTTCCTTATAAATGCATCAGTTACTCATATTCTGTGGAGCAGCATTGACCAACAGAACTTTTTGTGGTGATGGAAATACTCTTTACCTGTCCTGTCCAGTTAAGTAGCCTTTAGCTACATGTGGAAACAATGGCCTGAGAAAACGCATGTTTAAGTTTAATTAATTAAATTAATAAATTTAAATAGTGACATGTGGTTAGTGGTTGCCATTTGGGGTAGCACGTCTGTGGAGCAGCTAGAAGATAAGACTAGAATTATCAGCAAACGGCAACAACCAAGGCACTTCACTCAGGCCTCTAGTCTGTCTTCGACTGGTGCCAAGCAACTTGGTGACACAGATGAAGTCTGATTTACCTTTGTGTCCCTTATACTATCTTTGTAAAGAGTCAAGATATGTATCACAAAGGAGTGGGTAAATGAAGGAGTGCAATGAATACACGGGTAATAAATAAAGGAAAAGAAGAAATTTAAGTGATTATTCTCATTTTAGCATTTTTTGCTGCCCAAACCATCCAAAGCCAGACCATGAGACTTTCAGAAGCTGCCCACTGACCCTCCCTGAAACATCTCTTTCAGCCCCTGGAGACCCCATGGGCCCAAATGGCCAAAGGCAGTGAGTGGACAGTTTCCGGGCACATCATTCAGATCCTTGCATAGAAAGAAGTTGAGGAGGGAAAAAACAGTTCTCTTTGGATAGCTGGATCATTGATTGTGTAGCCAGACAAAAATATGTAAAGAGAGACTAGAATAAATTGTGAATTGACTCTAAAATGTCATTTAATGAAGTAGTTTTAAGTAACCAGTCATGACTGTTGCCGAATGTTATCTTCGTAAAATTATGATGAGGGATGATAGTTATGATAATTGTAGTAATAATAATAATTGTTAACACATTCATTGCACACTGTCTCAGAATTGGCGAATTCTATGCAAACATCGGTTATCTTATTTAAACCTCACACTATTATGAGATAGACGCGGAATTTCCCCCATTTCACAGATGAGGAAAAAGAGGGAGGGTAAATAGCTTGCTTGAGTTTATGCAACTAGGAAAAGGCAGAAGTGGCTTTTGAATCCAAACAGCTTGAAACTAGAATCTATACCAGTAAACTTATTTTATTCTGTCTTTCCTTAATCTTCCTCTTTGTTCTCATTGATTTGGTTATTCATTCAGCAAATATTTTTTGAGCCCTGACTATGAGCCAGGCACTGTCTAGTTTCGGGAAATATACTGGTCAACAAAACAAATATTTCTGCCTTCTTGGGCTTCTCCTTCTATTAGTAAGGACAGATAATAAACAAGTTAAAAATATGTAGCTTATTATATAGAAATAAATGCTAAGGCAAAAAAGCAGGGAAGAAAATGAAGTGCCCGCAGGTGGGGGACAGGTAGAAACTGTAGGTAAGTCTCTCTCAACAGGTGATGTCTGAGAAAAGAAGCAAATGAGCTTTGTTTTCTAATTCTTCAGTAAGCCTCCTGATTTTTATTTCTTTTTTCACCATAAAGAATATGAGTTATAAATTTATGTTGTAATCTGGAGATGACCTTAAGATTTTTTTTTAAAGACTTGATCTAGAGTGAAGGCAGAACAATAGAAAACCCAGCACCTCTGCTTACAAAATTATTTTCAAGTGACTTCTTTGACTCTGGCCCTTGAGTGTTTGTTTTTATAGCAAGTGAAGATAACAGGCTGAATCTTATAGGTGCTACACAAAAGGCCATAGCAGTGACACTGGGAGGGATGGTGAACCACAGACTTGGCAGGTCCAACACAACCCCAAGAGCCTGGCAGAGCTCAATCCTGGAATAAAGCACACCCATGTGCAGCTGCACATGTGGGGCGGGGTGGGTGGCTGCTAGGGAAGGAGTAAGAAGAAACACTCGGCGGAATTTGCATACTCACCCAAACCCATTGGCACGATAAATTTAAATTCAATACTGCACAACATGCTTGGTCAAAATAAAATCCTCTAAGTAATTAAAGAGAGAATATTTAAATTACTTGGAATGGAGTTAGGCAAGAAGTGTCAGGCTCTTTGCCTACAGGATGCAGAAGGGTGAAATAAAAGTTACAGGTGACACAGACCTCATTCTGTAGTATTTCGTCACAAAATAGGAACTTTTCCTAATCTGACCTGGTATTCCACAGGTTTCAACGTCAGTGTGGAAGACCACAGGTTATGGGCTTGATCTGAGAGACACTCTGCCTCCCCCTGCCTCCCCCTGGGCTCATAGCACTCCTTGGGCCATTAAGATAGTCATTCCAATCAAAAGGGAAGTGTCCTTTTGTGATCCCTGGCATCACTTCCTGTTTTTCCTTGTAAACTTCCCATCCAAGTTGTGGTATTGTTGGGATCCTTGCCTAAAGTAACTTTCCATTACATTGGCTGGTCACTAAGGCTTTTAGTGCAGGCATGCACCTGATTTTAGTGTTCTCCATTAAGATTTACAAGATTCATGGCAAGTTAAATAACAGCCTTGCTCTTATGATCACTTTGTTGAAAATTTTATCTTCTTATATTAAAATGATATTTTTTCTTCATAATGTCATAACCTGTCACACAACTTTGATTAAATGGATCATTTTTCTGGAACTTTCTTGAATTTATGGATTTTTTTAAATTTTATTTTTAAAGTACACCATAAGACTCCTCTTTCCTTCGTCATTACAATATAATTTCTCTTGTAGCTCTTCAACTTACAAGCTGTATTATGAAAGCTTTAGCCTGGCATGATTTACAGTGGTCAAATTATTACTGTCATAAGCATTAACTTCGCTATACAGTTATTAAAAAGAAAAGTATTTAATCAGAAGCACTGAGAATTTAGGTTGTATAATGAAATTGTTGTCAGTGCCTGAGCCAGGCTGTAAAATACCGATTAGGTTTGTGGGTAAGTGAGATAAACAACTCTACGTCTGTATCTTTATAACTTTTCAATTATGGGCAATGTATTTATTTTGTTTTTAAGCATTTCCTGTCAGTGGTGGTGAGTTTACATTAATTGTGGACAATTTATTAAAAAGCTAACGATTTTGCTACTTTATCTGGACTTCGCCAGTATTGTTTTTAAGTCCAACGCTCTAGTTTATTACAAACCCCAAACATAACCCTGAATCTGAATCTTTCCTGTTTTTGTTTTATATCTTCATGAATCCACAGAAGTATTGTATCAAAAATCAAAGGGAGACTCCAGGAAAATAAATCCAGATCTAGCTATAGTTCACTCGCATAGGCAATAGGTGAGAAACCGATCTGTGGAAATCAAATAGAATTGAGCAACAGTCACGTGGTCAGTGTCTACTCTGGCCTCATCGTCCACATTGTTCTGCCAAGAGTTTATCCTCTAAATCTGCCATGCCCATTACGTGCCCTGTAGGTAGTCCACCCTCCTGTGTGGGGATGGGGTGTTCTGTGAATCATTCTACATGGAACCATTCCTGTTGATTTGTGTGACTAGGTGGGGATTAAATTAACCCATAATGCGTTTTTATGACATTGAAGTTATGGGGCAATATATTTATTCTGTTTTAAGTAGTTTTAAGTAGTCCATGTAAATAGTTGATATGGAGATGGTTTAATGTGCATTTGTTTGTTTGTTTTTTGAGAGAAGGTTTGCTTAAATAAGTAGTGCATTTATTTCTCTTCAGTTTAGAAATAACAACAACAACAAAAAATGAATGCAGGAAGCTGATGGAAAACCACACATTTGACCACTGATGACCTGGTGGCCAGTGGACAAATGTCATTTGAGAGATTTGGGAACATTTCAGCTCTTGCTTTTAAGATATATCTATGCCTTAGCTCTGCTACAAACAACACAACTGATTTCTATTTAGGGCTGGTAGGATACCAAGAGATGATTTTTACTTTCCAAAGAAATTCATCTAAGTTTTCCATACCCATAAACTCAGAATAAGTAAGAGTATTGCTGTGAATTTGATTAAAACAGTAAATTCTTGGAGGGGGGAGTTTAAATGGTGGTCATTTTGACATCAAACAATGGCAACCAAATGTTATTTTTGCCATCCCACCATTAGAAAAGAAAGACTTGGAACTTAGGCAGCAGTGATAGCGGCCAGCAAACTTTCTTATTGTGTAACAAACAAGAGGTGGAAACACTGTTGAGTTGACTTCAGTCAGAGGTCCGGAAAAATTAAGGTTGACACTAAAATAACTCTGGCTTACATACGACTCACAGCAAATGCTAAATAATGAAAAAATATGTCTTTTAGGTCTAAAATTTTCTGGGTTGTGAGAAAATACGAAGCATAAATCATATCAAACTATTCCTGGCATTAGGCCTTCAGGATGCATTTGTTTGAAATCAAGGGCCAAATTGCCTGGAAGAGCGAAAACTGCTAGATGCCAGCCGAGGCGGAATGCCAGCCTTGGAACTGACACATCATTTCTGGAGAGATCCATATGCACGACCCTAGTTTGCCTTCAAAGTGGTTCCCTTGAATTGATTTTGTAAATTAACAATATTAGGCCTTCTGTAGGATAGAAAGTGCATTAGTCACACTGCTCTTACTTTACCCAGCAAGGAAATCTATTGTTCTTTTGTAGTAAAATGTTCCTGGGGAGGGGCGAGGATGAATTTTGCCACATCAGGTAAAAGGAATCACATTCAGTTTTCAGGGAGGTTTAATGAGGAATTTTAATAATGAGAGTAAAAATCAATGAGCATAACTCCACTAAATGACTCTTAAAGGGAAAGTGAACCGGCTCCTGTTTTTACAAGTGTATGTAACCATAGTTGAATGGATGCCAAGCATCAATTGTTCCAAGTGAGTAAGGACATAGGATATGGCAAAAACTCACAGCAATTTATTACCAGAATGTTTTAAAAGAAATGGAGGATTTCAGAAAAGGAGAATTTCCACGGATTCATGTTTAAATTCACCATAAGTGATTAATCTTTGTGTTCCATTTTTTGTCCAAGGTCGGTTTTACACACCATGTAAAATTGCTTCTTCTGGAAGAAAGTCTGCTGTTTTCAAAAAAGGAAAAGGGAGGGGTGGACAGTGGGTCTCCCGGAAAGTACTTCATAAGTCTCCTTTCACATTAGTTATTTGTGCTTTATTTATGGAAGACGTTAATCCACAAAATATTGTCTAAGGAATAATTAAATAGTGTGGGGTATAAGCAGAACTTACCCAGACATGGCTACTTTCAGTAAACAATACTGGCTTTCTAAAAACTGCCCTCCTATTTTCAGACATCTGTAAGAGAAGTCTGGGCATTTGGTTTTCTGAATCTTCACATGCTCCCGTTTTTGCAGCTGGGATTCCACCTAGATTTATAAAATACATAATATGTAGTTTAGGTCTTAATGAATATTTTTCCTTTGTAAACTTTCAGACTGATTTATTCTAACGGTAGAAAATTCCAATATAAAATAAGAATTGTTGTGTTGTCATTTCTAGTTAATGAGAATATATTTACCAATAAATCTATGTAGAGATAAAGGTTTCCAGAATCATCTGCCAAGCGCTTAAGATTCATATCTCATAACATTTATTAGTATTAGGGTATTTGATCACTTACAATAAAGGCCAGAGAGAGAGAGAGCTAAAAAATGAACAAACAAAAAAACTTTTTTCCCTCATTGAAATGTAACCAGGAGTTTCCGAAAGCTAGAACTGAAAAAATATTCAAGAGTTTGTTGTTAATCAAAAGGTTTTTTTGTTTGTTTTTGTTTTTTGTTTTTTTAATATAAGAATAGATGTAGTGTTCCAAGTCTTCATTATTCCTGTTTGCAAACAAAAAAGTATGTTACGTCCCTTCAAATAGGTCTTTTCTATTATTTAATATTAAAGACCTGATTATATAATTAAATTAATTTTGACCACTACATATTGGGCTTCCCCCGGGGTGCAAGTTTGACTGTTAGAGCTGCAAGCTGAATGAGCCCTGCTTAATCCCGCAGACACCTATACGTGTTGCTTTTTTTTTTTTTTTTTTAATGTTGGCTTATACAAAGCCACAAAGGGGAACAAATATAGCTGTATTGCCTGCCTTCAACAAAATGCCTTAGCAATTGAACGATGGGGGCAGTGTAGACACTCAAAAATGCTTTGAGATCTTTAGATGAATGGTATCATACAGATGTGTATTATTGCTAATTCTTTGTTCTCAGTCACTTGTTTTCAAGGACACTAAAATCCATGTAGCCCCTAAAAAAGATAAATAAGGGCAAGTCACTTTTCTTCCTCCAGTCACAGACTAAAGAAATTATTTCCGATAATATATAGCCTTTCAGCCATGGGAGCAGGAAGTGTTTACTGCTGAAGTCGGGGTCCCAGTTGGTAAAATAAACAGAAACTTCTGGTTCAGTTTTAGGACCCTCTTTCGAATAAAAACTTCATTTTTTCTAGGCAAGTAAATTGATTTAATCTTGTATGATTGGCAAAAAAAATTCATTAAGTTGGAACAGTTTTTAAGGAATTCAAAAACAAATTTAGTTTTTTGTTGTTGTTGTTGTTTTGTTTTTTTTTTTTGCTTTAAGAGTCAGAGACATTTATTTAAAAAAACAAAACCAAACAAACAAAAAAACCTATCAAAACACCAAAAAATCTTATGACATTTTCTTCTCTGATGATCTTTAAAACTGGTTCAGGTCCATTGGTTTTGGAGTTATTCAGGTGTGTCCGCAATGGAAAATGGACCTCCATGTTGCTATCTCAGCAGGGTGAAAGTTGAGACAGTAGAGTTGAAATGGAGCAAAAAATGATTAGTTCATATGGGATAAACATTTTTTTAAGAGAATGTAAAGTGTGGAGAAAGCCAAGACATGATTAAGTTAACCAAGCTCTCATATAGTCCTTTCTAATTTTTTTTTTTTTTTTTGCTTCTTGCTTGTTTTTTTCTCTTTCAAAATACTATGTATCTGAAACTAAACTGGCTCTACTTTTCATAGGTATATCTCTCACTTTTCCATTGCTGTAGAGACCCATTACTTAAATATATTTCAAATATATGAAAAGACCCATTACTTAAAAATATTTCAAATATATGTTCAAATAGACTTAGGTATATTTAAACACTTACATGACTGAAGGCTAAGATCATGTATCAGGCAGATAGACAAAATCTTTGTCCCCATTGAGTTTCCATTCTTGTGGTGAAAATTGAAATTCTGTTAGTTAATAAATAAGTAACTCTAATTTATTAGAGTAAAAAGTGTAAAGAAGGAGACAAAATAAGGTGATGTGAAAGTACCTGCAAGTGAGCACTGTGATGAGGGGTTACTTCATAAGGGATGTGGGGGAAAGATCCCTGAAGATGCACTGTTTGGGTGAGGTCTGGATGACAGAAGGAGTTGGTGACATGACAACCAGGCAGGAGAGCATTCTAGGCAGAGGCAATAGCAGGGTCAAAAGCCCTGAGGCAAGAACAAGCTTGTCCTATATGGGGAATATCAGTAAGGCCAGGAGCATAGTAAGCGAGTGGGGAGTGGAACAGTTGAGGTCCATGGGCCAAGTGGAGGCGAGTGTAGAGGTCACATGGCAGAGGGATCCAGTGTATTTTGGTTGCCTGTGTTGTTAGGTCTTCACACTGTTTTGTTTTTTTTTTTTTTTAAGATTTTATTTATTTATTTATTTGACAGAGAGAGAGATCACAAGTAGGCAGAGAGGCAGGCAGAGAGAGAGAGAGGGGGAAGCAGACTCCGCGCTGAGCAGAGAACCCGATGCGGCACTCAATCCCAGGACCCTGAGATCATGACCTGAGCCAAAGGTAGAGGCTTAACCCACTGAGCCACCCAGGCCCCCTTCACACTGTTTTAAAAGGAAGTGTAAGTGGTCACTTGTTAAGTTTGGTCTCCTTACAAGCAGTTGAACACATGATTTTCACCATGTCCCTCTTATTCACTGACGTAACAGTTAACTACAACCTCTGTTATGTAGGCATGTGAGTATGGTGGGGCTATACAGATCATGGCATAAAGGTTTTGGATTTTATTCTAGATGCAGTAGAAAGCCATCAGTTTCTAGATATTTTTTTTTTAAAGAAAGCACACCTCAAAAGCTTTTCTGATATATTGGATGCAGAGAGAGAAAAAGAGATTTTATATATAATATATATAATATAATATATATATAATATAATATATATAATATATATAATATAATATATATAATATAATATAATATAATATATAATATATATAATATAATATATATAATATGATTCCTATGTGTTTGGCTTGAGAAAATGGATGACAGGTAGAGCTATTTTGGCAGTAGGGCTGGATGACTAAGAGAAGAGAGCGTTAGTGAGGAGTGGGTGGGCAGGGAGGAACTTAAAGAGTTCTATGTGGGGGAAGCTAAATTTGAGATATCTATTAAACATCCAGATGGAGATGCAAGGGACGGCTGGATATAAAGATCTGAAGATCTAAAGTGAGGTTCAGACTGAAGGTGTATATTTGGGAGTCATGAGTATGCATGGTTTTTAAAGTCCGGGACTTGGGTGGAACCTCTCAAGAAGAGAGTGTGGAGTAGGGAAGGGGGTTTAAACCTAAACTCATATCTATTATGACAGTCCAAGCAGGAAAGGAGATGGAATAGAAGTTCTCTAGGAACTAGAAATCAATAGTGTTGTGTCATGTGAGTCCATGGGGAGCGTATTTTAAGATAGAGATAGTGGCCAGTGATTCTGCTAGAGAAGATGGAATCAGAGACGTGGTTAATTTGACAAGAGTGCAGAAACATGAGCTTTATCTTTCCTGCCAGGGGAGATAGCAGAAGACAAGCAGATACACTAACCAAATACTTAGGACAGTTGACAGGTAGAAGGGGATTTTACTTGAGTGTTTATTTTTTGTCTTTATTTTTTGCTAATCTCAGTGTGATCATTGAGTTCATGTCCCGAGCCCCAAGGGGTAACATTTAGGTCCATGAAAGAAAAATACATCTCAAAAGAGAGAGATCTCATATAGTCATGGTGGGTGTGTGAAAGAGGGCTTCTACTTTCGAATACTACTCAGCAGCATAGAAACAAGCTATCGATATATCCCAGGGACTAGATGAATCTCTCAGACCCTGTGCTGAGCTAAAGAAACTAGACATGAAAGAGTATAGACACTCTGATTACATTAATATGAAATTCCAGAACAAGGAAATGAATCTATACTGATTTGTATAGAAAAGCTAATCTATACAGATCAATAATTGCCTGGGGTGGGTTGTGAAGAAGGGAAAATTGATGGAGAAGGGACACACAGAAGCTCTCTGGGAAGATAGAACTGTTCTCTATTGTTTGGAAGGGTGGTCGCATGGCTCTGTACATTTGTCAAAGGTTATTGACCTACTCTTTTAAAATGAATGAATTACATCTCAATAAAATTGATTGATTGATTGAGAGAAAATGAAATCACTGTTTCTCCTGATTAGGTTCTTTTGCCCTAAGTCATTTTCCTATCACATTTGTAAGATATTCTTCTTCTCGATTACTTTGAGAACTCTTTTTTTACTGTTTTATGTCTGTCAGTATGTCACTCAATTACTGATAATCTATTGTATATTGTGTAGATTACTACTCATAGAATTCTTCATAGTAATGCCTCTACATCCTTGGACATACACATGGCTATTTTGATCCACACTTTAACATACAAGGTATTTTAAATAAAATGTGTCTAGATATGTTCTCTAAGTGCTACTATCATTTGCATAAGACATCTGTAGGAATGCTATTGACTTGGCATCAGTTATGATGCAAATACCATTGTATCTTCTCTTTTCTGATAACTGACTTATTGAATCAAAAATAGAGGCTGTTATGAACTTCTGTTTTATAGACGGATAAATGGAGGGAGGCTTTTTCTATAGGCCGCACTACAAATTTCAATAAATGATACTCAACTCTTGCTTAAAAAATTATACATATAAATGATATCTAGAAGGATGTGTTATAAGAGAAAGATTGAGGGCTTTGCCATAGAACTGGGCTTGAATCTCAGACTTGCTGTCAGCCAGCCATGTGGGCCTGGACAAATTCCTTACTCACTGGGTTTTAATTTCCTTATCTGTAAGAGGAAAAGTAATAATTACCTTTCTATCTTGTTATAAGGTTTAAAGATAACATGTATAAACTTTCTAGCACAGTGCGGGGCTTGTTAGAGAGGCTCAAAAGCCAGAGTTGAAATTCTGTATGTTGTTGCTTCTGTTATCACGTGTATTGTCAGCAGGGGTGGGGGGTGAGGGAACCAGGCAGCCTGCTTCTGAACATCTAAAGGCCTGTAGGTATTGGATAAAAGAAGTATCTCTGAATTCTTAACTATAGTCTTTTCAGTGACAAAGCAGCATTTGATGGATCCTGAAAGAAGACAGAAGCAATTAGGCGGTACCTAAACCTTCTGTGTAGTTTGTGATTTTTAAGCTCTTGAAATAGAATATTTTAAAAAGTCAGTAACGTCTACACTAGGAAACATTCTCTTATTCTTTGATATTGATATAGATTTTTACCTGCCTGTTATAATGCATATCCATACACACCATGCACGCACGCACACACACACGCGTGCACACACACACACACACACATATACAGGGGTTTTGTTTTTTGTGTTTTTTTCTTAAGAAAAATAGATCTTTATATCATGCACAGTCAGGATTCTGAAAGCTAATAAAAGACCCTGTTACCGTCTTAAAAGGCTTTCTTTTTACATGATTGTCTCTGTTTCTAAAAGTTTCCTATGTGAGTAACTGCTACTTTTCTGATTTTACCTGTTATTAATTACAGTTTATTCTCTGCTTAAGCTCAGTTGTTACTGTAAAAGTGACTTCCGTCCTCTGTGTATCTAAATGGGATATTCTGAGATAGTCGCTTCTTCCTGAGGATGTGGGAGTCCTTTCCAGGAAACATTGAGAACTATTCTTAACCTGGAACTCCTATACATCTTGTGTCATCCTTCAGAGATACTGCGCCTTTCCCCCCTGCCTGCCCCATTATTTGTATGCTCACTGTTTATTTCCCAGCTATTTTAGGGAGACCTTTCTTCAATGATGAAAGCACATTCCCATGAATTGAGTAGCTATGGATAATCTTATAACTTCTTCGTTTAGGCAAAAGGTTACTATGTTTCAGGATCTTTTTGTGATCTTAAACCTCTCTACCATCATTTTGCATATCTAGAAAAGTGCAAAATTGTTTTTAAAGCCATTTTCTATTACACATCATTTTCATACCCCAAAATATGTTTAATATAATAGAATCATCGATTACCTTTTGGGCCAGTGTTTGTTAGCCTGACCTATTCACTAGAATCATCTAGGGAATTTTTTTTTTTTCAAGTATTATGCCTGGGTATCACATTTAGAAATTCTGATTTAATGAATCTCTAGTGGGGCCCAGGCTTAATCACTGGAAGCCCTCTGTGGGTGATTCTTAGGTGAAGCCACAGTGTCCTGGGTGCAAAAAGTTTTTTCAGGCTTTAAAACACCTTAGCCTTTGAAATAATAGAGGCTCTCTTGTACCACTGAAGAGTCGCGAAAGCCTCAAATGAGGTGCTCTTTAAGTCAGACGGTAAGGAGGTAAATAAATCCATAGTTGCTGATGACCCCGATTTTTAGATTTTTTTCATTTCTTTTTCACTAGAGTCACTTTTTTCTTGGCAGACAATTAACCAAGTGAGGAAACTATGTTGGAAGATAATGTGTTGATAGTGCCCAGAGGGAAGTGTGTAAGATTTGACCTTCCCTTCATCTCAGTCCTATGAACAAGCTTAGAGTCCTGCTTGAGATCATTTCCAGACAGGATTCACAAACATAAACACAACAGGGGCTAGGAAGGTAAGGTGAATCTGTAAAACCACAGGAGTGGACATTGTCACAGAGAAGTACTCACTCCCATCCTAATGGGGACTGCTTCTGCTCAGCCCTGGCCACTTGTTTCTATGGGAGAGTGCAAGTCAAGTGTTGCCAAATATTTCCATTTTTTTAAGAGAAATAGCATTTCTCTCCTTTGGGATGAAATTTTCCAATTACTTATTATTGACACCATTAGATGCCAACTTTTTTATGTGCCTTATTCATATTGTGGGGCTTAATTTGGCCCTCAGGATTGCAACATCTGGGTTAAAGGATTTCTAAAATTCTTTTTATTCTGACATTCTAAGATTCTAAGAGACTCATTTGGACAAAACACAAAAATATTCCCTTAAGGTGGGAAACTGTTATTTGAGTATGTGCCTAATTGATTTTCTTTTCCTGAACCTTCTGATTTTTCTCCTTTATCCTGCTGGTCCTGGCAGTTTACGTTTCTATTCTGACCCATCCTAGACTTGACATCCCAAGAATTTATGCCACTATCACTAATATGCTGTACTTACAATATATAGGGGATCCTGGTGTTATGTCAGAGGAAAACCTTGTCTTAACTTTTTAGAAGGGAATGGAATGTACAGTACGGTGTGGCTTATAAATCATTTTCAAATTAGTAGTCTGTACATCTGGAGAAGAGTACATTTCTACTCATGCATAAATTGCCTATGAACACATTTCAAAAACCTATGCTTAATCTTAGCAATGAACATTTCAAAAAGTAAATTAATATCTTCAAGGGGAAGAAATACAGTGTATTAAACAGGAACCCACTAGAAACCCGATAGTTAAGAGTCTGTCAGCATTTCCATTATAAGCCCTGTTTCTGAGGGGTTTATAACTCACTTATAAAAATTCATCGTAGCCTGGGACTTGGCATGGAAGGTCTCAGCCCAGCAGCTTGACATGATGCTAGGTCTGAAGGACCTCAGATTCTGGTCAAGGGGTACTGTTTCAGAGTTCCAAGATGAGGTCTAAATAAAGAGAGGGAGTGATTTGAACCCACAGAATCTAGGAACTGTGGAGTAAGACTGAAATAACTGCTCTAAGATCAGCAGGTTGTGGCTCGGTTGTACAGAACTCCTCACCATTGTCCGCTCTGATCTTCGTATCTCGTACAGCGTAGGGTGGAGTCAGCTTCGCTTTCTTGTCTGGGTCACACTCAATGCAACTTTCATTCCCCTTCTACTAGCTTAATATACTGTCGGTTGAGGTTACAGGTTTAGATGAAAGTTTATAAATGAGGCTAATTAACATTGAACTTGTAACTCTTTTTTTTTTTTCCCCTGTCCATTTGAAAAAAGGTATTCTTAGAATTAGGAATAGAGTATAAAAATGTCTTAGGCCACTGTAAATTTCTTTTGCAGATAGCTCTGTGATGTGTTGCATGTTTAAATTAGCACAATGTGTATTCATTTTAAATATTGATCTTTAAGGAAGCAATGTAATAAATCTGGATACTCTTTTGCATTACTGTTTACATTAGGTCTACTCCAGATTAAGAGAGACAGTTGCCTTGTAAATTTGCTTGCAGAGTAAGCAGTGGCATATAAATAATTCTGTTTCCAATTATACGAAACAATGATGATAAACTATTGGGAGCTGGGACGATTGTGCAGAGCTTGACTGAATCACAGACCCAGGCCAGGCCTGTGAGTAACTGATGTGCAGCTGGCAACTGGGACCATTGTTTAGATCAGGAAGCAAATGAAAAAGTGGCACAGAACAAAATTCTATAAATGTAGCTCCATTAAGATGTAGTTCCTCTCCAGCTGTAAAGTTTCTAAGGAGCTACCAAAACTATTTAAAAACATAAAAACACAATTGTTTGGCTTGGTAATGGTAACAATTTGTCTGTAACAATGTTAAGTATGTTGTGGTAACCTTCATGGGGGAAAAGCTGTATGGATGGACTTGGTTGTGGTTTGGGGTTTCCACTTTCTCCCAGCAGTGGTTCTTGAGTTGTGGCATGAACTGGCCTTTGAACCATTTGATAGCTCAACCAAATTTCAGCTAGGAATGTTAAAACATAATGGCTGAAGATTAAGAATAAATTTACACCTAGGCCATATAATTCCAAGGCCAAGATCAACCCATTCCCCTTAACGTTCCCATCATCTATTCTGGAGTGCAAATATTCACATGGAAATGAGGTTGGTTGAAATGTTTAGCTTATATTGGAAAACATATCTGCTAAGCAGCTGAGAAATGTATTCATTTCAGTCTTTCCATTTGACAAGGCTCCCGCTCCCAAGTAAAATACTAAGAATGCAATGACAGCAGCTGAAGGCAGTCCATTTCCTCTCCTGCCTTTAATCTCTCCCTGGGAAAAATAGTTCTTGAAACGCTATAATGTGTGTATATTGACACTCTTACTTGGTTTTTAAAATAGGGTTGACTTTCTATTTATTCTCTGTGCCCGGTGACTTTTTTTTTTTTTTTTAACCAGTTATTTAAAAGTGTGTTTATTATTTTCGTGACTGATAATGATTATTATAGTCATACCGTGCTTTTCAGTTGATAAAGTGTGTTCATATGCATTATTATGTCATTACATCATTGCCATCATTATAAGAACTTTGAGAAATGGGTTGGATCAATATTATTTTTTTACCCCAATTTTTCAAATGATGAAAAGAAGTTCAGTGAGGTTAAGTGATTTGTTCATGTTTTTATAGCTAGTAAGTGTCAAACCTATACTCCAATCTAGCTATTTGAACTCTAAATGCCATGTTCTTTCCACAGTGGTTTTAAAATGGCCTGTTGTGTGTGTGTGTGTGTGTGTGTGTGTGTGTGTGTGTGTACGTGGGTTTTAAAGGGCTACATTTAGCACAGGGAGTCCTGTGGAAGATATGTGTAGATCGATTGGCATAATGCATATCAAGGCTTCTTGCTATTCATCTCTGCGTTGCTTCCTGTTGAGGTAGAGTAGGTGGTCTAAAGCACAGACGGTTCTGAAATTTGGTTTTAATTATTGGCTATGACAAAGTCCGTGGGTTCATTCTGATCATGCGTATCTTCAATGTAACACGAACATGCTGAGTAGAATAGTGAAAAGGTGAGAAATGACAGGAAGTTGGTGAGAAATGGCATGATGATGGCTGTGTTTATCCCAACACGTTTTAGGTTTGCTGTTTTAGAATTTCATTTGCTCATTCTTTGCGGCCCCCTGTCCATCCCACTTTGGGATATGTGCCTAATAAATCCATCGGCTTGCTTGGCAAAGCAAAACTAATTTGGAGTCTCAGAAAGTTGGACTTAATTGTTCACTCTAAGTTTTAGTAAAAAATATTTTACCAGATGATCTTGGTACTGAAGGAGCTTTGGAGGGGAAGGATTAGGGGGACTTCCGTGAGACGTGTTCAAATAGAAGCAGCTCGTTGTACGCGGTCTCCCTGGATATCGAGCTCTTCCTCCACCATGCCTGGTTGGGGGGCTGTAGCACAGCAATGACGACTCTGTAAGAAGTCTAAGGGCTGCTCTTTGAGGATCTCTGAGAGGTCAAGGGATTATATAACTGCATTGGAATAAAACTGGGGATGCTGGCACCTTGACCTAAAATAGCTTTAAACTTCAACAAATAATGTGGATTTTAGTCTATTTTGCTTCCGGCCTTAACTTAGTAAAGATTTCCTGGCCAACTCTAGGAAGGAAAACATTCTATAGTAAAATAAAACACTAATGACTCCAGAATACTATGTGACACCTAATTTAATGATTGCCACCAAAATTATTTTCACCAGTTATAAATCAATTACTAGGCATAGTTATAATCACATTAATAACACTGGCTTGCCTTTTCAAATCCAAATATTATACAGTAAGGAAATGTTCTGACTCTAAATGGTTTTAATTAAAGAATGAGCCTTTTTTTTTTTTTTTTAAAGGTGGTAAGGAGGTATATTTTTTGTCCTTGCTCTTTGGTTTTTGTGTTCATGGTTTCAAGAAAAAAAGGAAAAGTAATGATTATAGTAAATTACAGGAGTTTGGCAGTGGGGTAATTAACAGGTAATTATCAATAAACATTTAACCACAAAAGCTTGGATCCCACCTACCACTTGTCAACAATAAAAGCTTAGTAACTCCACATGGCATTGGAAACAGTCTACAGGGAGTCCCAGAAAGGACTGCTAATATAAATAAACAATTCTTTCTTGGGAGAATACACAAGGGCCAGGCTGTAAGTGACCACATAGAAGAAGGAAAGAAAAATCCAGTAGACAGGAAAAATATTAGGAAACCAAACATTTGGTTTCAGATTTAGGAGAAAAATATGAATATCCTTGGTATGGCAGCCAGAAAAATTATCTATGAATGTCTTTCTCATCCCATACATAAATTTTGTGTTTCTTTAAGCATGGTTAGAAGTGTAAGATTATTTAGCCAAGCTGGCATTTTGACACAAGGAAAAAGTTGACCTTATCCAGGTTTAAATATAGTCAGCATACTTTATAGATTGAATAATTGGTGAATAATTCACCATAAAATATATTTATTATGGAAATCTACAACTAGGTTTTGAAGGCATCTCTAAACTTTATACAAACCTTGATTCGGAACCCTTTCTTCTTTAAAATGGCCCGATTTCTATTACCATAGCTTGAGGGGGTGAAGGTTTCTAAATAGCTCGGGAAAAAACAACCCTGTAGTTCAGACAAGAAGACATGACGCCAAAGACAATGAATAATAATATGACTGACTATTTCTATTTCATTTTGGCTCTGTTCATGTGTTGTTAGGATACAATTTGAAAATAGCTAAATCATGAATTGAATTTCATTTTGGAGGAGGTTTTCGCTTTTTGAATTCTATTTCATCTACGCGCGCGAGCATGCACGCACACAAACACACCACCTCCCCCAAGCCCTGTGTGTCTAAAATGACCTTTGAATATATCAGAATCAAATGCACTTATTGACTAGTATCAACACCTGGTGACATGCTTAGTTAGCATCATGCAGAGTGCATTAAGTAAATATGTTCTTTGTTGTCTAAGGTATAAGAGATAAAACTGTCTTAGAACACATTTGAAAGATGTACATGCAACTGAATAAACACTGAGTACATATTCAATAAAGATTTCATTATCTCCAGGCCAAGGGGTAAATGTATATTGTGGAGTGATGACAGTAAGGTGACCCGCGGGGGTTGCAAGGTTAGATAAGGGAGTCTGGAGGAGAGATTGCCATCCGACTGCGCCCCTGTCAGGACAATCTTTGGGTGGAGGGGAGATTCCATGTGCCGTTTGAATGGTACTCTGCAACCAGCCTGGCACATCAGGGTGGGCAGGCAATCCCTGAAGAGGGAAGGAAAAGCTAGCACAACGTTCTGGTCTCAACAAGAGGTATAGGTCTGGGCACATGTTGCCCAGGGATCCAAGGAAGACGTCACACTACAACAAAAGTTTGAATGTTTAGTGCGATGTTTAAAGTCCTGTGAAACCTAATTGCCAAAATACCTGTCTTTACTGTGCTATTTTGCCTGAACTTCACCTAAGACCGTTTTCATTTTCTCTCTGGACTGGCATTATGTCTGCCTAAATTTTTTCCTTCAGATTGCCCACATCCAATCGCATTCATTAGAACTTTGCTAAATGCTGAGTTTCCCATGGTTTTCTTAATTCCCTTTGAATTTTTTTTTTCAAGACAAACCCAGATCTTGTTAAAAAACCCTCCCACTGTGTCTTCTGTTACTAAAAAGTAATTAAATAAAAAGTGAGGTTTGGATACATCTATCATTTAATTTGAAATTACGTATGAGTATAGAGAGCAAAAGTGACTTTGAAAGATCAATTCTCAAAGTTCGACTTAAGAACTGTGTTATTAGCCAAAATAATATGAACCAAGTCCATTCTCTTGACCTTCACAAGGTCTAACCTAGTCCATTACTGCAGCGGAGCCGGGAACCAAAGAACGGCTTTGAATCGGTCAGACCCAAACCGAGTTAAGTTTGCATGTGGTGAAATAGACATTAGTTAAAAAATAATTAATGCTATCTTTGACCTTTGAAATGAGGAAGGACATTCATAGTCCTCTCTGCCACTCCATACATGTGAATCTACTTAACTAATGTCATTACTTTTAAAATAGAGCTTGATTTCAAATATCTTGAATAACTTCAACAAAGTTGTATTCTTCCTAAATGGATGGTATCAACAAATTTCCCTGGGATATTTAAAGCACACTTTTTTTTTTTTAATTGTTTACCAGATGACTTTTGAAAACATATACAGATAGATAGATAAATATTTGCTGTATGGTATAACCGCTGATCACATTGCTTTGGCACAGCTGGGCAAGAGCTCCTTGGGGTTGTTATGAGAAGATCATTGATTGTTCCCCTTTCAGGTTTTAATAAGACCCAGAAACAGGTAGAGTTCTGTTGTTGTGAGTGCTAGACACATAGTGTTTTAGGGAGGAATTTCTAAATTGTTTCACAATCCTTTGCTACTGGAAAGAAGAATGGCTTTTTTCTCTTCCCTTATTCTCCCATTATTTTTCCTTTTCTACCAATTACCATGACAGTGTGAAGAAGGAAAACCCTCATTCACCATGAATTCCCTCAGCTGTTGCTGGGATAGCGACAGAAGGGAAAGAACAGAAGTATCCCCAAAGCAGGCACAGTAACTTACAAATGTAGTTTGTAAATAAACTACATAACTAAATAAACAGTAACTTACAATGTAGTTTTCATTTTGTTCTTCATTGTTTTCCAAAATTATTTCTAGTTCAGATATATTTTGGGGGAGTTTAACAGGTATGCTCCATGTTTTCCCAAATAACAGTTTTAAATTAACAAATGAATAAGCCCTACAGGTGACATAGAAGATACAAAACATACAGGCACATAGGAGACAATTAACTCGGTTTTAGTGAACAAATGAATAAATGAAGCCCATCTATGCCTTTATACATACCACTCCCGGGTTTCCTCGTCCTTTTCTAGATAACCCTTGTTTGTCTGTTGGGTTCCCAGTTAATTGTTACTTCACAGGAAGGACTTTCCTGACTGTTCTTTGCATTCTAAACTATTTGTTTCTGCAGCACACTGAATTTCTCCCCTGTCTTCATCACATTTGGTTGGGATTCAGTGTTCCGTGTCTATCCCCTCCACTGTCTAGGTCTGTTATGTGTGGTGTTCTGTTCCCAGGGCCCGCGATAGCGATTGGCAAATAGGTACATGAACCTGAACCGTTCAGAAGGAAGAATGGGTAGAAAGTAGAGTTCAACTGGAAAGAGAGAAAAAGAAATGAATAGTGGGTAAGGTCTGTAGAGGAAAGAGTCCCTGGCAAGGGAAGAAAGGAAGAGATGCTTAGAATGGCGCAAAGGACAGAGAAATCAAGACTTTGCAATGGCACATTGATGCCTAAGCCATGGAAGAAGTTATGGCATCAAAATAGAAGGAGGAAGTAGATAAAAACAAAGAGAAACAAAGAATAATTCACAAGAATATTAATCAGATTTTAAAATAGAAAAAGTAACAAAGAGGATTTTGCCCAGTTATTTTCATTTCTGACCTTGCTTTCTCCCCCTAGGCAAGGGGAGAGCAAAGTGAAGTGAGAGTTTGATATAAAAGTTTGACTTAAGACCTAGATTTTCCCCCAATGTAAAACCCTATTTCATAATAAGTAAATATAAAACACTGAGCCATTGTAATAAAGAAGGCATCTATTGTTATGAATTGGTCTCAGCAACTTGACATCACCTTTTATTGTCATAAGTCATAAGTAGTTCACGTATTTTAAAATCAGGTCTTGTTTTTCTAGCATTCACATATATTTTTTTAAAATCTACTTTAATGTTGGTGAATAAAATCTATGTTTTAGGATTTCCATGATAACATGTTCTTTATGTCGTTTTGCAAAAAGGGGACATGATTTGGTGTTTGTTTTAACCAATCTGTCATCCACAGAGACATGCTTTACCATGGAGTTTTTTACTCTGTCTCTTATTAGAAAACTACACTTCATCAGAAATATCATAGAAAGATCAATGATAAATCAAATGCATGTCATGGTAGTACCTTGCTACCTCTCCTCGGGGTGGAGGGCAAAATATAATGTTGGCTATTGCACAGTGTCACACCAGGGTTTTTATAAAGGTATAGTCATTTTCAGAATTCTTAAGCCCTTAGTCCTTATTGAGCTCATCAGTTGACAAAGCATCACTTGACAAGCCAAAGCGCATTCTTAGTTTGCACAGTTAGAATGAATATGCACACCTCATCACTCTGAGAGTTCATTTCTCTTTCTGTAGATAATTCTCAGAAGCACCTGGATGACTAGAGAATTCTGAGATTAAATTTCAGTTTCTTGGACTCTAATATGGATCAGCTGGCTTTAAAAGCACGCAGCGCAAAGAGGTCACTTAACATTATCACTGGAATAGCCTTGCATTCACATGAGCAGGGCTAAGATCTGAAGCTGCTAGAAAATCTGTCCGGGAGCCCAGGAAGCCTGTGGATGAACAGACATGGTCTGAGGTAAACTGGGATACACTGGAAACTCTATACATTTATTACAGTTCACACATGGCACTTTAAAGTGTGATCACTTTTCCTTTTTTTTTTTTTTGTTCTTTTGCCCTTCTTACAACTGCCTTGCAATCCTTGTTATCAAAATTTCCCAACAAGTAATTCCAAAATAAGAAAAATGGTTGATGTGTGTACTTAGCAAAAAATCAAAACAAGACCACGTCTCATTTTAAAGTTTTATAAAAATTGTGAGGCATTCTAAATGTAAGGGGCGTGTATTTATGGATGTATCACAAACTGTTTTGTGTCTTCAACAACTCTGTTTTTCAAACTAAGGCTTAGTTACTGTTGTCATTTTTAAATTTTTCTTTCCCTTTACTTAGAAAATGATAGCTCAGGACATGAGATACCTGAGAATTGGGAAGGAAAGCTTAGAACTTCTGAGTATCCAGTGAGTTAGAGATATAAAATGCTATCTCATGCAGGTCAGTCATATTTAAAATTATGTTTCCTTTACCAAAGAATGTACCCACCGATAAGCTATCTCACATAATCAATGGGCGCGACTTCCTGTGAACGCAGCTCTTGCTGAATCCCTATAGTTAGTTAATAGCGATAGCGAGGAGGAACTTGAAGGACTCTCTTCTATTTCAGAACTACAGAATCCTGGCTAAGTAGGAGGCTTAACCAGAGAGCATATTGGTTTCAGCAGACTATGGTAAAGTTAATTAAGGATGATTAATGGAGCATTTTTCTTCCAATGATATCTGTGACAGAACAAAGCTGTCTGAGGCTTGTCAAGCAGAATTTGAGTTGAATGAGTATTTATGTGATCAAATCTGAAGGCTGCCTCTTGACAGAGCGAGGATTCATCAATCAATTGCTCTGGCTCGCAGTGGTGGGAAATTGGTCTATCCGAGTACATTCTGCTCCCATCCCCCATTTTTTTTCATTCAATCATCCCTCAGGCTACAATGCATCTTTTGCTTTTACCTCCAACCACCTTAAGGGCTATCAGAGAAAAAGTAAAGGCAAGAGCAAAAAACATCTATTATGATGGTTATTTCTCAGCCAAACTCCTACAACTGATTTCTTTGAAGCAGAGGGTTATAAAGTGACATGGGCCTATGTGAGGAATTAATTGGCATTAACAAAAGTTATCTTACAGCCTGATGAGAAGCAATTGTGAGCTTAGTAAAAAAACTAGCTGATACGTAGCTGTACCCTTTTTGGGCTTATACCTTTTATTCTTATAAAATTGTAGGCTATTTCTTCAGCTTTTGTAAAGTCCGCTAATTCTAAGAATAAGCTAGAAAAGAAATAGAGCTTATGCTTCAGGTTTTTGCTTGTAGCTGTATTCTACACTTCTTACCACTGCCTTGCAATCCTTGTTATCAAAATGTCCCAACAAGTAGTTCCAAAATAAGAAAAATGGTTGATGTGTGTACTAAGCAACATCATCCTACTACAATCCGCCGTGGCCAGGTCTGGATTCTCCATGTGGTGGTCACTGGTCCTGCGAGGTCAGGCACTGCTGGCCAGATCTACCTGCACAGCAAGCTCATTTTCACGCGGGATATGTGGAGTCTCGTTTAATTGCTATGGAAGGAACAGTGTCGATGCAGAGGTATGATCAGGGATTAGCTAAAATAGAGTATTCATTTTGCAAGATGTATACAATGCTGTATCACATGCTTTATCCAATTCGATGCTCACAAAAAATTCACGCAAACAGGGGAGCTATAAGGATTCCTATGAAATAGATGTGGAAATTGAGGTTGTAAGTGGTTTCATAACTTGCTAAAATGATGTGGCTGTACATGGCTGAGATGGGACATGGGTCTAATTCTGGGCACTCCCACTACACCCTTCTACCTCTTTTGTCGACTGTGTTCTTTCTGGGTCATGGCTAACTGCTTTATTTGCTTCTCAAATGTGGGCACAATACTTGCACCCCGAATTTAAGTAATGAGTGAGTTTTTAATGGTCAATGCAACTTGAGCAATTCAGTCTTACATTGGCCGATGCTCTATTTAATTCTGAAGCTGAATGACTGCAACTGGGAGGAGAATATTTCTGGTTCAGCAAGGAACTGAGGCTTTTGGTGATTTCAGGAGTGGCACCCAACTGCACAGACTCTTCATAGTGTCAGCGTGAGAAAGATACAACTACAGCTTCCCAGAAGAGTAGCCCCAGGGATTCCTGAGTTGTGTTCGGGAGAAAAAAATATTATATGCATACATATTCATATTATTATTATTTATTGAGATGTTTATAAAGAAGCATTTTTGAAGAGTTGTCTTCATATAGCAGAGAAGAGATCGTCTTGGTCATTTATCAGAAAATTTCACTTTCCCAAATCATGCTTACTCATCTTGAAATGTTGTCATTGATTTTATAATCTACATTCTCACTATTTTGGGGAAGCACATATGAGTAATGATACAATAACATACATAGTCAGTTTTACATAAAAGTGTGGCAATCACTTGCCGATATAGTATTGGTATTTTTAGGAAGAAGTTTCATTTCTTTTGTTATATGTTTTCAGAGTGCAAAGTCAGATAAAAAGGAAAATGATTTAATAAAAAGATTGCCAATGGATTAGATCAATTTCAACTGATATTGATTTCTCTTTATTTATATATAAACACAAATGCTGATTAGGTTTTTTTGCATCTAAACTGTAACAATGCGCTTAGATTTTTAAAATCTTTCTTTTTTTCTAAAATCTTTTGAAATGGGTGATTAACATACCAAGAGTTCAAGATAGGCCTTAGTTTTTCTGCCCTGTTATCTTTGGAAATTACATTAAATATTTTATTATTTAATATTTCCTTCTTCAGATGTTCTTCTGTGAAAATATTGAAGGGTCTTACTTTTATCTGTTTTCCTTTTTCAGTTATTTTTGTGTAATAACTGAAGGCCTATTTTCTGTTTGTAAATATTTTTAGATAATTCTTTATTCTATAAAATGCTTTGGGATGCAATATTTGTTTATTTTAACTTAGGAAAAAAGTGCGAGGAGCGGAAAGGGGTGATCCAAAGACAGCCACACAGAGAACTGAACTCAGTCCTCCGTTTATTCACTTCGCCCATTCGAGAATTGCCGTTGATGCCAGAGATCATTCAGCAAATGCAGAGTGAAAAAAACTGTTTTTTCCCTTGTTATGCTTATGATATATGTCTGAGAATACTCTTGGATTGTAGCAGCTCTGAGTGTGATCCTATCACAGCTTGAGCTTCAGAACTTGCAGTCCACCCAAATCCCTACATCTGTGACCTGTGAACTATTAGTAGGTCAGCTTTTTTCTCCATTTAGTATTTAGGCAGTTAATTTCTTAGACATAAGTGCAGCATAGTCACAGCTATAAAATTTAAAAAAAAATTAATTTAAACCTATAGCTCTGACCTAGTGAGGTGATCTAACATCTGGGTTCTCTTGCTTTGTGGTTTTTCTACTTTAACCCCAGGCCTAATCCTGCCCTCAGGCTTATGTCACTTTGTTATCACCCCCTCCGCCCTCCATCCAAATCACTGATAAAACAATGTCTGAATGGAATAGGGCAATTTCCAGGTTGCTATTAAGCCATTAATTAATTGTCCCTGTTTGCATGTCCTTGAGCTCAAATAACCTATTGACTCTAATCAGTAAAATGATAATAAACAAGATATCACTTTTATATATTCGATGGAGGCACAATGTCATCTTCTAAAGTTGTTTAACAGTAACAAGTTCAAAAGTAAACTTCTTTAACAGTAGGTAATAATAATTCAGGGTGGGTTTCTAAGCAGGTTTGGTAAATTGGACAGTAATTGCACAGTTGATACTCACACTATCTGTAGAAGGATCAGAGCACACTCAAATGGAGTAGACAACTTGGTCATCCAGTGGACATCATTAATTTTGGTGAACGGGACTAGTTTAACTAAGCTCTCTTGATTAATCCTACATGAGCCAAAGTGATGAGGGCAAGATACTGGTTTGGCAATTGAAAATTTCGAAATGAAAAGGAATGTCGGTATTTTTTTGCATATTCTTGTCCACATTCTTTTGTAACATCTCAACTGTGCTAATTAGAGGATATTAGAACGCAGTGTGTTTGTCATAATTTTTATCACATGGAAGGCACAGGAATATAGATTTTAAAAACTTGATTAAAATTTATTTGAAGTTTTGGAAAATGCTAAAAAATTTTCTGAGAGAAAAATTATGTATATATATTATGTTGTATAATATATAACATAATATAATATAATATATAATATAATATAATATGCCCTTCTCTATATTATGTTATATATATGTGTGTGTATACACACACACACACACACACACACACACTCACACATACGTGTCTTACTACCTAGATTTGTTCAATATATTTTATAAGATTATAACCAAAGATCTGGGCTTTGTAATTCAATATTTGTAGGAAAAAATCTTCAACCAGAAATATATAAATAAACACTAGAGCATGTGTTCTCAGTGAAAAAATTGAGACTTCATTTTGGGCTTAAAATAAACATTTGGCTGTGATCTCAAAATTTATGCCCAAAGTTGTTCGTTTTTAGGTTCCTGAACAGTCTGGTCAGTAAAACTTTTCATTCTAATGCTAGACAGAATCAGCAGAGATGAATACAAGTTGATGTCATTGAAATGGCACTCACAGGGCACCTGGGTGGCACAGTGGGTTAAGCCTCTGCCTTTGGCTCAGGTCATAATCTTAGGGTCTTGGGATCGAGCCCCACATTGGGCTCTCTTCTCAGCAGGGAGCCTGCTTCCCCCTTTTTCTCTGTCTCTCTGCCTACTTGTGATCTCTCTCAGTCAAATAAATAAATAAAATCTTAAAAAAAAAATGGCCCTCACAGACTTTATTCATCCTAGGCTTTAACCCTGACACATACGCATTTTTTTTTCTAATTTTATTGAGCAACCCAACGTATGTGGAGTGTACAAAATCCCACCAAATCAGATTCTGATGCTTTTCCTCATGTCTCTTCTTTGCTCACCATGTGACAAGGATATTTCTCTCTCTTTCCTGTTCATCTCTCTCCTTTCCCTTTCACTGTCTGCCTCTCTCCTCTGAACCCCATCAAAACCAAGCCAAAACAAACAAAACTACCCCAAATGCGATTCTCCATCTCACTTCCAGCCTTTAACACTGGACACTGCCCTTCTCTATTTTATGGAAACCATTCCTACTGTCCTTTATGTTTCAGCTCAGACCTGCCTTCACTTGGGAAGTCTTAAAAGATGCACTCCCTTTGCCTTCTTGCCTCACCCGTGGTGCAGGCAGGTGCTCTCCTGTTGTACTCCCATACACCTGACTACCTAGCAGCTTGCGAGCTCCAAGAAATCTAGGCCTGGGCCTGCCTTGTTTATGGTCTTATAGCTTACAGACAGTAGGAGCTCAATAAAAAATAGGAATAATAAGAAAAAAAGGGGGTAGAGAGACAATGCTGTTTTAGAGAAAATAAGTTTAAAAACTCTCTTAAGTGCATCTTGGGATGCAGCCAAGCCACCTATCTGCAGTAGAGGTGGGTCAGAAGTCAGCCTTCTCGATGGACACAGGCGCTGCTTTTATCAGTGGCTGAAAGTCTTCTACAGACTTCTTATTTATAAAATCAGTCACTTCCATACATGCTGAAAGTTCGAGAGTAGATATGGGCTCTAGAAACATGGATTGATATTGCTATACAACATGACTGGCCCCAAGGACCCATTTCCCAACTACCAAACTGGTGATTTGTACTGGCTTTGCGGTCTTACTTCTTTCTTACTAGCCATCTTCAGTCTGTGGGCTGGGGACCTAAATTCCTTTTATGTACCTTAAAATCTACTCCAAATTTTCCTGATGAAATCCCAGTTTGTTTTACAAATTGGCTAAGGTACCATGATTAAGAGAACTGACACCCATTTAGGAGACAAAATAGTCTGTTTAAATCTTGACTCTATTGCATAGTAATCTTGAACAAGGTCGTGATGCGAACTTGAACAAGTCACTGTGTTGAACTGAACTTGCTTCATATGTGCAATCAGGAAACTGGTCCTGGTCCATGTTTAGGTTTTTGACATGATTAGACTCATGTGAAAATCTGTTGTAAATTCTAAGCACTGTGATGTCACAAAGTGATATGAATTGACAACAGAGTCATGGAAAGGAAGTTGTCCATCCAGAGCGATGTTGAGTTTTCATTAGCCTGGGAATAGATCTTTATGTCCGGAATTATGAGATGGGTTTTGCCATGGGGGATGGCTGGATGAAGAGGTATTTGTAGTGCTCCCTCTTGTTATGAGAACCTCTGGAAGACTTTTATTGTTCACTACTCTCAAAAATTTATCCAGATTTCTAAAATACCTTGAGTTCTGAATGTTTAGATTTAAATTATATTTATATTATGGTTGAGTACGATTCTTTTCTTGCCTAGATAGTTGAATACTATTTTTGTGTGCGAGTAAGCTTAAAAATTGACTGTCTAAATATTTAACCAGAGTTATTTTAAAAGAATTTCATTATTTATCTTCTTTATGATTTATATTATCACATTCTGTGTCTGTAGTTATGGTTTATCATAAGCAGCCCATCTGCTACAACAGCCAAATTGGAACATTCATATAAGATGAGTTTAGATATCATAAACATGACAAGAGATGGGTTACATTCAGTGTTTCTCCATGTTTAACCAATTTAATTTGTTTCCTATGCAGAAGAAGCTCTAAATTTACTTAATATATGTTAGCACTTAGGAACATAGTTAGAAACAAGGCGAAGGTCTTAACCTATTCGTAAATAAATGAGAAGATTCCTGTCGGAGTGAAAGAGAGAGAGAGAATTTATGTCAAACAATCAGGAATTTAATACATAGTGGTCTTTTAGGATGTCCAGTTTGTGTACATACTCTTAAGGCATGATTACGAATAACTTCACTTCCTATAAACAATGTGACTGGAGAAATTACTCACAGATACAACAAAAAGGGGAAGAAAGGTAAGACGTTTTAACTAAAGCCAATAAGTGAATTACTTTCCCTGAAAAGGTTAAAAATGGCAGATTTATTTTTCGTTGCCATAATATTTGTCTGTGTTGGCCAGCTATCTGAGGTATTCTCCAGAAGATGCAGGGCTCCTTGAGACGTCACCACATGACCCCAGGTTCAAAGTTACGGCAGAGTCCTGAAGGATTTTTCTCCTCTGTAATTTGGGGACTCAAGACGTCTTAACCAAAGACTTCAGTCTGTTGGCTAAATGAAAGTATTGATACTGCTGTAGTGAGAACTTTCAGTGATTAGTCTGAATTTCCCTCTGCCCCTGGTAGAGGTCAAGTAGAGGACTTTTTAGTGCAAGCGAAAGAGTCATTCATTTTTCACTCTTTAGGTAAAGGACTTATGTCATATTATTAGTGAAAATGTGATTAACTGTTAAAGCAACATAGGCCTTAATGATCTACAAAGCCATTTCTCTCAAAGTTATGGATTCATTGCTCTGCAGTACTAAATATATGTTGTTCTAGGATCATGCAAGTCATGAATACTAAAAATAAAAATAAACATATTTCTTTGATGATGATTTATTACCAAACAATTTGGAGCTAATACATTTACATTATAGGATGCAAATACAAATGTGACATAAGCAAGTGGGCCTTTAAGATGAAGTGTCATTACTTTTGGAAATATGGGCAGTGCTTCAACTTCATCACAGCCTTTGTAACATAATGTTTTGAGAGCCTGTGACTGATGTTTCAACTTGCAGCAGTTTGGTTCTTAAATTCCATACTTAGCAAGAGAATGGTTTCATTCAGCCTCATTGATGACCTAAAACCCATATGCGGGGATATTATATGCCATTGTGAATTAGTATGCGAAGCTGGTAAAATGAGATTGACCAGGGATAGGGGGGTTCCTTTCTGGTAAGATGCTGAGTTCACAATGAGCATAAGGCAGAGCCATGGCAGTGACAGACCTAGTAAGGAAGGGTACCAGGAACCCACACTGGTACGAGCAGGCATCATCGCTCCTCTCTGGCTCTGCAGAAATACTCCCCAGGGGTACTGATGCTAACAGCATGGTTATTTTTCTGTATCTGGATAAAGCTCTTGTTACTTGTGATCACTCAGCAAGCTAAAAAGCCACACGGAAGCTGAGTATGTGCATGTCAGGTTGACCTTGCTGTCCTTTTCCCCATCTCTGTCTCTCCTCCTTCCAGCCCCACAGTCCCTTATCTGTCCCTTTATTTCTTTCATTCCTTCTTCAGTTGTCTCCACTCCCCTTCCTTTCCTTCATTTATTTTTCTTTGCTTTCTTCTTTTCCCACTTGATCATGTTTCTTGCTTTCTGCAAGAAACTAGGAGAGAAGCTGACGTTAAGTATTGTGGCGCTATATTCTTGGCACTGTCAATAACTTGCTTGGAGGAAAGGGGTTTTCTGGTATTGGGAGAGAACTGCATTCCTTGTGACAGAATATGAAATTCTCTTGCAGTTCTTGTATCGGTGTTACTAATTTTATTACTGCAGTCTAAGTGGATCCGCTATTTTCTTGGCGATTGCTTCTATGGGTACGATAAGAATAATAAGATAGTTAAAAAGGTATTTGTGCAAGGCCTTTAAGAAATAACTCAACGATTCGAAAGGAGGACAAAGGAAGCAAATGATGGAGCGTAGTACACATTATATGAGCCCCGCAGACGGCTCTACAAGTTAGACTGCCCCAGTGTGCGTCTAATTTATGTAGCTGATAACCCAAGTTAACAGAGACCCTGGCACTATTATGGAGGTAATATTTTCTCAAGGATGTACAGTCTTAAACAACTTCTTCCTGTATTAGGTTCATACATGGTTTTCTTTAACATAAAGCAGGTATGTCTGTTCTCTTGTTCCATTTCATTTTCTTGGAAAAATAAATTTATTGCAGGCCCGCTGAATGGAAATTCTGCTTACTGTTTATGACTGAGGTTGCTCTCCCCTCTTCTGTATTACCCAGGGAATTAGTTCAATATAGAGCCTTATTCCACACCCATTTCTTTATTTTTCCCCTCTCCATCCTTCTTTGCAGGGTTTGGTTTCAAAACCTATATTGCCACAGAGCAGCTGGTAGCATTTAGCAAACCACCTGCACAAGTAGTTCTGTTTCCAATGGAAGAAAATTTAGCTTACATAAGGCCAAAACCGGTAAGGTGTCGGCTTTTCCATTTTTATTTGTATTTGTGTACATTTTCCTACTCATTGATGAATGTTCTGCTAAGTGAAACTCAACTCCTTGGTAAAGAATGAGAAACAGTATGGTATAGCAGTCCTTTGTTTCAGGAAGGCTCTGGCAAATTGGAACTCTGTCAGGAAGGCGAGAGGTTGATCGTAGCCAGGAAGAGACTTTTAAAATCTGTAACTTCTTTGAAGGGTGAGAAGGCACCCTCTTGAACTAGAAACTCTGCTATGATTTTCCAGGTAACGGTTCCTAATGCAGACTAGGACAAGTGTCCTGGTGAGTGCTGGCTTCCCATGAAAGGCATCATGTGGTCAGACTTTGAATACCCCACAGTAAATAAATTACCTTCCTACTGCTTGGGAATAAGTTTAAATCTCAAAGATTTTATTAAATTGTTCACATAACTACACACTGAATATTGATCTGAACTGCACTAGCAGTGACTAATGTGTCAAGTGGTGACTTTCTTTAAATCAAGGTAGCTATTCTATAAATGAAACTCCAACCTGAAAAGCTGGCCATCTACAAATAATATCTGATGACTAACTTATGTAAGTGAACTGCAGCTCATAAGTCATTCTTGCTTACCTCTCTCATGTACTCCTCAGTTGGCATTTTTCCCCCCTTAGGTAGAGGAACTGAATCAGAGGAAGGCTATGTGACTTGGTCAAGGTCACTTCGCTGGTTAAGAGTAAATTCATTCAGACTTCTAGTATAGTCACCTTTCAAGGAGAAGAGTTTAATGGTTTGTATTGTTTCATATAGGCCTGAAAGTTATTGAGACCCACATATATAGAGATGCAGTCATTGTCTCTAGGAAACTAGACCATGTATATACTATGCAGAATGCTGAACCAAAGCTAGATTTCTTTTTGAATCCCATCGTGAGATGGAAAGGATCCTAGAAGAAATTTAGAAGAATATCATGGCTTTATAAAAAACCAAATATATGTGACCAAGGTCACCCATTGGCAGTGCTGATACTTGAACCCAAATCAATCCCTTTGCTTTCCTCTCCTTTTCCTCCCTTCCCTTCCCTTGTGTTTTCTCTTTCTTTTCTTTTTCATTTCTCTTTCCTTTCCTTTATCCATTCTCTCTCTCTCTTCTTTCCTCTCTTCTTCCTCAAATGCTGGAACACATATTCTGAGCCAGTTTCTACTCATCCAAGCTAGGTGTTGAATTTTAAAAACCCACTAATAACTCCTCCCCTGCCTTCAGGAGTTTTAATGAGGGATCAATTAACTGGAACAGTGCCATCTGTCATGGTGGAGGTATAGGATATTAGGTGTGTGTGATGCTTGGGAGGGATATACAACCAAGTCTAGAGGGAGTCAGAGAAGGTTTCCTTAAGGGAGTATATCTTAACCAACACCCAAAGGATGATTATTCTAACGAAAGGGAGTTTTATAGTAGCAGAGAAAAATGTTCAGGTATCAGCCCAGAGGCAAGAGAAAGAAGGGTGAAGTTTATCATTTGAAAGAAGTTTGATAGGAGTATGGGCGGGCAGGGAGTGTAGTGAGAGAAATACTGGATGAATTCCCTTTAAAGATAAATTGAGTTCAACATTAGATGTTTGTAAGACACCATTAGGAGCTATGAAGATTATAAGCTAATACTCTTTAATTATAATGGAATAATCTAGGATAGTGAATGATAAAATGGTAAGTCTCCCCTAAGAGGATACAGATTATGAACTTCTCTTGAGGTTCAGAGACAAAAGAGGTCATTGTTGGCCATATTAAGCCACCATAGTAAGACACCAAAGGAGGTGTCAAGGAAGATTTTCAAAGATGAGTAGCGTATCTGTAGATCATACTTTCTTGTATTCCTTCTGTCAATGAGCAAATAGTCTTTACCATCTGTCTCTGTCACCTCAATTTCCATTCAGTCTTCATCTTAGTACAAGTTCTATTTTGCCCACAACACTTGAAGAAGTAGTAGTGACCCCCAACTGCCACATCCAGTGTATTTTTCAGTCTTTTGCCCACTATAATGTCCTAAGGACAATTTTCTCCTTCTCAGACCCTATTCCTCCTCTGGCTTCTGGACCAGCACTCACTTCTGTGTCCCCCCTCTAATTCTGTCTCCTTATCTTCCCCTTCACAGACCTCAAATGTTGGTGTTTCCCAGAGTACAGACCTCAGCCTTCTTTCTTCACCTGAAGAGTCTATCTATTTATCCATTAAGGACTCCCAAACAGTGACCTTAATCTCCAAACCTACAATTCCATCCTCTTGCTGAACATCTGTACCTGAGTATCTTACCCCACTTCAAGTGAAGTGAAATCCCTTCTTCCTCACCTTATTTCCCATTGTAATTAATGGTTTCACCTTGCTTTTCAAGCTAGAACCTGAAAGCTTACCTTGACTTCTTGCATTCCTTTTCTCTTCACTCATGTCTAGTGATTTGCCAAATTTAATAATCTCTACTTCAGAGATATTCCTTGATTCTGCCTGATTCTCTCAAAGTGGCACTGCTTTCCCCTTGATTTAGAGCTTCACCACCCATTGCCATGATTGCATGAAGAGTGCTCTCCCTGCCATCACCATTTTTTTCTAAACATCAGTGTTGAGATAATCTTTTATTTGCTTAAGTAATTACTTTGTCTCCTTCTTGTTCTGCTGAATTGCTGGGTCCCTTAAAGATGCCTTAAAGAGATACACTGGTGCGGGGAGGCTCCTGAGCAGCTCAGTAGATTAAAAAAAGGACTCTTGGTTTTTGCTGGGGTCATGATCTTGGGGTAATGAGATCAAGCCCTGTGTGGGTCTTTGCACTCAACATGGAGTCTCCTCTCTCTCCACCTTCACCTCTTTCTTTAATATTTGTGAATTTGTGCAAGATTTTGCTTGGGAAAGCAAAGTGTTCTGCAGCTAAAAATTTTTAAAAATTAGAAAGTCGAACTCTGTAGTCTGATATATGTGGCCTTTGGTGATTTGATTCTAAACCTTCTCTTTAGCCCCATCTCTTCCCTCTCCTTGCCCCTCACCCTGATCATCATTCACTCAGGGTTCTCCTGAAAGCACTGTTGTCTGTCACCACTCCATGTCTTTGTTTATGCTGATTTTCCCACTTGGAAGTCCGCCATGTTTGCTCTCCATTTTCTTCACCTTCTCTACCCGGCAAATTCCCAATGATTCAGCTCAAATCTTGCTCTCATAATTGTCCCTGAGAGAGTAGTCTGCATGATTACCATCTCTTCTATAATCCTTAAAACATTAGTCACCTCCACCATCAGATTGTTTTCCCTATGGCCTCCCAGGGAAATGTATTGGTATGTATTGGTATGTATTGGTAGCCCAGCATCCGTGATACTGGAAGTGCTGCTCAGTTAATGCCAGCTCTGGTTGCTTGCTTCTCCTTCTGCTGCTATTGCTACAATGGCAAAGCAGAAGGACATTTTTGAGCAAAGGAGTGAAATATCAAGAATGGAATTTAGATGTTTAGGATGATTGATCTCAAAGTCAAGTGTAGAACAGAGAAAGGAAGAAAGTGTAGGGTCAGGGAGAGAGAGGGGTCTGAGATTCTCAGAACAGCATGGTATAAGTTAGATTAAAATCTACCACAGATTCATTGTTGAGTTGGTGGATATATCTCAGAGGAGAACAATAGAAGACTAAAAAGTTTGTTCATTTTCTTTAGAAATTCTAATTGTAGCAATGAGAGTTTTGGTCCATTCCTTTGCTTTGTTTATTCGCTCTGTGGAGAGCAGATAAGCTACTTGGTTCTACCAGTCCTCCCCGTCTCCATCACATAGCTGGAGTGGTGGCAGCAGAAACAACATGTCCTTGTATGTGCCAGACATTGTGCTCTCTGCATTACATGCATAATCTCCAAGAGATAGTGAGATAAATACTATAATAACCTTCACATTAGAGACGAAGACAGTGAGGCCCAGAGAGTTGAACTAGCTTGCACAAAGTCTTGTAACTGGGAAGTTGTGGACCATGGGTGGGAACTCAAATCTGTCTGAATCCAAAGCCTGACCTTCATTCCTACTCACTACTCAATCTCAACAGGCTCTGTTTAGCCAAGGACTTTTGGATCTAATATATGAATACTCAACAGGAACTCAGGTAACATATCCTTCATTAATGCAAACCAGGGAGCTCAGAGTTCCAGAGAAACAAATTCCCTAGAAGTCTAAATCTCACTTCTTTGAGACTGGTAGCTTCTATAATGCTGCCAAAAGGATGGAAAACTTTCCTGAAATCATGATTCCAGGAAACCAGATAACCGATCTTATTAGATTCTTGTCCTATATCAAAGTAAATTGGCGCTGAGTGACTCTCTCTTCAGAAAAGTGTATAAGCTCTGGCACGTGGGCTTAACCTCTGGGCCGTCCAAATTAAAGGCAATTTTCCCACACGTGTGAGTTCTCACCCAGGTCTCATGTAACTGAAGTTGTTTGATAGTTTCCAGCAGATGTTGACTCACAACTTGCTTCATGGCCTTAAACCAGTTGAATGGCAGTTTTCAAAGTGTGGTGGACCACATGCATCAAATATTGGGATACTGCAGAGTTCTGGACTTAGCCTCAGGTTTCCTGGTTCCGAAGCTTTGGGGCAAAGCCCAAAATCCTGCTTATTTCTCTGAAGCAAAGCATGGTGAAGAGCAGTGTAGCGATGGTCCTTGGGATAAAGGGGAACTGAAAGTGCTGAGTGTGGTTGTTAAAGCCTGCAGACATTTAATAATAATAATAATAATAATAATAATAACAGCTCTATTTTGTATTGCACCCCTCAACTGCCTTTCAGTGAGCGACCTTCTGTGCTAATTAATCACGAGCATATCAGCTCTGTAAATGTTTTGATTTTGTTCTAGCAATTCTCACAGCTGCCCAAGTGATCCCTCTTCCTATGGTTCATTCTGTTTAGCCTTTGATTTGCATCTCTTATCTCCAAATATGTATAATTAGGTTTCTGAGGGCCACCTCTGAGCAGGAGCTGTACTTGTGTTTCCTGCACAGGCAACATTATTATTCCCACTTCATATGACCAAACCCAGACTTCAGGAGCTTAATTGATGTGGCCAAGGTCATGGAAGGAGGGAACTGGAACTGAAGTTTGAACCCAGGTCACCTGCCTCCATAATTGTGCCTTTCTTCAATGTGCCAGGTCACTTTATACCATGTGGCTTTTTTCTTGTTACGTGCAGATACAGCTACTGGTTAAGGATCCTATCCAGGATGCGTGGATTACACGGTCACCAGAACTGTTTCTGTGGCACAGGTGTCTGTGCAACATCCAGAATCTTCATCTTAAGTTATAGCCCTGGGAAACATAGGAAAATTGTTTCACTTCAACTTCGAGGCATAGTTGAAGTCGGGAATTATTTTTAGTAGAAGTTTTATTTGTCGGTTGCTTATTTTTACCAATTTCATTAACCTAATTACAAGTCTCTTCTTCCCGGGGCACCACAGCTGAATTTTTAGTTAACAGTGACCAGTAGGACTTTCTGCAAAGATAAAAATGTTCTAAGTTTGGATTGTTTGATATACTTGGTACTGGCCACATGCGCCTGTTCAACTGTATGGCCAGCAGGACTGAGGAACTGAGTTTTTCATTTTAATTAATTTATGTTTAAATGTACATAGCCACCTGTGGCTTGTGGCCACCATATTGGACAGCAGAGGCCTAAATGGGTCTACAGGAAGACAACAAATTTGGGTGGTGAAGGATTCAGAACTGGAGTCCAACTGACTGGCTTACTAGCCTGTATGACTTTGTGTAAGTTACTTGGCACGTCTTTTTTTTTCATTACTTGAAATATAAAATGGCAGTAGTAATAGTATGTGCCTCCCAATTTAGTTGTGAGGATTTCATGAGTTTTATATAAAGATTCTTAGCACAAGTCTTGCACATAGTAAGGGCTCATCAATGTTAGTAGCTATTATTTTGGCCATTACTAATTTTAGCTCAACTTCCTAAAGAATTTGAAGTTTTTGCCTTTTTTGTCACTGGGAATCCACTTAAAAGTGTTGATAATGTGGTAGCTGCTTAATAAATATGTATTGAATTAAGTTTCTGAAATCCCTGATTTAGGACTTTTGATATGTAGACTGAAGTGCATATGTAGAGAGAGTGCTGGGGAGAGCCTCAGAGAAGGCCTCCCCTTCTTCAGATACACAATAGGAAACTATGTCTGTTTGTCAAGACAAATGAGAAGAAAAGGAAATGAACAGTCACTAATAGTTAGAAAAAACCTAAAATTTTTTTTTCTCATCTCTTGTCCCATGTGACTCAATACCCATGACCTTAAAAAGTCCAAGTTTGAAAAGTCTGAGGAGGTGATCAAGGGAAGGGCATTTTAATAGGACATGTGATAAGTAGTAGGAAATAGGTTCTGATCAGGCATATTATAAATATGGATCTTGATGATTTTTATTAGCCAGTCTGTTTCAAAATAACCACACACACCTAACCACACACACCTAACAACTTTTGCGCACCACATTTTGTGTGTACGTGTGTGTCTATTTGTGTGTATGTGTATATAGATTAAGACTGACATTAAAATTAGATAGTAAAACCTTTTCATTTAGTGCCAACAAAGTCTAGCCACAATAAATTGAAAATGTGAACTGCTTTGGCATGCCTTAGCTTTATAAAGCCCTGGAAATGGCTATACAAATATTTTTCTAAATGGAAATCATATTAGACTTGAGGTTTAAAGTACTGTAGATAGGAAAGAGAGGTAAATAATTGCCTTTTTTTTACTTTGTGACCATATTGTAAATGCCAGACAATGGAAAAACTAGTAAAATTAAAAAGGAATTCCTAAAGTGAAACAACATACTGGCTCACAAATTGTCTTTCTTCATCATTGGCATTGCGGATTTATATTGACTACATTGCCAGCAATTTAGCTGTGCAGGGAACAACTCAGGCTGCTTGGCTTGGGCTGGGCTGCAGGTCTAGGACAGAGATGGCGTGGGAGGTGGGATTCAAGAGCTACCATGCTATCAGTGAAGGTTTATGGCTGCTTGGTTGACAGCTTAAAATGAGAGACCAACTGCGTGACCAAAGGAAATATAATATGATCTTTTAATGAGTTGAATGCAGAGAAGTGTTTGAGGAAAAGGAACCGAGGTCCTTCTGAAGGGATTTGGTGGTCACAGTCTATACCTTTATTAGCTGGTAAAATGTGCCAAGCGTAGATATTTGGCAGTTTACTCTGAAGTAATTCCTTTCCTTTAAAAACTTTCAGTGGCAGGCTACCAAGATGGCCCTATTGTTACCTCCTTGTTTAATTGTTGACTTTGCGTTGATTTTGTTATTCAGGTAAGCCCCACCTATTGTTTCAGAGGTCAAGGAGCTTTTTCATTGCATTCAGTTTCAACTGTAGCCCCTGGTCAACCGCAGTCTTTCTTCTTAGGCAAACATTCTATAGCAGCTGGGTTGGAAACTATCATTCCACACATCACAGCAAATCTCAGACAAGTTGAGTTTAATTATTCCCTGTTGACTAGCTCTGCCATTACTAAAATCTCTTTTAACATGCTGACATCTAGAGTGGAAGTGTAGGGTTTCTGAGCTCTCAGCACAATAGCTTTTGCATTAATATCTCACAGTTTATTTCATGGAGCAAAGGCCTGCTTGTGGTGTCTAAAATTTGTTTAAACATAAATTGCAAAGAAAGGCATGGTGACAAAATAGAGCTGTATATAGGGAAAAGAAAGCCCGTGAATAGGTTTAGGTATTTTTTTTAAAGTGCATTTCTCTTATAAAAAAAACTTTTTTTTTTTTTTTTTTTTTTTTTTTGCCTTTCAAGTGCATGTCAAAGAGATTTTAATCACCCTTTTGTTTTTGTTAATTTTTATGTTTTATTACTCTGCTGAATAAATAGTATAGGTATAATGTATCCCAAACTAAACTTTTCATGATGTTTAACAAACTGTAATTTCATGATTAATAGTGCCTAATCTGAATGTCCCATGAAACTTTATGTGGTGAGAGGTGTTCAGCGTTACTATGGGTGAGCAACCTCACAAAAGGGACAGTTCAGTGATTGTTTCCAAGGAGATTTAAAGTCTTACGAGTTATGAGCAAAACAATAAAGCTTTGGCATTGGATATCTAGTATAACATGTCCTAGGATTGAGTACTACTTAGAAATTAAGTAATAGGGAAAGAACTGAATATTGTTTAAAAAATTATTTTGTAGTATCAGACATGGGAGAATCTAGCATGTGGGCACTATGGCTTTAAAGTTACATGTGCTTAGTGAACTTCATCTTAGCTGGCCAACACCCATTTGTTCCACTAAATACATGGCCCGAACCTTCTGTTTCTTTGCTGGCCGAACACTATTTTCCCCACCTAAGCTCCAGGCTTCCAAATTATGTCTATGGGAGACCCTAAAACATAGCAGGAGTGACCCTGAGGGACCAAGGTCCTTCTTGATGGGATTACCTTGACTTTGCTTTATTTGGGCATTAAGGCACATCAGCAATCACAAGTAATTTTTAAGAAAACCCAAATCTGATTACGTCTCTCCTCTGTCAAAAACCCTCCAATGGTTTCCCACTGCATTCATGATAAAGTTCAAAATTTATATCATCCCTTATGAGGCCCTCCATCATCTGCTACTGCAAGATCCTCAACCTACCTCTTCTTTCCATTCTTCAGCCATCTTGCAATTCTTAAACTTGCCTCCAGCCTCTCACACATTGTAAACATTCACTCATTTATTTATCCATTCATTATTTATTGCATCCTGACTGTGCCAGGCACCATGTTGATGGCTAAGAGATTTGTCAGAGGGTAAAATATGCGTGGTGTGTACCCCCCTGAAGTCTATCAACTAGTCAAGAAGCCTGAAATGGAACAAGTAACTATAAAAGCTGTTTTCTGAAACCATTTTTCTGTTGGACGTGGCTATCTCATTCTTATATTTCATGTCTCGTATTAAATATCCTGTTCTGGAGGAAACTTCCTTGATCCTTCCCCTAGATTATAACCTCTTAATACATGCTAAAGAAATAAAACAGAACCAAATTAGTAAAAATTAGTCTTAAAGACTTTATAAAGGCCCAACTTGGCCTGCGGCTTCTGGATTCTTCATGAGTCTTCACCATTCATCTTTACTCATGTGACGATTTAGCTCCTAGGGCCTAAGGCCATGCCTACCTATTGGGACAAACAAGATAGAGAAGAAGCTCTAAAAGAGTTAGAAGGGATCATTTATTGAGTATGTATCCATCACAGATATTATTTTACTCCTATTTAAATACTTGATCTTTATACAAATATTGCAAAATGAGTACAGAAAAGCAGGAGAACATAGAACTACAGTCCAGACCACGCAGATCTGCTACTGGGACCCCCCTGTTTTCTCAATGGTAAACTGAAAATAATAATATCTATTTCTTGGGATCATTGGGAGAATTACATGAGATAATATACAGAAAGTCCTCAAAAGATGTCTGCCACATTGTGAGTTCTGGCTTGTATTGTTATTCCCTTGTATAGATGAGGGGAAAGGCTTGAAAGGTTTAGGTAACTTTTGAAGATCATACAGCTAGCAATATAGAAATCAACAGAGTCAGAATTGAGGCAGAGGTCTGTCCAGTTTCAGACCCTAGTTTCTGCTTTCTACACTAGAGCAGGTAAATAACTACCCAGTGAGTGAAGGTGATAGAAAAGCCAATCAATAGTTACCAGAAGAGAAAGAGTCTGCTTTTAAAAGCCTGAGTTTTAAAATGTGTCTTCCAGCCTGGTTTCTGAGAATAAAGTTATGCTTGATTCCATACGTAATGGACAGCGGTGGTCATTTGAGTAATGTGCCAGATGGTTGCATAAATCCCTGGGAAGCAGCATATTCTTCTGTTTAATTTTAAAATACAATGTGTCAGGTTGAGAAGGGAAGATAAGAAAGAAATGACCCTGTCTTGTGCTGATAAATTGCTTTCTCTGAATTTACCTTTATTTGGATGCCATTCCATAGAATCTCTTTTCTTAGAAGGTACAAGGAGCCATGTTTTAGGGGGGAAAAAAATCCCTGCATTATCCTGAAACATTGTTGATGTAACTGATACCTTTGGTATAAAGTTATCGAGTTTAGGTTTTTCTTTATACAAAGATATCTTTACTTTATGGTTTCTTCTTCCATCGTGTTTTTTTATGATGTTACTTTTTCTACCCATCCTTTGTAGTAGTCCAGAATATTAAAAAGGAGACCTTTATAATTTTGATCTCATGCCTCCATTCCTGTCTGTTAGACTGGCAATATCTAATAATGTTGGAAAGAAACACTTATTGGAAGGACCACTTGCAATTTGTTCAAAATTTACTTCCACTTTAATGAGACATCTAATATGAGCCAGGGAAAAAAGATGTGCAAGACATATTTTTTCCAGTCTCAGAAATCTTTGAGTTTAGTGGTAAATATATGTCAATAGATATTAAAAAAAAAAAATCTATGGAGACTTTTGCTTACCGGACTATGGAAGCATAGCAAAATGCCCACCACTGGGAGTTTGGGGATTTGCTGTACATTCGTATAGATGAAGTCTTCAAAATAAGAATGAATTAGTTAGTAAATAATGGGTAGAAACTATGTGCTGAGAAAGAGGGACCTGCCAAAGCAAAAGGCTTAGAACCTGAATCATGAGGGTGCCTGTGTAGACTTACAAATCTGGTTTATATTTCTAGATTGCAAAGAATGATGGAGGGAGTAAGAAGACGTCAATTTGACAAGGTTGGTGGAGGCCACATGGTGCACTCTGTGTGTCATATTAGGTTCTTCGGCCTCTAGACTGTCAGTCACGGACAGTGATGAAAGATTTTATGTAGCAAATTAACATGATTTGTATGTAAACTAATTCATTGGTTGCATTAGTCAGAATGCATGTAATGTGGACAAGTCTGGATGCAAGAAGTTGGTTGTGATAGTTAAAGATGGAGCAGGCAAGCAGTAGTGAGAAGCAATGGATATCAGCAAATTTAGGGAACACAATTCATGAGGCTTGGAGATTAGTTTGGTTTGAGACACAAGGGAGGTATAGGGTCTAAGATAGTGCAAGTCAGAGATTGAGAGTGAACACAAAGTGTTTCTAGACCTGGCCACACTAAATTTAAGACACCTCTGGGACAACTGGATATAGCACTCTGGAGTTCAGAGGGGATAGACGTCAATGTCTGGGAGTTACCAGCCTAGGGAGGGTGGGACAATTAGAGCTTTGAGAATGGTTGGAAGAAAACCCAGTGGACATGTTCAAAGGAAAACAGGCTGAAGACGAAACCCTGGGAGAAACCCAGCATTTACTCAGCAAGGGGAGAAAATGACCCCAGTGGAGGATCCAGAAAAAGAATCCAGAGGAGCAGAAGGTGAGCCAGGGGAGAGTGAGTCATGAATGCCAAAGTAGACCATTTCAAGGAGGAAGTGGTTATTAAGTGTCAAATGTTGTAATTTTCACCTATATTTTATGTTTATTCCTATGCTTATTTTTTTTACCGTGTTAGCTAATGATAGAAATATATATCTCCTCTCCTTTCAGTAAACTATGGGAAGACAATATTGGCATGGAAATAAAATAATTATAGTAATAATCCTTTAATTGACAGTTACATAGTACTTAGAGTTTATTAGGTGCCCTGATAAACAGTATCACTTTACTTTCACAGGAATCCAGTAAGATAAGCACTGAGCCCCTAGACTTCTCCCCCTCTTCCCAGTGAGGAAGCCAATGCACAGTGAGGCTGAGTGACTTGTCAAGGCTAACTGCTGGTGAGCCGTAGAGCTTGGACGATACCAAAGAATGTCCTCAGCCTCCTGACCCGTCAGACCTTCATAATGCCAAGTAAGGAATCCGAACATGATGAAACATAGCATAGCCCTTTAGCCTAGGGATAGAAAATCTTCATATCCATTCTTCAGGTTTATTACTTTGCTCTTAGTCATTAGCAATCAAAATCTTCAAATTCATAAAATTGCAAACATTAAAATGCCCGTTACAATTTTTATATAATCTCTTTTCTGTTCCATTTTCCATCCACAGAAAGAAATTTTCAATTCCAGTTTGTTTCTTCTGAGATTAAATTTATTTGGGGGATGATTGCTAGAAACTTAGGTCTTTAATTATATCTATAGGCATTATTACAGAAGCAAGTAAAGTAAAAACATACAATCCAAAGGAAAGAAAGAAAGAAGCAAAATTGACATTTGTCCAGATTTTGTAAGATGTTGGGAAACATTATCTTGAATGCAACAGATAATAATCTGTACAAAACAACTCAAAAAATTAAATCCATATCTTGGGAGTTGGCATGATTGTATTACTTGATAGAAGGTGTCTACCATCCAGCTCTTAAATGTAACAGCATGTCCATGCCAGGTCAAACTAAAGGCACAAAGGCAGACTTTAGAAACATATATGTATATATTTTTTCATATATTCCTCTTAGCAAAAATTTGTAGCATCTAGAACAAAAAGAGAGTTCTTGTTTCTCATCCTCAGTCTTGTCTTTATGGTGTCTCCTGTTAGATTTCATGCAGGATTTCACATGAGTTTCCTCTGTTTTACTCCACTTTGGATAGAGCCCACTGAATGTTGGTTTAGTTTCCTATTGCTCATTCTGAAGTGACCTGGTGTTCCTTTTGTATTAATGTTTACTCTCCTGGGAACTTTCTATTTTGCTAGAGTCAGTTCTCTGGCTTCCTTTTAGAAAACAAGGCCAGTAGTTCCCTGCCCCACCGCTCCGTCTACATCTTAATAGTTTTCTCGGGTACTTTTTCCAGGCCAAGCTTCCCTGTTTCTCTTATGGGACTTTTCCATTTGACAACAGCTGAGGAGTAACTTCTTATCCCTTTTATTCTACATTTTCATCATTTCCTTCTTCTACCTCAGAGTGACATGGAGTAAGGGCTCGACAAATTGACTATCAAATTATTCATTCCAATAATCATTTATTTTGTTTAAAATTATTTTCACTTTCTTCTGAATCAATTTCTAAATACATTTTAATACCATTTTTATACTTCTCCTTTTAATGGACTACAATGACCATGATATGAAATGTTAAGGGGCTTAATAACTATGTTACAAAACAATATTTCAAACTTCATTTTATCAAACATATACTGGGTACTTAATATGTACAAATCATTGGAGTAGGCATTAGAAAAGATTAAAAAAATCACAAGGGCTCTGTCTCCAAGAAGAACAAAGCCTAACAGGGAATTCAGGGTGAAGGAAAACTGAACAATGTACCTTAATTCTTATTGGTTATTAATAGATTTCTTCATGAGAACTAAAGCAATTTAATTAATTCTTATGACGTCAGCAAATGTCTCTAATGGAAAAAGACAGTAGCATTTTACTTGCAGCATCTTTCTCCAAACCTTCTCTATTGCTGCTTCTTTGCTAAAAAAAAAACCCAAAATTAATAATAATAGTAAAAAAATAATAATGAAGTATTTTCTGGTAGGAAATTGGCATGTTTAAAATTAAATTATGCCTGTATACTTAGAGAAGAAAACAGTCTTAAAATAATGTAAAGGCATTTGTAAGTAACACAATGATATAAAAACAAAAACAAATTCCAGCAGTACGTTTTGAAATTTTCTTATTAATCTAACAACATGGAAAGAAGAATATCCATTCATTCTAGAGTTTTAGCCTATGTGTATGAAAGACTGTTCTGTAATTTATAAATAAAACACTGTCCATTGGCTTTAGAATCTGTAATCTCCTCGTAAAGAATCAAAAAGTCTACAGGACTCATTGGAAAGGACATTATAGGTAGAATCTCAAAAGCACCTGTGAGGTTATTTAAAGAATTAGTTAATATAGTTAGTTTGGTTTTCTTGTTAAGCTGCCAAGTTGAACAGTGTACTCTTTTTCAATAGTAATAGAGAAAAATCATCCCCAGCTGCTGCCTTTATATGAGGAGACACTGAGTCTTCCAATCCTTGATAAACTGCAGGGTGAATTCTCTGTGAAACTTTGTGGAATGTTTCTAGAATTAGGGAAGCTGGCTCATAATTCAGGATAAAGAAATTATCATAGCTTTAGCCACCCTGAGATGAATGGAAAAAAAAAGGACAAGTTAGCATTTTTGGCACCCACAGAAGTGTGTATACCTTTGAATTGTGCCTTCGTGTGACCTGGCCTAATTTAGTACCTTGGGAAACAATGTAATTTGAAGTTACTTCTGAGAGAACAGAGAGACTTGGTGCTGACTCATAAGATCTGGAACAGACAATTTTAATGATTAAAATAGGTTATCTAAATCAACAGGTAGAAATAGGATGACTGAATCACAAGAGGGCTTGCAGTATTAGGTATGTGTATGAGATAGTTTGTGATAGTCTAGGGACTTCATTTCCAGTATGAAATATATAAATGGCTAAATATAATTTTTCTAAAATATTACTTCATTGGGCCAGTGGTAAGATATCATCTTGGCCTTTGTATTTTGGCTGGCTGACATTTTCTTCTTTCCCATGAAAAAAAAAGTAGAACTGGCCTCATATAGAATTGAACAGAACGGAGTGTCATGCTGCCCCTCTCTGTTTATTAAGATAAACTTCTGATAAGATGGTTAAGCAGGAAGCTGGAATAATTCAGAGAAACTAAAGGCTACTTCTGGCTCTCACTATCTAGGACATATTATTTTACATTTAGAAATGTATTTTGAAGGTTCCTTTTTTTTTTTTTAAGTACAAGATGTACTGAGTTTTGAATGATACTTTAGGTTTCTTTTTAGTGGATATTGAATAAGTGTGAAAAAATGTCAATATTTTTATTTGTATTAACACTCTGAGGTCAGAGCAAACATTTAGTAATAAGAGAGAAACTATGCCACTTGGGTTCTGGAATGTTTGCAAAGAACATAGCAGAATACACTTGGAAGTATAATTATCATAATTTCCATTTATGAATAATTTTTATAGCATGTTGATTATTTCAGTCCAAGTTAATGAGATTAAATTTAACCTGTTTTTGGTAACTCCATGTGTTGATTTTCTTATCATACTATCAAGTCTTTCACCTAGTTAACAAGTCCAAGTCAGGGAGAGATTTCACCTGTGACCCAGGATAAGATATTAAGAACTATGTTTCTGCTAAAAATCATGTTTGATTTTTTTCCCTATGTTAAATAATAAAACAGAAAGCAAATTCTTCTTAATAGCTATTTTTGTTAGTTAAAGCAAATTGTTAATTTAATTTAACGTAGGCTTAGGGAGTGGACTTATACTAGATGAAGGAAAAACATTATCTATAACTTTTTAAAGTGTAGAAACCAAAACCTGAGCAAATATAATTTCTTTATTTTTATCCACATGGCTTTTCAATTAATAATATATGTACATTTAATGCAGATTAATTTTAACTATACTATTTTAAATCACAGATATTTTGCTTTTACTATGTTCTTTGAATTTTTATATATGTTAAAGAGTTGCATCCTTGTATGGAAATCTGAATTTTTTCCTCTTATTCCAGCTTTTCTGTGTGACTTCCTAATTGTCTGGTTTCAGTCAGAAGAGCTCTCTCAATGAAAATCAGTGTATTATTTGGTTATTTATAGCCCAGCCTAACTACAAGGTTTAAGCACCAAGAATCTAACAAAGTAGACTAATGAGGTTTCCAAGACAGTTTTGATATGGAAAAAAAGATTAGATATAGGTTCAACATAGACCTTTAAGTTAACATAGGAAATGAATTTAGAATCTTTTTGATTTGCCCATAACCAATTACAGTGCAATTGATGTTAACAAATCTGACCTAGCAGGATTTTAATCTATAACCTGGCAATATTTACCAATTTCACAGCTACAATTCTTTAACTTAATATCTCTCAGGCAAACGAAAATAAAATAATACCATAATTTAATAAAGAACTAACTAGTTCAATTTAAAGTGGCATGGAAAAAAAAGAGATAATACTGTAAGGTAGAAAGTTGTCAGCGTTAGCTTTGGAATCTAAAGCATTTCCAACAAAAACTCATTATAAAAAGTCTAAAAGTGGTTTCAAAAATTCCTCTAAAAGTGATCAAATTATTTAACAATAGAATTACCATATTCCCCCCATCCCTGTCTTCATGTGACAAGCTGCTATTCCCTTTCATTTCTCAGGGGTTTTATTTATTGCATTTATTTTATTTATTTCATGTCACAGAGTATTTTAAAGGCAAATTCTCTTCCAGGATCAGAGTTAGTAGGTAGGGGAATAATAACTCTGTTAATTGAAGTATGGAACTGGGAAGGGCAAGTACTTAAAAGCTATTTACACATTTTTGTTTCAATAAAAAGTATTGTTTTATTAAAAACAAATTTGAAGCTACATGTGCATACATGCATACAGAATCATTTTCCTGCCTTAGGCTTGCATGCCAATTCATGGAAGTATAGACTATCTACAGATATAGAGTAAATTTTTCAGTATTCCAAGAACAAAATAACTTTCCAGAGGAGGGATTGGAGGGTGATTACCCACGGTGAAAAGCAATCATAGAGGATTTGTGAAAGCAGTTTAAATTGCTGTTAATCATCTGAAATACCTGTATATTAAGAGTTGCTCATTATGTAAAACTAACTGCTCAGTAGATAAACAACACTGCAGCATTCTACTTTGTGGGACCTTGAATTCCCTGGCCAATCAGTTATGTCATATATCGGAGAAATGTCCTCTTCCTCCACTCACGGTCCATCCTTAGTACCTAGAAACGGCTGGCCTCCCCAAAAGGCTGGAAAGCCCCAAGATTTGCAGTAGGACCAGAGGAGTTGAATATGCAGCTGCAGAAACATTTCCATCCAGTTCATCCCCTACATTAGAGACAAACTGACGAGAAGTAAAACGTGCTAGAAAACAAACAATAAATAATAGATTATAAAAGTAGACAATGACATTTTGCTTATTTCTTGCCAAACAGTCTACATAATTTAAGTATATTTATGAACATAGATTTGTATGGCTTGCATGTTTAGTGTATGAAAACTTACAAACTATTGTTTTGAGTCATTCAGATATAAAACAATAAGCCTGTTGTTTAATATAAGATGTACTTCACCTCAGTACATGTGCATCGTGTAATTATTTTACGCCACTTTGGCTTTATCTCTTACGCTTGTTACTTTTGTTCACGTTGAATTGGCATTGTGTGTTATTGCCATCCACACCCTCTTCACTACCATAGTTCTTACAGTCACATAAATAAATACTGATACCTAGATGCATTTATGTACAACCCTATACCTGGGAAGGAGTTTGAAAATAATTATGAAATGTTTAGCTGTCCTTCAAAAACTCCTTTTGCTTATATATTTGGAATGATGTTGAGAGAGTAATAAAAATTTAGGCAATTCAGATCATGTGTCCTGGAATGTTCAGTAGCACCTTTGAGAACGTTACAAGGGGACCTGAAAATAAGAATGGCAATCTTCCTCTCCCTGTCATCCTGTTATTATTATTCTAATGTATATTAACCTGTTGCTTTCTATAGCCACCACATAATAAATAGAAAACAATACACAGTTTTTTAAGACAAAGTGTATGTTTTCTTCAAGGATAAGTTTCAGTCATCACTGTTGTAAGCATGATGCATGAGAAAGCTGTGATAATAATGGGAAGCTATTAGGGGTAAACAGCAAGAATGGGAAGAAAAAAGGGGACCCCTCTGCACAGTGCGGGAGAAGGGATCCTTCAATGAGAGTGGAATTCATGATATACATAGTATGGCCCAGCTGTTTGGGAACATTAAAAATCCCTTCGCTTAAGCTGTTGAAAGCTGCAAAAAAGACCAAATGTTTTCCATCTCAAAACACATTTTACTTAGCTGTGTTTTGAAAGCTGTTATCTAAACATTAGGGGGGAAAAAAAATCAGCGTATTCTAACATGATTTCTTCCTTGGGTGCAAATCAGCAGTTGTAATTTAATTTAGGAAAGAAAGTGAAAAAGGTAGAAGGAAAAGGCACATTTTATTCTCCTACCTTCTTGTTTATCTTTCCTTAAAGTATTTGAAGAACATAAAACAGGGAAATAAAAAAGTCACCAGCATAGAGTTTTGTTAACTTATCTCGTGAACGTTAAACATTATGCCTCAAATTTCGTATGGTACATAAAGTGTTTCGCCCGGCAAGATCATGTATATAGCACTTCAAAAAAGCCAGTAGGACAGCCCACTAAATGTAATGGATGTGTAACAGCAGATCTTTAGATCTCTTGTATTTAGCATGACAACTTCGGGTTCTTTAGGTGCTTTAAACATGATATCTCAAACCCCGTATTTTTTTCCTAGTGATGAAAAACATAGACTAATTACAAACTTCTCGTATGCTATAGATGGCTTGACCATCCGGGGCAGTTGCAACATTTTGATTATACTGTATCTCCTTTGGTTACTGGGGTTAATCAGTTTTACAACTTCACTTTGTTTTCGTGATGCATTTTCATCTTATTTCTCACTGGAGTAAACGCTCACTGAGCACAGTCACAGTCTGCAAATGCGTTCTCTAATGGCACAGTAAACACTTCATTTCTATTACCCGAAGGTTTTAAGGTGAAATCTTAGCTGCTGTCTGATTGCATGCATCCATATATGTCTTCACTAAATTCTTGAAGAACTCTTGTTAAGCAGTTTCAGAAGATATCTTAAAACAGAGGACCTGATTCCTACTTTAAAACTTAATTCTGTAAACCAACTTATTTCCTGTCAAAACTTAAGCTGGCTATTATGTAGAACAAACTTTTGTCAGAAAACTTTACTAGGAATCTGGCTTAGACAAGAATACAACAGGGGGTCCGTGCCTTGCACCTAGGATGCAGACCGCAAGTGGTTTTCGATGATAATAACACAAGGAAGTTTGAAGCAGTGTAAAGAATCAGATAAGGAAGCTGATAGCAAGGGCCAGCATTCTGGATTTAGGAGGAAACTGCCACTAATAACTCCAACCACCTTCCGTGGGCAAAGAGACATAATTATGGTTTAGTGACATAATGTTAAACATCAAATTTCATTGTTTTTACTAGCATCCCTATTATGCCAGATGCATGGTTGTGGACAGAAAAATAAGAAATTGTTTTGTTTTCTTTTACTTTTACCTTTATGTTTTTACACAAATCTAAGTGACAAACGTAAGATGAGGATAGGTAGGTAATATACTTTCTGAGGTCACTTTTGAGAACCTTAGTGGATTAAAATTTTACTTCTAAGAAGTGCCTGTCTCGAGTACTGAATTTCTTTTTCATGTGTTTTTTCCTAATGGACTACAGTTAAAGTATATTCATCAATGAGAGAGTAATTGGAAAAAAATGGGATGATGCCATAAACCAAGCATTGGTACAAATTTGTCCTTACTCTGATTATGATTGAGCCTTAGGAACATTATGTCCCTTCTCTGGCCTCTGTGTTCACATTTGCAGAATGACTGCATTAATTACTTACATGCTCTATAGATTCACTGCTGTCTCCAGAGTTTATAGTGGTCTTGAAAATGCCCCTTGTGGGCTCTTTCTTCATTTGTCTAATATGCTTTGTTAAACCGAGGTTAGCATCCCTTAGGCTCCCCGTCAGTCAGTGGTTGGCTCAGAGTGACCCTGAATTTCAACTCCCAATATCAGACAGATGACTTCTTTGGCAAATTAGGAGACCAGTCTTTCAGGTCTTTATGTCTGAGGTAGTGCAGTCTGGGGAAGAGGTTATAGCAGAATATACAGTCATTATTGATCAGGGTTTGATTCCCGTCTTTAATACTTAACGGTTGTGTGACTTAGGGCAAGTAATTTACTCAATCTTATTGAGTTCAGTTTTGTCATCTATAAAACAAGGATAATAATCACTTATAGCCTGTTAGTTATTAAATGAAATGATGCATAATAAGCACTCAACATAGAAGAGGGACTTAATACATGATTGTATTATGATTATTATATGTCTTACCATCTTATCATTATCTCTTGCTTCTGTGACTTCAGTAGCTTGCTAATTGGTCACCTGGCATCCACTTGCTGCACCCCAGTTCATTTGTCACATTGTTGCCGTTGGAGGTTTAAAGATGAGAATTTGTCAAAGATCATGTCTGATTTCTTCCCAGAATGAATGAATAAATGAGTAAAATTAACTAGACTGACTGATGTCAGAAAAAAAAAATATTTAAAGACACTTGCTTTAAAAGAAATGATGGATATTGGGGGCCTGGGTGGCTCAGTTGGTTGAGCATCCAACTCTTGGTGTTGGTGCGGGTCATGATCTTAGGGTCCTGAGATTGAGTCCTGTGTGGGGCTCCGCATTCAGCAGGGAATTTGCTTGAAAGATTCGCTCCATCTGCCCTTTCCTCTTCTCTCTCTTTCTCTAATAAATCAGTAAGTCTTAAAAAAAGATTTATAATAAAAAACAATTTACAAAAAAGTTAAATCCATGGGTTGATTTTAAAGGGATCACAACACACACACACACACACGCACACACACACACACACATAAAACAGCAATGAGCATATGTATTTAGGCATTATGCTTATAATTTGGAAGGGTTTCATGATTTTTGTTATTGTTATAATTACTATTGCAAATAGGTTGACTATGACATAGACTGCGTCTTTCGTTGTTCAAGAATATGGGAAACCCCATTCTCTGAAATCAGATATGTCTAGCTTACCTACAAAGCATTATACCTGGATATGTACTTTAAGGATGTTACCAGTTATTCTTAGGTTAATAAAAAATTACCCTAGAAATTTCATGAGTCATCTATTGCTTTTAGATTTTTACCAGAACAATTATTTTTCAATGTTACTCTAATTTATGTTAACAGATTCACCCAGCACTGAGCATAAATCTGCCTGGTACATTTGAATCCGTCAAGAAAATTAATCTTCGCTTAAAGCACACACATGAGTATACACATACCTAAGATACTATAATCATATTTTAAAAATGTATAGGGATGATTTTATACACCTGAGGAACAATAGAGATTCTGGGTTTTATCAAAGCAATGAAGCAAACATTGAAAATACATTTAGCTTATGTCCAGCACATAGTAAAATCCCCAGAAATACTCTTTTCCACTTTTGGCCAGACTTTGAATGAGTACAAGTCTCACTTGTCCCATAAAGCTTCTCTCGCATGCCAGCCTTCACACATCTCTCTCCTGTCTGAATCTCTGTAGCACTTATCATTTGAGCCACATAATTTAGTACTTAATGACTTACAATCTTATGCTATTTGCTGTTCTTTCAAGTAGCTTAGTCTTGTCTCTCTGGATAGATTGCATGGGCCTGAACAGCAGGGACAGTGGTTTATATTAATTTTTTATTTCCTTTGGTTTCTAAACCTTACCCTGCAGCATGTTTAGCTTGGTTATTTTCAACTGTGAATCAAGAGCCAAGGCATTGGAGAGCATGGTTTGTGATAGAGGAGACATTCCAGAGTTATTCTGAAACCCAAGAGTTCATGCAAAATGTGTGTGTGTGTGTGTGTGTGTGTGTGTGTGTGTGTACATGTGGTCTTTTTTATGCATACAGCAATTAGAAAAAGAACTTCAAATTAGACATAGACTTCCTAACTTAGAGATTGTGATCTATTCCCACATTCAAAAAAGGAAGTTGTAGACTGCTATGTACAATATACCACAAGAAAACAAACTGGACTGAATATTGATTGCCTCTGAAAAGTGAAACACCTTTGTGTTGTGTTGTTTGATTAGCAAAACAAACATATATTATTTTTGTAATTAGAAAAACTTCAAAGAAAATGTTTAAAAATGAAAACCACAAGGAAATATCAAAGTGAAGTGGAGTGATAAATAAAATTAACAGATTTTCTGGAAGAGAGAAAAAAAATATATAGATAAATCCAGCCTCTTTGCTGAGATAGGTGGAGAACCACTAGCGCTATGGGAAAAGCATTTGCTAAGAATCAAAAAGTTCTGTTTTCTAGCTACAGGGTCAGCACTTACTAGCACTGGGACCTCGGGCAAGTTCTCTAATGTCTGCATCTCCTTTCTCAGTTTTATTATGGTGATAATTTTACTTGTCATGCCCTTTCATGGTTTTGTAACCTTAGTGACTTAATTAATTTAAGTGGAAAGTATATCCCTTGGAAAGGATAATGGGTATCCCTACTATGCTCTGTGTCCCGTCTGATATAGTTTGCTTGGTACTTAGGCAAACCTGGCAATCTCTCTGGGAGCCTCTGGGAATGGCAGCCAGCAGCCACTTTATCAGAAGTGGTTGTAGCTCCTAGGAGAGGTCCTGCTACCTCAGGCAAGGGGCAAGGTCCTAGTCCATGAGGAGGGCGGAAGGGGAGAGAAAGAAATTGCTAGTGTTCTTTTTCATTATGCATTTGATACTGATATGTTTGTATTGCCTTTCTCCTAGCTTTGGGCTGGAACTGGGGGCAACTCCTGGTAAACAGCTTAGCAAGACACTTCTTTGTTCAAAGATCAACATCTTAGTCCTTTTATAAAGATAACAAACATTAGTCTGAATTTGCAAAGCAGCTAACCCTCGTCTGGTACATGTTCCCAAACCATGATGTCCTATGTGATGGCTCTGGAGACAGAACACAAAACTTTCCGAAATCTTGCCATAATGTCACCACTCTGAAACTTGTCGTGACTGCCTTCTTCTGTTTTCAATCCAATATAGCCTAAAGTCCAATAGTCTTTGGAAAGCATTCCATAATTAGGCCTTATCAAGTCTTAGCCACTAATGCTTCTTAATTTTATGGCTTCTAGGGAGTCCTAATGAGAATATTGAGCAACAGTTCATGAGCAGAAATGGAAGTGGGTATTGTTAGATGAGAGCGTGAAAGTGTCCCTTTGGAGCTACAGCCCACTGGGGCCAAGTGCAGGCTTGGGGTGCTCCTTCACAGGCCTTAATGCCCTGATGACTGAAGGTCAGGCCACTGAATTCTCCATATCCACCAAAGAGCTTTGGCTGCTGTATTTTGTATCTGTTGCTGCATAATAAGTTACTCCCAAACTTCGTGGCTCAAAACAATACTAAACAGTCATGATTTTCAGTTCCTATGGTTTAGGACATCAGAAGCTGCTTAGCTAGCTGGGTGGTTCTGGCCCAGGGTCTCATCAGGTTGCAGTGAAGATGGTGGCTGTGGTCATCTGAAGATCTGACCAGCTTTGGAGATACATTTCCGATGGCCTCTCACTCACATTTGTGGCCCCAGCCAACAGAACAGATTTTCATGCCGCAGACGGCACTCCCTCGACTCTGATGCTCTGCATTTCACACCAGCGTCTCACTCTGCATATCTTCTTTCCTTTCCTTTAAATGCTTCATGTCCCATTTCCCCCACATTTTGAAGAACTGTTTTGTTCAGTAGCTTAGTTCAACTTATGACTGAACTGTAATTCAAACTTATTTCTGTTCAAGGTTTACTGTAAAAACATGTGTGACTTCCAGTAGAATCATGAAGACTCCTGTTTCTCTTCATGTGCCTTCTTTCACCTATCTCCAAGACACTCTTCTCTTAGGAAATACTTCTCCTCACTAGCATCGGGAAGCTTAATTTAATGTTAGGGACCATAATGAGTGTTTATTCGTATTGCTTCTTTTGGTTATTCTCTGGTGCTCTGTGTTTCCATTTCTGTTTCTCTGAAACAACCTCTACCTGAGTGGCAAAAAATAGGAGAAGAAACGTTTGTCTTAGAATGTGAGGATGTCTGAGAAGAAGAAACCATAGAAGGCATTTATATAGCGGATAACTATTTTATAGTTAGGACTCCTTTTAATGATAGCTAATGTTTATTAGGTGCTTACATGCTATGTGCTGAGCTAAGTGCTATGCGTGGATTATTTTATTTCATCCTCTCAATAGCCCTATGAGATACTATTATTATCTTCATTTACAGATGAGGAAGCTGAGACACATGTCACTTGCCTAGCACATAGTGAAGCTGTGATTTAAATCTAGTCTGCAGTTTTAATCACTACACTGCCTTTCCTCCTCATGGGTCTCTGCTCTGCACCAGGCATTATGCTAAGTAATTTTTTAAGGTTTTATTTATTTTTTGAGAGAGAGAGCAAGAGCATGAGCCAGGGGAGGGTGTGTGGGAGAGGAGAGGAAGAGGGAGAGGGAGAGAGAAACCTAAGCCAACTCTGCACTAAGCATGGAGCCCAACGTGGGGCTCAGTCTCACAACCCTGAGATCAGACCTGAGCCGAAAGCAAGAGTCAGATGGCCAAGCGACTATGCCACCCAGGTGCCCCAATATACTAAGTTCTTTATATACATTATCTCCAGTTTAATCCTGATAACCTATGATATAGGGGCCATTATTATAATTTTAAAGACTGCATCAAGAAGTTTAAGCAACTGTCTCAGTATCATATACCTAGATGAAGAGTCCGTCGCAACCTCCCACATCAGAGTGCTACAGCTTAGTCGGAAACCATAGATGAGACTGAGGGCTCATGAGCCCGAGTGAGCTCAGGTTCACAGGGAGGGAGCCTGTGGTCTACTGAGCCCTGGGAAGAAGATCTTCTTGCTTCATTCAGGCAGCTTACCGCATTCAGTCCATCACCTTCCCTACTAAAGGATACAAGAGGCAGGTTATTTGCAAAAACAGACTGTTAACAACACATCCTGGGTGTGAGTGATTTAACAGCTGGGTCATGTGAATCCTGCAGGATCCACCATATCACCTGGACAACATTAAGCAAAATCTGGTGGGACAGGGAAGAATTAGGAAAGAAATGTTGCATTGCCCTCCCCAAATACTGTGGATAGAGGATACATTCATTTATTTGTCTTGATTACTTATTTTGTCACTGCTATGAAATATTTTTTAAAACCTAAACCAAATTCAATCAGTTTACATTTTATTGAGGGCTTATATTCTGCAGTGAGCAAGTAATTGGAAATCAGGTGTAATCCAAATTTCCCTTGCTCAGCCCTTAAACCACCAGTGTTGATATGAGTCACCTTGGCTTTGGTTGAGTGTCAGAGAAAGTGATGTATAGTATTTGCATTCAGATACTGCATGTGTGAGAAGTGTATATCTCTAAATGTGAGAATTACACACTCAACACAACAAGATATTCATCACAAAAGGCATTTGATGCCTGATTCCTACTGGGAGAACAGATGATTCATGTCTCCACCTCATTCTCTTTTCTGGATAAAAGATCATTCAGTCTTTCTCTCTCTCTCTCTCTTTCTCAAAATCCCTTCTTCTCTCTCTTCCTCTTCCCTTTCTTTCTCTTCACAGTAGTTGAACATCAGTAACTTGAATATGTATATGTTACAACATCACGATACTTTCCCAAGATTAAAATTAAGCAAAATATATTTTGTAAAGACTTCAAATGACTTTCCTGAAATAGTTCAGAATTGATTACCAAGGAGATATGCATAGGAAATGATACACATTTATTATGATACTTTCTGCAGAAACAACAAAACCCACAAAATTAATATAAACACATTACATAGCCAGAGTATTTAGTGAATCATTTCAATTTGGTTCATCTACCCATTTTTTGAGGACATATGAACTTTGCTAGCTTCTTATAAGAGTGGAAGTGGGGCGGAGAAATATAAAAGTGTATAAGATGCAATGTGGTATTACACAAAAGCATGAGTTTAAAATTTAAAATCTGTAGTCATTTCAATCTTACCTTCCTAGGCTCATAATTTCAATTTTCTCCATCTTATGACTGGGTTCCATGTTTTATTTGTAAATTTATAGTCCAGATCGTATGGGGATAGAAATTATGTGTGAATCAGTGTGCATACTTTTCTTTCCTCTTTAAGTATTTCCATTCACGTCCCTTCTGGCATTCTCCATTCTAGTTGTAGGGCACTGCATTAGCAAGCCTGGATTTGTTTTCCAGCCAAGAACTACATATCAAAACACAAATACCTTTGAGAATCTGCATCTTGGAAGTTGACTAGTACTTAATTCTGGAGTTTATAGACAGGATATATTAGGATTTTATTTGATGCTGAAGATTGACTCAACAAAATTTACAGAAGATATTTTTAAAACCATGGCTGAAATCAATGTCCATATATTCATACTGATACTGGGATTTTATTGGTACTTTAACCAACTGTTGGAATATTTGACATTTTACCTTTGATATGTTTCAAAAGAGTGACACCCATTCAATGAATTGTAAGCCCAACACACTTTCCAGGCTCTTTTAATTTTTTTATTGTTAAAGTGTCTGGCTGTGGCCATTGATGTAATAAAATGGAATTTGAGAATTTCCAACATAGAGAAAGACAAATGTTTCACTAAATCATTGATAAGAACTTAGCCTATTGTTTCTTAATAATTCTGTAACAAACATGTCATAAAATCAGCACACACTGTCAAAGCTTTGGAGTGGAGTGTTAATTCTGGGGCCAGAACTCCCTGTTCGGTGTATGCCTCTCTAGTTAGAAAGCAAGCATTTCCAATAGATGACAAACTAATCATAGTCATTAGTGTTCTTTACAAAGAAGATTGTGTGGTCGCTCCTGTGAAATGTTCTGTTCCTCAGGATGATGAGTTAATTCATCTGGAACAACGTTAGTTCATCAAGGTTTGTGGTTTATCTAAAGATCAAATTCCAGTAATTTTGTATGCCATCTGATTTAATGTCCACTTAGTTTAGTGGCTAGGCAGCCATCTGCAGGCACAACACATGAATCCAATACCAAAAACTAGAAAAAAGGCAAATTCTTAAACATTTAATTCAGGGATTCTTAGAATGAGATTGACTTGCTGCTTTTTTTGTTTCCCCCTCCTGGGGAAGTACAGATCTAGATAATGCCAAATCTTTTTTTTTTTTTTTTTTTTTTTTTTTTTTTTTTTAATTTTTTTTTTTTTTAAAGATTTTATTTATTTATTTGACAGAGAGAGAGCTCACAAGTAGACAGAGGCAGGCAGAGAGAGAGGAGGGGAAGCAGGCTCCCTGCTGAGCAGAGAGCCCCATGCGGGGCTCGATCCCAAGACCCTGGAATCATGACCTGAGCCGAAGGCAGAGGCTTTAACCCACTGAGCCACCCAGGCGCCCCAATAATGCCAAATCTTATTAAGAAAAGCCTAAATAATGTAAAACAGTGTGTGTAAATATGCCCATAGTAAAATCTATGCTTGAGGAGAGCTTGTAATGGAAGAGGATAGGAAAGAGTGGGTTGATTTCAAAATGAGATTACACACATTCCTCTGGAAGGCTCTCAGTACCATACTCTCAAATACAATTAGAGCAGTTCACAGGGCGAGGATCAATTGGCTAGAGTTTACTGATAACCTACTTCTCTTGGGAGCTTGATAGACTTTTCAGATGCTTTCAGTTTGAATGAAAAGTTGAGCCTTGGTTTTTGTGTCTTTTCCTCTATTACAATTTTGAAGTAACATTTTTGATCAAGAGTTAAAAATAGTCAACGGATAGAAAAAATATTTAGAAGAATAAGTTTATACTTTGCTGAAACGGATGCAAAGTAACATAAAATTATTTCCCTTACGTGTCCCAGTGGAAAGGGCAAGGGGCTTTCCATTTGTGTTTAAATATTTTTGTTGATGCCCCATTAAACAAGTCAAAAGGTTTCTTTACTGAAGCTTTTAGAGTCTTAGAGCATTTACCATGTTGGTGTTCATTGTGAAGCCCCAATGGGAGTTATCACCTTATTTAACCATAGAACACATTTCCAGGGAGTACCTGTTAACCAGTCACTGATTAGAAAATGCTGGTGTGTAGGGTGTTTCTTGCCATTAAACAGCCTATAGGTAGATTGGCAAATAACAAAAATATTCCAAATGACCCTAAATATGAGGACTGACCAGTGAATGATTTTAATAATGAGTACTGTAAGAATTTCAAGGAAGGGTGTCTAGAGCGCTGTGTATGAGCTTGACAAATAGAATTATTATTGCTATTGTTTCATCTCCTGAATGCTGTGACTATCAAAGAAACATGAAGAGCCCACATGAACACAGTTAAAGGACCAAATGATTCTGCTTACATCCTTAGCTTTAACCAGAGCTGAAGATTTGTTTAGAGGGAATAATCAGGAAATGGGCTGAGAAAGATAAATTTGAACCAAATTAGAGAGGAGATTGTATTTGGGATTAGGGGCTTTTTTTCTCTAGCAGAATAGGGTCCATTGGAATCTTTATTAGCATGTTTTTTCTTTGTTTTCTACCTTTTTTGTTTTTAAAGGTAGAACATTTTTATAACTTCATTATTCCAGGAAGGCGTATTTTTGGTATAAAGATGTCACAAAATTCCGGCCTACAATGACAAGGGCCTCCAGCAGGCCAGTGCCAGTGGGAAGGTGAAGGACCCATGGAAACAACTGAACAGACTGACCAAGCCAATGACTGTTTACTGGGGATAAGGGAAAGGAAAAAGTCCAAGATGTTGTCCAGGTTGGCACTCAGGTAAAGGGCAGATGGTACAGAAACAGACATCTGAGTGATGGGGAGCAATGAAGTAGGTAAAATAGCAGTGGTAGGAATTTCTATCTTAAAATTCCCTAAAAGAGACTTATCAGTTCATCAGTTGATTCCCATGGGGAACAATGTTAAGTAGTCCAGTTGTCTTGGATAGTAAATGTAGCAATTCCTCATACATCTAGCTATGCTTAATTCACACTTGCAAGGAAAGTTCAGAGGTGGTTTCAGCCCATTATGAAAAGAAGCTGCTGAAGATGTCAGCATGAATAAAACTTGATTCTATCTTGATGAATCTTATAATGACCCTTCAGGAGGGTTTTTGATGATTTTAATAATGAACACTGAGGAACATTAGAGATACTACTGTAAGGTAAGATAGAACTGGATATAAACCAGGAGGGAAGCACAGATGATTTGGGGTGAATGATGAAAAGGTCAAACTTGGTTGGTGGGAATCACAGGGCATAAAATGGAGGGGTCTTTGGGCAGATAAGATTTTATCCAAGACAATCAAAGCAAAATGACTTGTAGGCTGAGGAAGGTAATGATTATAATAACAATTATTTCAGTAATATCAATAATAATAACTTTTTATTGACCATATGCTAGGCACCATACATGATTCTACGTGATTTTCATATATGGCTTTATATAATTTTCAAAAATGGGATGAGTTTATACTGCATTAGACAACTGAAACCCACTGAAGAATTTTAAACAGGGGAGTGATTAATAGCTGATACTTGGGAAGATGAACAGCATTGAGCATAAACTGGTGGGAAGATAAGCTGTGGTCAGATGATCTTTTAGGAGGTCATTGCAGTAATTCAGACAAGAGCTAACAGGCATTCAAGCTGGGCTTCCAAGCTAGGTGGGAATGAAAATCAAGAAAGGTCCTGGTATATTTTTTCAGCAAACATCTACTGAATACCTACTGTATGCCTGGTGTTGAGTTGGGCTCTGGGCAATAAATGCAAATAAGATAGACCCAATCTTTGCTATTCTGGCACTCAGAGCCCACCAGAGGACACAGGAGAGAATAAATTTCCTGGCCTTGGTAATAAACATTGACCTAAAACTAATCTAGATGTGTGTGTGTTTGGGTGTGTGTACGTGTGTGCGTGGCTGCCTAACCTGGTCTTTAGGGATCTTGAATCTCAATGGCATTTTCCCTCTGCCTCAGAGCTCTCTCACTGATTGGCAGAGAATACAGTGGGGGAGCGGGGGTGGGGGTGGGGGTGGAGAACGAACTCAGCTGCAAGCCAAACAGAGACAGACATCTTTGGGGGTACCACAGCTTGAGAGAGGAAAAACATTTTTCTTCAAATTCTTCTGTTCCATAGGTCAGGGTAAGGATTAGGGCAACTGGCATTGAAATGGAAGAAAGAGGATAGAAAAATACTTATATTTTGCCATTCCTCAAAATACAGATTAGACTGTTTTCCTCACTGCATGTGTATGTAAGTCTATTCCAACCCAGTATCCCAACACCAATACTGCAAAACGTACAGTATTTTGACTTGTTCCCATGAACTCAGAGTAGTTCATACTCACATTACCCAGTTTATTTTCCCAACACTCCTGTTGGGCTGATATTATGAAACTTTCATGGAAACCAACTCAAAGGTTAAGTGACTTACCCACAGACACATAGCTATGAGTGGAGAAAGGAGTAGATAATGTCTTCCAACTCACTTTCCCCACAAAACTGTGAGTCTAAAAGCACATTGGAATGGTGTTCTTATAGCCTCAGGGAAGAAGCTGACCCTAAAGTTATTGTGTAATGTGCTAAATAATGTCTTGAAAGATTGAATTAATTAAAATTAATAAAATAATTAAAAGAAGTAAATTCTTAAAAGAGTTGAGGTTAAGGCTAAGAGCATTTCATTCTTTGAGCTAAAAAGTTAGGAAGAATGAGGGATTTGGCTTTTTGAGACTAATTATAATCATGATCCAAGTTATTGTCTATAAAAAGAAAATATAATAGTAATTTTTCACTCAGTGATCTACAATGCTTATTTTCCGAACAACCAGATTGATGTGTTATATGTTCCTTGGTGAATATCTGTTTTTCAGTTTTTGTGAATGTTTATTTGTTCATCATTTTTAAGGCATATTTCAATGTATACACATCAGATCATTAACCATTTCTTTTTTGGGTGGATAAAGAAGAGAAAAATAATGGTGTTTTGTCTCTCTCTCTACCAAAATTTTACTATATTTTATTCAAGTTTTTATAACAGTGTTTTCATTTAAACTTGGTATAAATTTTTTGTTGTTGTGCTTTACACACAAAATAACCACTCAGCATAATAGCTTAGGCCTGAAATACATCAAAATAGCCCAACAAAAAATATTTTAAATATGGCAGTCTTAATTGGAGTTTAGGAAATAAATCTCTGACTATAGTAATTTATTCACTAGAGCTGTTGTCTCAGCAAAGTATTTCATCTTAGTTTCCAAAGAGCTGCTAGTCATTACTAAATATATTTAAAGTCAAAGCAAAAAAAAAAAAAAAAAGAAAGAAAGAAAGAAAAAGAAATTCACTTTCCTTCTGGCCAAATATACTATAAAACACTCAACTGGTAAGCAAGTCATCTGCAATTTTTTTTCTTTTAAAGATCAGATAGGTGATAATGCTCGTGTAGTTAATTAATAAAATAAGAAGTATTCACTGGGGAAACTTTTATATAACAGTATCTGTTATGAAGGATCCCATGCTGTAGGGACAATAACAGGGTGCTAATTCTGAACGCACACAGTGCCGTCCTACAAAGACATCAAGATTTGTAGGAAATCAACCCTCCAGCAGTCCTGGCAAGCCAGACTGACCCCAGCAAATGAAAATAATCAAAAGTAATTAGAAGCGTGCTGGACTACTCCTCGGAGAGCCAAGCGGGAGAGTAAACATGCCTGAATCCTCGAGCCACTGCAAAGGCCCATGTCTGAGCTGTTAGGTGCCCTGACCTTGTCCACATAAAGATGTGATTTATGAAGTGCAGGGCACAGCAGCAGGGCTTCTGTCTTCTCCTGGAGAACCAAATTACTGAGGTGGAGATTAACATGCTTTCAGTAGGGCCCATTTCCAGACCAAGGGAAATTTTTTATTTACATTTTTTTTTTTTTACCTTTAATTTCCTTTTTTCTTTTCCTTTTTTTCCCCCAACAGTTTCTTCCCCCACACCCATAGATTTAAAAAAAAAAAAAAGTCCATCAAGTGAGACCAGAAATATCTTTCCTGAACAGGGATGATATATGTTGGTGATTACAGACATTCAGAACCCTTTTTGTTTGTAAATTTATTGTGCTAGACTGTTTTTTTGGGGTCTACCTACCCAGGACCACAGAATTCACCTTCAAATTTAGGAGGCCCATCTGTGAGATACTTCCCTGATTAAAACATATAAACTAAAATTAAACAAAATATGACCTTTGATTCCATGGCTTTCTGATCTAGTTTCTCTTGCTAGATGTTATGCTTCATTACAAAGCTTACTCTTCAGGTAAAAGGATTTGGGAGAAGAACTTGTAGGTGGTCAAGAATTTGGAGGGAAAGAAGAGAGACAAATTGGAGTTTCTGTATTGGGAAAAATATTTATATGAGAATCAGTGGGGAGTGTCTTGAATCCTAAAGACATGTATTTTTCTTATCTTTGTCTCAGTTAAGTCAAATTTTACAAAATCCTATTCCCATGTGGAAAAGGAAGCATCGATTTTCTTTTTAAACACACATCAATATCTATACATGAAGCTAATTTAATTAGCAGGCAGTTATTGTTCGGCCAAATGTCAATTTCTCAGATTATTTCATGCTTCTTGATGTGAACTGTATGAAACAAGATTTAACAGGATCTCCATGAATGAAACTGCACTTGAGAAATGTAAAAATGCACTTGTATGTTCTTGAAAAGCTACCAAAAAAAAAAAAGTGTTAAAACAAAAATGTCAGGCTTAGACTTCAGTGTATATTTAGCCACCTCGAGAAACCCAAAGCTGTGGAATTAAGGGAACTCTACTTAGGCTGAGGTTATAAAGTGCCTTCCTCTATAAACTAAAAACATAATGTCAGGGTGAATGGGAACATACTTTATTAACTTTATGGTATTGAAAACTGCCAGCAAGTTGTCTTGTTTTTAAATATTGTCCTCTGCAGAGTGTTACAGGGCTGTTTGTCCACAGGAAGCCTATTAAAAGTGGACAGTGCAGTTATTTCATCTGGCTTTGGCTGGACTGCTTTTCTTTCCTTTAATGATGTGCTGGAATGTACCATGCCCATAGGGTCTCCATTAGCAGAACTTTTACTTCTGGGACAACCATGAAGTTTAAGGCTTAAAAGAGGCATCAGCTTACAGTCTTGTGGGAATCACTTGAATACTGGAGCACTAACTTCTTACTGCTTTAACTAATATATTGACTTATTTTAAATAAACAGTTACACAATGAAGGCAGAGCCAGTGGCCTTATTGGAAATCTTTGAGCGTTTTAAAGATTCTGCAATCCACACAGATGGGGGAGGAAGGAAGGGGCCTGAGGAGGGTTTATGCCCTTTCAAACCAGGAAGAAAACACATTAACCTCTCCCACCTCAGCCCTGCCATCAGCCAAAGGGGGATCTTTACAGCTCCCAGAAAATCTATCAACTCACACTTGAACCTCATATTTTCCAGTGCCTTTTTCCTGGTAAACAACAATTAACAGAATGAGACAGAAAAAAAAAACATTTTAATTCCTTCTGGGAAAAAAATGTTTTAAAAGTATGATTCTCTTTTTAAACTTTGCTGATGAATCACTCTATTTTCTGCTTTCCCCAGAGCTATACATTTGTTCTAGTACATTCTTCCACTCCATTCCCTTAATATTTAGATCATTTGTCCTGATACATGTTTGCAAATTAAAGTTGGTTTGAGATTATAGTAAAACCATTATTTTTAATAGCCCATTTCAAGGGCAGCGCTAAACACTGCAGAACACGCATGTTACTGATTACTGCTGAGCAGACAGCGGCTTTTGCAGATTAATTTGTAACCGGGAACTACTGTAAACAGATTTCACCAGAAATCCCAAGGAATAAAGGGAATTGGTGGTGGTATTTGGCTCCTTGTATTTATTTATTGTTTTAGAAACCTCCTGATGGAAAGCAAGTTAACCAGGGAGAAAAAACAAGCCCCTTGCAGCAGTCTTCTCCAGCCCTCGGTCTCCTCTTCTGTTTCACTTTTGGTGGGAGGAGGTGGGTCAGGGTCTTCTCCTAAGGGGTTCTTGAAACAGCCAGAGGCTCCTTCCATGAGAAATGAGGCCCATCTCACGACCCAGGGATTTCAGGACCCTACTTTTAAACTTCCAGCTGTGTCGTCCGGAAAAAGTGAGGGGACTCTGTATTTACACGAAGTTATTATATAATCAAACAAGAGAGGGGGCATGGTGGGGGGGGCGCGGAGAGGGAGGGCTAGGGAGAGAGATTAATATTTAGTGTTTGCCCGGGTCCTTCTGATGATTTCCCTTAGCCTTTCTCACAAGTTATTCAGTAGAGAGCAAGACTGATGACGATATTAATAAAATAATAATGATGAGGCTAAATAATCCCCCATCTCTCTAGATAAATCTTCCAAGGTTTCAGAGAGAAGGCGTTTACTCTTTTGGCTCTGTTTGGAGAAGTGAATGTCTTACGTACAGCGAGCCCTTGCTCAGGCCGGTGTCTGCGTTGTCTGGACTGCCGGGTGCACTCGGCCAGGAGCTCGGAAAACGCGGGCGGGCCCACGCGCTAGGCGCAGGGCAAAGCCGGAGGGTCGCGCCTTGCGGGCGGTAGCCGGTTCACCTGGGCGGTTGGAGCCGAAGCCGCAGTCTCAGCGCCTTAATTCGGGGCGCAACGCCATCTACCGGCCTCCTGCCGCATCTGCAAGTACTCAGACCTTGAAAGCGCCCCGCCTCCCCCACCCAAACCCAATATAAGGGAAAAAAATTCGGAGGCCCTTTCCACGAAATCCTAATTTAGCCAGGACCTTCCACTGATTCTACCCGACCTTTTGTTTATCCACCGACGTTTCCTCCTTTTCAGAGCCGCTTTGTAAAGGGCAAGGAGGCGGGGGCCGCGGGGCCGGGGTGGGGGATTGGGGCGCTGAGCTCTCAGACCCCCTGATCAGGCCGCACTGTCTGAAGCAATCGGTTCCCCAGATTACTTGTATTTAATACACAATGCATCATAAAACAAATCCCTCATCCTGACAGGAAGAAAATAGAACAGCTCATAGCTTGAGCCGGTCCAATTTATGGCTAAATTAAAAAAAAAAAAAAAAAAAAAAAAAAAAAGCTCCGACAATGGGCAAGTTGAGGAAGGGCAGGAAATCAATGGCAGCAAACCCGGGGCTCTTAAAGGTTCTCAAGCGCCGAACTCTATGGGAATATCTGACCGGGTTTTAGGTTATTTACAAAGGATTTTTCCTGTCCTACCTACCACTGCTGTGCGATTTTCCCTCAAACAATGGCCATTATCTGAAGTAACAGTTCAATGTCACAGATAACAGGCCACCGAAACGAATTAGTCACCACCTCTTGTCATTTTCTCTCTCCCACATCCCTCCCTTTTGTTACTATTTTTGTTTTTAAATCAGCATTTTGGGGAGATATACATCTACTAGGTTTACACGTCTGTTTGCACTTGGAGAAAACAAAAAGGGGACTTGGCATTGTCCCCGTTTGCTGATAAAGTTTAACATAAGTGCGCTTTCCATAGCCTTTCCCTCCACCCCTCCCCCTCGAGGGTCCCTTGACTTGCTTACTTTGCTTCACTTTCCATTGTTGAGCTGAGAAGTTGGATTTGTTCATTTGTTTTTATGAATGGAGTTTTGTGATAAAAAAACATTTAATTTCCATTTAACCGGTGGGTTTTACTAAATTTTCCAAGGTTGGCTAAAGGTAAATTTGTAGACTCTTATCTGTCACGCATTCCCTATATTCTTTCTCCCAGTTGTGTTTCTGAAATGTTTTGATAAAAATTGATCATATATATTAAAAAGTTATTAATCACCGTACAGTACTGATCCCCCAAAGCAACATTTATAATGTTAAAAGTTTAAAAATAACCTGAGTTCTCAAACTGCTTAATTCTACTTTTAGACATTCATGGTGTTTTAATTAAGGTATCATAGAATATGGCAAAAGCTCACCAGATAATTGTCAATCTCTCCAAGCCCTTAATATGCTATTTGGGCAGGTTATATGCAAAAAATGTTTCAAATTTTTAAATTACTTCCTTTAAGAAAAATATGATTTGGAAAAGTAGCATGTTCTTCAGCTGACCTAACTGTAATAATAGAGGGAACAGAGTATGAATTTCAGTAATAATCACTAGAAAAGATGCTTAGCAGAAAACTGGAAATGGACATGTCAACTTTCACTGTTAGGCTGCTGTTTTCTGAGAATTTCTAAACTAATTACTAGGTTTAGCATGAGCCAGTGTCTCTTTACCCTAAACTTCATTCTTGCTCCCTCCAGAGCCCCACCCTCAGCTTTGGTGCCTACACCCTCACACCCCCCCAAAGCACTTATCCACCCGCTCACTCCCATCCGCCATCTACGACATCTCCAACACAACACACACACACACACACACACACACACACTCTCTCTCTCTCTCTCTCTCTCTCTCTCAACACTTGTGCTTTCAGGACGTCGAAACAGAGGATATTTCCCAAGGGAAAGAAATCCTGCCTGGCGAGATCTCCCCATTGGTTGTTTACCCGGAGAAATCTACATGTTTAAGGGGGATGGTGTATCCATAATCAGTCTGTCCCTATAGGACTTGGGTCTTGGCGACCTTTTTGTGACCTCTCCCGCCAGAGGAGGCTGCTGTCACTTTAAAAATTTACTGAAAGAGGAGCCCGTCTGGCTTCCGATCACTCTGGGCGGCGGGAGATAGCTCCCTTTCTCCCTCGCCCCGGGTTCTTTCTGGATGGCCGAGCAGATCCTCTTTAAAGAGACAGTTCATGAAATAGAAACCCGGCGGCTGCGCTTGGAGTTGCGAAAGGGGACGATCCCGTGAGGGTCCTGGACTGGGGAAGGCGCTGCGGAGGATCTAAAAGGGGGCTAGCGCTCCCCTCGCTTCCCCAGGCCCCCCACCTTTTCAAACTCTCCTCCTCCTGCCTGTTTTCCCCCCCTTGGAACTGGGAGAGAGAAGTGGAAGAAGTTTTAGTGGGTTTCAGATAACTTTCATTACACATCGGGCTGATAAGAGCAAGAGAAAGTGAGAAAAGAGGGAGGTGATGTGAACCAGAAGGAATAGCTCCGAGCTCATTTAGGAAGGGGGAAAAAAAAAGCCAAAACACACCAAACCCGGGTCACCCAGACGAGAGGAGACTTCATTTCTGGTCTTAAAAATACACTGTTGGCGGACAATAAATCTGAAACGCGTGGTCCTGGCGAGCAGATCCTAGAGACGGACAAAGTTATCAGAGACCTATTCGGAAATCGAGACGCGAGGCTTTCTTTTTTCTTTTTCTTTCTTTTCTTTTTTTTTTTCTTTTTTTCTTTTTCTTTTTTCTTTTTTTTAACATCCCGAAATGTGGTTCGGGATGGTTTGAAAGGATTTTCGTGCAGGAAAGCTGGGGGCTGCTGATAATTTTATTTTGTTTGTTTTAATTCTTCTGTGATTGCCTTTTATTGCTGAGTTGAGGCCATAGAAATCTTAAGGTAAGAGAATTCACTTAAAAAAAAAAAAAGTCTTGGCGATGTGCATAGTTTGTAACTTCGGACAGTTTCCTGCCTTGGCACCCCTTCTCCGGGGCGCCCCCCCCCCCCCACCCCCCCCCCCCCCAGCCTTCTTTTCCTACTTGCCCGCAGTCTCGCGGAGCCCTGCTGCTTATCTACGTTGCTGGGACTGGCGATTTCCTTGTTCCTCCTGTGGAACGGTGCGGTCTGGACGCGTCTCCGGGGTGGGTCGTCCGGCCTTCGGTGGGTCTCTCTGCCGGCTGTCGGCCTTTTTTCCTCTCGCTCTTCTCCTACTTCCCCTCCCTCCGTGTGTCTGTCCATCGGTATCAGGGACGCAGAAGGTGGGGTTGCCAAAATCTGAATTCCTGGCACCGGCCACGCGACTTTGGAGCCGCTTTCGGCCGAGTTCCACCTTGCCAAGTAACAGCTTTGCTGTCCAACATCGTGTGCTGCTGCGCGAGAAAGTCACATTCGGACCCTTTGGCTAGATTGTGGGTTTTTTTTTTTTTTTTCTTTCCCTTTGCTGTTGGTTTTTTGAAAGGGCCTTTCTCTACAGTCCACCTAAAGGGAATTCTTTTTTTTTTTTTTTTAACTATCTTTGGAACTTGACAGCTTTTAAAAACACAGGAGTGTGTTAGATGAAATGACGGAAGATGTGTTCTTACTTTATTTTATTCGAGATTTCCGAGACGATTAAGACATTTGGGAGACAAATGCAGTTCTGCTAGCAAATCAAAAGTGAATAATTCACCCAGTGGGGAAACGTTTCTGGAGAAAGTTCAGCTTTTGTCTTGGGGCAAGAATATTGAGAGTAAGAAAGTTAATATGTTGGTGAAATATTTGAATAATCATGTAACATATATGTAAAAAGACATTCTTTGGAAATGAACCTGTTTTTAAAAATTAATTTCACTGTTGACAGTGGCAATGGCAATAATGTTAACACGGAATAAAATTACATCTAGAATTTTTATGTGCAGTATATGCAATACTTAACTCCCTGCCCCCGCAAAAGGGAATGCTCAAAAGCTAAGGGGATAGATGATGCTTGACTTTAAAATTAACAAGTTTTCCACCTCTGTCTGCAAATATGAAATGGAACTGGTGTTGCATTTCACTGACTTCACCTATTTCCTTCATTAAATATTTCTCTAGTGTGTGAGTAGAATTGCCTTTTTTTCCTGCTAGCCAAGAAAACAAGTAACAAAAGATAAACCAGAAACTAAACAGACAAAAAACAAACGAAACAAAAATCCCAACTTTTTACTATTTTAAAACGTGTATTGCTGCTGTTATTTATGCTCCCCATAGACATCTGCGGGGGGGGGGGGGGGGGGGGGGGGGAATCTCAAGTTGCTATTAGAGTCACTCAGCACTGAGAGTTGAAGAAAACAACTTAAAGTTTGTAATTTTAAAAATTAGAAATTGTTAATATCTGTCTGTCTCACTAGAAAGGGTATTTAATGTAGACTTTCTGGTAGTGTGAAGAGGTGTCTTGAAAAGATTTGATGTGTGTGTTCGTGTGTGTGTGTGTGTGTGTGTGTGTGTGTGTAGCAATTATTATCCCTATCTTCTGTTTTGATTTTTCTTTTTTAAATTGTGGGACTACTTACTGCCTTTTAATTGCCTCATGGCCAAAGGCTTATTCATAATGCCTCTTGACTAAGAGCTCTCAGAGCACTGGGCTTCTTCTTGAAGTTTCTGGGTAAGTTAATGAGTTGAATCTGCAACTAGGTGATTATCTGAATTCTATGCAAGATTACTTTTGGTCTATATATCCAAGAGTTTAGTTTTTACTTTCACATAGGTGTAGATACAACAGGGTTCTGTGGGAGTTACTTAATGCCTTACTTTTTATTCTGGACTGTCTTATTTAGTCTGTGATAGGAAACTTCCTCAAGTTTGCATTAACTGATTGACATTAACATTAGCAGCCTTTCTAGTTACTTGCCATTAGGTCAACAACTCTGCAGTTTTTAATATTGATGTTTAAAACAGTATTGCTGTTAGTGAATCAGGATAGCTTCCTGTAAGTATGCAAAACCTTAAGAAGGGACATTTCTCCTTTCAATTTTTGTTTAAGGTATCCTAAGTAATGATTAATATTCAGGATAGGCCAAATGTAAAATCTCATGAAAAATAATAATACACAGCCATAGATAATGATGGTAATTTATTACAATATTACTATATATTTTTTACTTGTTCACAAGTCAGTTTTGTTATTTTGCTTACTAAACATAAAATTAAAACATGCATTGACATGTATTAACTAAAACATTAGATTGCCATATTTTACATGAGTGTTTACCAATCATTTGTTTTCAGTTATTTTTCTTAAGTTTGGTCAGGAACAAACAAATATGAGACAAATCTTATTATCTTCTTCCATTAACGGTGTGAATTAATTGTTTCATGGTGGTGAAATGCAAAGTGAAAAGGAATTTAGTAATATTTAAAGTTTTTTAACTGAATTAATTTAAAGGGCAAAAATGTGAAAGTATATGCTTAATGGGAAGGTAATCTGAACCTAAAACATTGTCTAGTTTAGAAATATTAGGTTAATATGTGCTGTTCAATATTATTTTTTATAAAAATCACGTGGAGTAAAATTAAGTCAATAGCAGTCATTCATGCATAACAAGGAAACAAGCATTTTAAAAAATCAATTGATCAGTTTTTGTAATAATGTACAATTGCTTTGTTCTTTTAAAAAAATAGTACATTGCTGCTTCTAAGATAACTTATTGTTATTCCTCCTCTATTAATATGCATACTGCCTGACTATTTTTTTGCAGGATTTGAAGGAGGACTATACACTTGAATAAAATATTTTCAAGCAATTAACCATTCTAAAGAATGAATTGATATGGAAATTGATTGTTCTCATCTTCTTCCTTCCAGATCTTAGATGAGTTTTGCAATGTGAAGTTCTGCATAGATGCTAGTCAACCAGATGTAGGAAGCTGGCTCAAGTACATCAGGTTCGCTGGCTGTTATGATCAGCACAACCTCGTTGCATGCCAGATAAATGATCAGGTATGTTGTAAAGATTTTCTTGTCTTTCTTTGAGAGCACTAAAGTATCAGTGAAGCCTGAAGAATAAAAATAACAGCGAGCTGCAGTAGACCCTTGTGGCCTGTTTGTTGATATGCTGAAAGGTAATGCACAAATATAAGTGAGATGCAGAATAAAGTTATTTGCAGTACTGTTTTCTTTCAGTGCTACTTTTTTGGGTAGTTTATTCACTTTGTAACTTCATAAATGTTCTAGTTTTCTGAGTGTGATAGAATGTTCTAAAAACAGAGTACTATTTATTTTTAGCTTTTCTGTACCTTTTTTTTCTTTACCATCATAATAGGGAAACATTCATGGAAAGTATTGAGCTACTCAATAACACTTTATGAATTTGTGCAGAAATTGGAAGTGATACACTTGAAATATTATATAGGTTTTTACTTGAAATAGGAGGTAGATATGTGTATGTGTGTGTGTATATATATATGATCTACATGCAGTTTTATCTGACTGCATTTTATGTTGATTTGCCTGTTTATAAAGGAGAAACACTTTTAGATTAATCAAAATACTCCCTTTTTGGGTTATATGTGAAAAGTTTAAAAATATCACTGCTGGAAATTGCTTTACGGAGGCCCATGCAGTGAGGTTAACTTTAATAATAATAACTATGAAATAAGATCATGAAAATATCATGAAACATATTTTACACTCAATAAAGTTAGGTTATGAATCTTGTAACTTAGTATGATAATACCTGAAACAACAAGAGGTTTAGCTTGTTAATTTTTGTTTTATAAACACTGTTGGGTTAGAATTTAATTATGTTATCCATCATTTATTTCTTTTAACCCAATGGTTACCTAAATCAAATACATTTCAAAGACCATATTAAAATGGTTGTTTGGCAAATTTGCTGTGAAAATCCCCACCAAGAAAAAGAAAAGTTTAAATTAGATGTTTCCAATTGAAAGCTGTTAAGTAATGTTAGCGTCATATGGCCCAGCACTCTATTTCAATCATCATTATGAGATTATTCTTTGGCATTTTACCAGCTACCAGATAATTTTTACTGACTAAACTGTGTAAGAGGTAGTAAATTATAAAATTAGGTTTAAATAGGTATCATTTAAAAATCTTCAACATACATCAAAAATAATAAACCAATCAATTATTTTTTTCCTTTGCTGTAAGAAAACAGAGACATTATTGACAAAGGAAAACATTATTAAATTAGTTATTGATTGGAAGCAGAAAATATCCCAAGTCTATCATATGAGTTACTGTCACATCAACAACAAACACTTTTTGAGCATGCACTATTTGTAGATGCGGGACATACATGGGTATTGCAAGTGAAGGAATTTTTCAGGTTACGTTTCCTGAAGTAAAGGAGCTGACAGACCTCAAAAGGCAGCTGTAAGAAGAAATAATGTAATTATATCATCATAATTATTTGCTGTCCATATTTACTGACAATAGAGGCCATCTCCTTGGACAGATAAAACTGCTGTAGCGTCAGTGAAAGGATGGGGGAAGAATGGGACTTGTGGCCAATACATTTTTTCATTTAATAATTATGTGTCTCATATTTTTAATAAATACACTCTTTCATTGGGAATCTTGCTCGCATTAAAAAAGCAAAACAATTTTGTTTTATTAACTATGAATTAGATTGCTTTTTAGGGCAGGCATTTATAATTTTAACATAGTTACTTTTGAGACACACATTGTAAAATATATTGCTTTTCAAAAGAAATTATACTGGTTTCATACCATAATGAATAGCATGTTTACTTATTTTAATTAAAGAATGAAAGAAAATAGTTAATCCGGAAATCATAAAAGGCCAATATCAGACACATACCTATTATTTCTGTAAGCACTCATTTTAAATTTATGTATTTTGCTGGCAGAAATCTAAGATGGTAACAAAGTACATATCAAATAACATAATAGTGAAATTGACATTACATGGTCAAGTAAGTTCACCCATAAACAGTGAGAGAGGAAAGTCAGAGGTAAAAGTCAGATTTGTGTGATAGGCAATATATGCATACAATCCTACTTAGCCCAGTTGACAAGACAAAAGAGAACAGATACCCCAATAATGTATGCATATTTTATAAACATATTCATCTGTAAGCTTGGATGCGTGGTTCTAAAAGTTAATTAAGACTACAGTTTCAGACAGCTTTGAAATGTGAATGTTGGACTAGGTACAATGATAAAAGAGCTGACTAAAGAGATTCTCTAGGACTATTTTTTTGCTCTCTTTTCCATGAGGAACAGGAGCTGCCAAATGGTGAATAAGCACAACTCATTGCATAATGAACACTCTCATGACGTGAGATATTATTTAATGTTCATAAAGGGAGACCCTGGGCCAGGAGTAATTATTAAACAGGAACATCAACTCACCTGCACAACACAATAGCAGATGAAACACTCTCACGAAATTATAAAACAGTATTTCTCTTTGCTCCAACTCTTAAGAGCTCAAGTTTATAAAATGAATTTTAATAACAAGACAGGTTTAAGTCCTGGGCTACAGAAAGAAAGAATGTCAGATGAATCTTTCAACAGTGGTCTAGCCATTACAATAATTTTGACGACTAATAAAGAAGGGAAAAGATGACCCAGAACGAAACAAAGGTGTATAAATTATAGTTTATTTTTGCAAAGAGGAGATTTTTAGAAATTCTCATGTTAAAAATCAAGCTTAATCAATGTGGATCAGCTTTATAATGCTGTGGAAGGGTTCTATAAAAGAGAATAAATGTTCTTGCTAAGATGGTAATACAGGTTGGTAATAGTCAAACGTGTACTGGATAAAACCCATGTTTGATGTGTTTGGGGGTGAAGAAGTGCTTAGGAATAGCATGGATTTTGATTTTCAAGTGAAGTTGATAAAGGATGTAATCTGGTTTGTTTCATAAAAACAAAGGCCCTGCGATTAACATTTTTCCTAATACCTCTGTACAAGCATGTTATTTGAGGGGATTTTCCTGAGTTTAAATTTTCCAGTAGATTTCTGTGAGTTATTTTATTTCAGGTTCTTCCCCACCCCACCCCTCAGGCCAGAGTGAGCTTTGTGGCAGTTTTCTTTTCTAAGGCTTCCTAGAAAGACCCAAGCTTATTGTTTTTAGATATCTCTTCAAGTTTTCAAAATTATTGCAGTGATGTTTTTGGAGATAGGAATTCTGAAAACACTGGAATGAATGCTTAAATCATAATTTCTAAGTAGCTGCAGCTCCTGGCTGGTATCCTTTACCACTCCCCAGAAAATACTGTATTAGCTATAGTAATTTATCTCTGTAGAAAAAGGCCTCACCAAAGACACTAGTAAATTAAGTTCCAATCACATTCAAGTCATAAAATGGAAGCTCTATAATAATATCTAAGTTTCTTTATCCTGGAAGTCCTAATTATTTTCCCCATATTCCTTAAAGTTTCTGTACAATATTACATAGCCACACTGCTATGGTGTAGCAATTGGCTGGAAATTTTTATTGAGACAGACAATGCTTCAATACTTTTACGTTTCAACAGTCTGAAATTGTCCCTGTTTGCTTTCAGGAGCAAGAGCTGGCACTGAGAGGTAGAGCAGGGCAGGAGCAAAAGCAGAGAGTTGGATGATGAAAGTTCTTTCCAGAATAGGTCCTCAAATATGCAGGGGAAGCATGAAAACCGTTAATTATTTTGAGTTTCATTTACATCTGGAAACACCCATTTGTTGAATGTTAAGTAGGCACACATCTTGATGATTTGTTGAGGTTTTCTTTTTTCCTTCCTTTTTTATTCTGGATATTTTTGATGTCCTCTCCTTTGATGTCTTGTAGATACCTGTACAAAAGTTCCGCTGGGTAGATGTAGCACATTACTTTAGCTTTGGCCTCACCCTGCTCTTAGCTTTCCCTCCATTCTTTGGTAAGTCCCCTCATACCTCCATGTTTCTATACACTCATCTTGAACAAAGGCAAGATGACCCATAGACCCCCTATCTACTTCAATCAAGGCCAGTTCTCATCTATGATATGTTTGCAGATTTGGGGTACTTATGCAATAGCTAGCTCTTTGAACACAATTTTTTTTTCCCCTAATACTTGTTCATGGTGAATCCATATTGGTTGTAATCATCATTAAGTCACAATTCATTTAAGGTGACTTTATAGACTTAAGACCTGCCTTTCCACTTTGGATAATTAGAATGATTTCCGCATGTGCTTTGGGGAACATTTTATATGTATGTATGTATGTATGTATGTATGTAAGTATGTATGTATGTATTCTGCATCCTGGAAAGGAACACGGTTTCATTCAAACCCCTGGCCTTGCCCTTAACAAGGTCTATAACTGGAATAAAGTTCTCAGAAATCCAAGACATTATTAATCTTGTCATTTACACAAGGTGATAAGTCTGTTCATTTTTAAACAGGCCCTTGACAGCTGGTATTTAGTAAGTAGTATAAGAGAAGTCTGCTGTTCACTTTGAATAAAAAGAAATGTGTCAATAAGAGATTATCCAATGCCTGATGTATGTTTTGAAGAAATAGGATATAGAAGAATGAGCGCCCCTCAGAGAAATCAAGGTCAGAATTCACTTAGGGGATTCTGCCAGCTCTCTTGTGGTTAATGAACGGCAGCAAGATTCTACAGTGTTTTCAGTTGGAACAGGCATTGTTCTCGTTTTTGCTCTACCTTATAAAGTTTTAACTGCTTCCAGGACTATCATGGCTGAATTGGCACATCCCCTTTCCCTCTCCTTAGGTCCACGTCAATGTTCTATCAGGTGGCAGGGACACTGGGGCAGTATTATTACTGCAAGCTTATTATGGGTTCAGTTATCAAGTTATTTTCTTTGGCTTTTTACGGAGAAAAAAAAAGGTTTTCCTGAATTATTCAATTAATGCCATTTGTGCAAAAAAGCAGGGAAGACCAGCGGTGTAAAAAGCAAAATGTAATTTGTTCACCTCTTTCCACTTTTTAAAAATGTTTGCGTCAACTGTCAGGTAATTTGTTAATTTGCTCTTCCTTTACAAGGATTTCTGTCCACATTTTCTATGACCTCTTTTGATGTTAAAATTATTACTGGCTTTGGGCATTTTCTTTGCTTTCCTTTTAAGTCAAGTTCCACTTTTATACCAAAGTTATGCTTTGCTGTTTTAAGATGAATGCCAGCTGGCAATACCCAGAGACTGGCCTTGTGAACGGGGCCTAAGCTGACTTTGGGGGGATGTTGTCTGGCTGATAAGTTACTTCCTTCACTCGAAGATGAAACCGTCTCAGATACAGTTTGCCATTTGATATTCACGATAAGAAGCCCTGCCCATCCCCTCCCCCAAAATGTTTCCCTCACGTAATGACGCTCAGGACACAAAACAGCCATAACACTATGCAGACTAGGAATTTTATAAGGATTCACAGATCACAGAAGTTGAAAAAGTGGATGACCTCAGGTATTCTGTGCACATTTTAAGTAATTAGTGTTTACGTGTATGTCACACCTGTCATTCAGGAAGATCTCAAAGCATCACATCCAAACTAGCTTCCAGCTATTCCTGGAAGGGTGCCAAAAAAGATAGTCATCAGAGTGCATTATGATCCATCAAGGTGGAAAACATGTTGGTCAAGGACACCAAGAAAAGCCTCCAGGCTAGTAAAAAACCCAGAGATGATCGTTGGCTTCCTCATCATGTGATGATGGAACTCTTCCCAGGCATCCTGAAACCATGCAGAATGATCAGTTTGCATAGAATCAGATGAAATGGCCACCTAAAAGACAGGTGACTAGTGGGTATTTCTTGTGGGTACTGGAAAGGGATCCTTAGAAGCCATTTAATGGAAACTTCCAAGGTTTCCAGGCTGGGTACACTGTAGGCTCCAGATATAAGAGTAGGTGAATCATTATCATTTGCTCTATTTATACAAACTAAAACCAACAATCAGTTCTCTGTTTCGTGTCATCCAATAAATTATATGTGACTTTCTTTTCATGTTATTAATAAAGAGATAAAAATGGGGGGTAAATCTTCTCCTCCAATAATATGTTTGTCCTGAAAATAACAAGTGGTTACATATTTTTGGATATAGGTAGACAATACCTCATATTTCTCAAAATATCTTCTGGTCTTTAGACTGTCATCCGAAAGACGAATATGGTATACTATCTCTTTGGAGAAATTAAGGAAGTTAAGGGTGGTTTTCTTTGGCAGAACTTGGCCATGATAAAGCTTCCATTGTGTTGGACAAATAACTTTCCATTCTGTCATCAATCTCTCTGTCTCCTGAAGACACTTCTCAGTATCTCTTACCAGTTAGGCTGAGAATGTAAAATAGAGTCACTCTTGTTGAGGCTAAAAACTTGACATTACTCATGCCTTCCTGAACATTGGGGTTTCTCACATCACTATGGGTAGATCGGGGGTCCAGACTGTGTTTCCTAAACCCAGCACATACGCACACATTGTCTTTGTGGATCTGATGTTACCTCTCTGCAGCACCAAAGCTGACAGATGTGTTCATATCTAATGTTGACTTTGTTCAGATATGCAAACTGTCACCTACCTCCCCTCCCACCGAGCTTCCAAATGTTAAAGTTCTGCTCAGCTGTTCCTAGTCTTCTGAGTGGTACATTGTGTGAAGCTATAGAAAAGAAAGTATTCAGGCTGAATGTTGGGAGCTGGGAGAGGCAGAAAGCAACTGTCAACTTCAAAGGGAGAAGACAGCAATATCTGAAAAAGTTGTCTCTCCATACAGATTCTGCAGGGAGTACATTTCTCTATTATTTCAATTATTACAACTTCCTGAATAGGTCGAAGGTCATTCATAATTCACACTTCTGTCATTTTTAGACATGCCAAATGCAGTCTATTAAGCATAAATAAAACTTCAGTGCTTGACCAGGAAAAATAAACGGGACTCATAACAATGAGTCCTTGTTCATCTTTTTAAAAAGTAAATGATGTGTTTTCTTTTTTTCTTGTTTTCCCCCCTGTGCACTGAATTTCTCTTCTGTCTCAATAGTACAAGTACAATACTTTAAATTGATCCAAGCATAGCAAACTAGACTGTAAGTCTGGTCTGACAGATTCTAGATTTTTCTATTTTATAGGATAATAAACAAGAACCCACGTTATTACCATTTATAAATACAAATAGTAGCATTGTCTGTTTGATGGAGGACTAGCTTGAACACAGGCCTTGACAATATAAAACAGAATTCATCTGAAGTCTTTTATAGCCTATTAACTTTCCTATCGGAAAGCTTGTAAGCGTCCATACTCTTTTTAGTGCTTGTGCTCTTGGACTTAAATAACAAAAGAACATGAATATTTAATAAAATATAATTAATTCCAATTCCAACTACATATAATATATAACTGTATATAACATATTCAATGTACTATATATAATATAATATATTATTACATATTCTGTATATGATACATAATTAGAATTAAGCATATGTCATTAAACATTCATTTATATTAATACATAAATATGAGCTTGCTAATATTTTATGCAAATTTAAAATTTCCCCAAGGTGTATACTTTGCCACATTTATAGATCATATATAAAAGTATATAACATATCCAAGCACATACATGCTTATATGTAACATTGCATGAAAATACATCTTTTGGAAGTCTAAAATTTGTTAAATCAAATCCAGTCACCACTGCCTTTTATCCCTAGCTTACCCTTGTGAATGTTAACTGAAGGGATGTTCTTTTGGCATTTGGAACTGGTTTCAGGGTTTGATTAAAATACATGAAGTCAAATAATTATGTTTCAAGTAATTCCTAACTATATTAGTATATAATACTAAATTTATGCCTTAAATTGTGAATTTTACCACTGGTAAGCATGAACAATTTAGGGAATTTCTAGTTTTATTTCCAAAATTGAATGAGTTAGAATTTAAAAAAGAACATATGTAGAAATTTCACTACTATGCTATTTTAGCAAATTTAGAAAATTAAAAAAATATAAAATGATCCATTAATTAAAACATGTACTATAAATACTTATTCTTATAAATTGAGGCATCCAGAGATCTAGTTATAATAACCATACTTACAAAGATAGAAAAATAGCTTTCTGGAAAAATGAAAAGAGTTCATGAAGGTATTGGGAAATTTAAATTTTTTATATGATGAGATGATAAAACCACCTTAACTTTCAAAAGTGTCAAATGTACACACAGTTAGGTCATGGTCATAACATGTTGTATTTCTGGAATTTGTTATTTGCTACCAAAGAGAAAACTCTAGAGGAGTTAACACATTTTAAAAATCCTTATCATGACTTTTAAAAGAATGGAATTTTCATAAATTCCTATTTTCTTATACTCTAAGGTCCCATTCCTCTTATCTTTCAACTTATATTGTGATAACTGAAGTTTTTTCCCTTCTTATAAAGTATTCTGAGAAAGACACAGCAAAATAATAAATCAACAACATTTTTTGTATCAGTTCAAACTTTTTCTCAGTCTTCGAGACTTTGGAGTCCCTCTATATATACTTGAGTTGAATTCATCACAAAAATCCCAGATCCAGGACATTTTTATTTTGGATCCAGATAACTTTTTCCAGAAAACCCCCTGATGGGAGAAGAGACCTTTTCTTTTATGGAATTCAACAGAATAATGATTCCCTTCTATTTTTCTCCAACTCAAAAACCAGAGAGGTTATATTGGTAAGATCTCTGCTTCTGGTACGTAACTCAGATGACATATAATTGAAGGACTGCAATAGAGCCGAGATTCTGAGAATACACTGAGTTTAAAGACATTATGGTTATATTTTTTATGAGCATGGCCAAGAATGCTTAATACACAAACCTGTGGGAAAAAGCTACATAAATCACTTCTGTTATTTATTGAATTTTTATTTGCTATAAGACCTATTTTATAATATAAAAGCAGAGATGTGGTATCTGATTTTCTGAAAGGTTTGATTCCTCTAAGATTACATTCCATCATTCCTCCGCATAGTTGTTTTGAGGCAATGCATTGTCATTATGTTTTTGTTTAAATTCCTCCTCTCACTTCTCTAAGGCCTACTGCTGGTATATGATTATTGCTAGAACATAAATTAGCTTTATATGTAGACATCTCTGGATTCAAGTATTCAGATTATATTTTTGGGTCATTGTAATGATAGGTGGAAAAATACAATGTTACCGAATATCCCTAAGGTCCTATGAGATGAGGTACAAAGAGGATCACAAGTGGTAGCAGCACCTTGAAAAAACCCACTAAATGTGTATGGGTGTGGTAGATGGGACTTCGAGGCACATTCTTATTGCTATATGAGGAAGCGTGCCCAGAATCTGCCCTCATTATGTCTGGCGCTTGCCAGTTCTTTTCAAACCTCAGTTTCATGAGCACCATAAAAATTCGCTTAAAATCGAAAAGAACACCCTGAAGTTAAAACCCACTCTGTTTTGCCTTGCCTTTCATGGCCCGGAGTGTCACCTTTTACCTCCAGTAAATAAAGCCAACACCAACACTCTTCTGTGTCTTTTATTTTTTATGCACTCAATATTCCTTACTTGACAATCTGGACACTTAACGGGAATTGCAGGGGCGATCAATGTACTTGCAAAGGGAATTGTCTCTGTGCTCTATACTTATACAATATACCTATCATTTTCTTTTGTTTCGCACTGCATTGAGTCAATCTGAAATGGAATTAAAACAGACATGATTAATAGCGGACCACAAAGAAATCATGATATCATAATACTTTCTTAAAATGACATGGTGTGTGTGTCTAAGCAGCATTCCCCAACAGAGACAATCACCCTGTGTGACGATCTTGCAGGGTATTGTCTCTTTAACCTCACTATTTCCGAGAAGCCACCGAAAAGTTCTAATATGTCACAATTCAAATGTCAACATGTTGTTGGAAAGGAAGCTAATAAGTTAAACCTTTGAGAGATGCCAAAAAAAGAGGTGATTCAAACTGTTGAGAGAAGTCCATTGTTTTCTAAGGGGAAATAGAACTCCAGAATGAAATAGAGTGCTTATAAGCATTTAACTGGAAGGTTTTGGGGGAAAAAAGTGAACACACAATCAGTTTTCTCAATCTGATAACTTTTTGAACAGAACTGTTCCTCTCAGCGTACTTCCAAAAACAGGAAAATTGCAGGTGTGGGTTAATAAGATATAAACTGCACACTCACTGGTTTTTGTAGAAATAGCACATCACAAGGAGTAATTTCCTTGAGATAATCTGGAGTCCCTCTATGGTTGGATATAAAGAATCTTGGGTTATATGATAACATATTCTAGCAACATTTTGCATTTGGCATTATTTTCTATAAATATTTTATTATTTCTATAAATTATTTTCTATTTATGGTTAAGTTACTGTTGAATGAAAAAAAAAGATTTTATTTTGACAGGAAAGAAAGTAGACAGAAAACACTCCTCACTGAGTGAGTTTTTAGATTTAGCACTATTGGGTGCTGTGATGTTTTTATAGAAAAATAAACAAGCGGGCTTTAGAGCCACCTACTGGAATAAAGAGGCACATGCTTATATTTGATGTCTTCTGCTTTGCAAAAGATAAACAAATAGATCAATACCATGAGAGTTATGCACATTTCTGTTGATCTTATAAGGTATTAATTTACTCAGTTTTTCTCAATTTGAAATGTCAAACATCCTGCAGGAAACCAGCAGTTACAGAAATGCCCTTTAAAGATACATTCTCATAGTTCTTAGTAATTTGTGTTCTGTTGAGTTTTCTCCCCATTGGATTGAGGCTGAGCAGGATTGAATCCCTAGGGTTTTTTTTGTTGTTGTTGTCTTTGTTGCTCTGGTGGTACTGTGTGTGTGTGTGTGTGTGTGTGTGGGTGGGTGTGTGAATGTCACTGGTCTCATTTTCACCAGTTAATTGTATAATCTCATTCTTTCTTCCTTCCACAACCCCTGTCTGGTCATGGAATTATTGTTTAATTAATAATCTTAGAATAAGATTGAAAACTAAGAACAATTTTTTTTTGTGGTAAAATGAAGACGCACCTTAAATATTTTCATGATTAAATGCTTTTTTATTGAGATGTGATTGACATATTAGTTTCAGGTATACAACATAATAATTAGATATTTGTACATATTGTGAATGAAAATGTTTTTATACATTAAAAGAACCCTGAAACCTGGACAGGTAAATTGGACAATGACTTGCCTAAAGTCACAGAGCTGGTGAGGGGAAAGGTAGGCAGCTCTCAGAAATTATAGGTCCACATTTGCCTGACAGCTTTTTAGTTAATCATTAACAGATCTATTAAATTTTTTGTCTCCTCAGAATTTTGCTAGAAGGCAGGGGAATAAGCACTATACCCTGCCACCCTGATGAATGAATAAATTAAAGGCATACTGCCTACTTTTAGAGAATGGGAGTCAGGAGCTGGAGCGTGAGGGCAAGTCCTGGATCTGGGAGTACTAATGATTAGTGAGAGGGGGATTAAGCTTTTTAAAAACAAAAGATTCTCCTTTGAATATGTTCGCTACAGTCAGCTCTTGATGCCATGTCCTTCCAATCTACTGCCTTAAAAACACCTTGTTGAGAAGGTGGCTGCTTTTGAGAACATGTTAAGGGAGGCCATTGTGCCTTTGCCACCCTTTGCAAGGCCGCTGCTGGGTAATGCCAGACACATTCAGCTCTGTGAATACCTGGGGGGTTCACTAGAGTGAGGAATTCAGAGAAGGGAAAGTACTTCACCAAATATTACACAAGGTATATGTGACACAGAAAGCCTTGTATGAAGACAATTTGATTGGTGAAGTAGGATCTGGAAGAGATTTGTGAACCGGCATGAGAATCACAGCTTTCCAGTTGTCATCAGAAGGCTAATTTTCAGGACACAAAACAGGAAGTCACACTTCTTCTGATAAAAATAAAAAGAAACATGTTTGTTAAGGTCTGAGAAAATGTACAGGTATGAGTGGATATCTTGTCCTTTCCTAACATTCACTTCTTTCTCTCTTCCCACCGCCTCCATTTCTTGTCTTCTGAAGATATTTTATAGAGTAGTCGCAGACATTGCACCAGGAGAGGAGCTCCTGCTGTTCATGAAGAGTGAGGACTATCCCCATGAAACTATGGCGCCGGATATCCACGGTTAGTACTGCTCATGCCACCGTCCTCATTGCCCTCATTTGGTTGCGTGGGATCAAGCATCCCCATGAGTCCACTGCATGTGGCATGTATCGGTTTTCCTGGCTCTTCAGTGTCAGCTTTAACAAACTCTTTCTCTTGCAACTGGCTCTTTTCTTGGCTTGACATCTGGCTAATGTTACTGTGAAGCTTAAGTCAGCAGAGGTCTTCCCTAAAGTGGAGGCCAAAGTAATTTTGACTATTTTGACTGAGATACCGCATGGTTAAATTTTTTTGTCAATGTCTTAGACTATGGGGAGAATCCTCTCACTGAACAGAAGTCATTTCAGGGAACTCAGTTTGGATTTTCATAAATCTAGTGGCTGTGTCTTTTCATCTAATGTTCTATTACTGGGAAAAGTGTGTCAATGAGAGTAAAATCCTAGCCAGCATGACCATATGGGAGAGGATTGGGGGATGGGGATTGGGAGAAAAGTACACATGAGGAAATTTTACACCCAGAGAAATTTGTATTAGCCGGAGAACTATTCTAAATCAAATGAAGTGGGGATCAAAACAATTATAATTACTAGTTGTATACGTATAGGACCAATAAAGAGAAAATTCTACCCATATTGATTTGTATCATTGGGATAAAAATGGAGTACTCTTTTCTTTCTCTTTCTTATTTCTCTCTCCTAATATAACACAATTTGGTTTAACATAATCTAGTGGTGACTTTAGAGTGTTTTGTAGTTGGAAGGACCACTGGGAAGGGTTACTCACCCCAACTTAGCTGACAGGTGGGGATCGAGCCACCTCCCATCCTTCTGGCATTCCCGACAGGAAAACCTCAGTCTCTGCTTCTGGAATGCCTCCGAAGGAAGCTACCAGTCTTGGCTGGCTCTTTACTTGAACATTTTTTCCCTTGGCTGGGCTGCATTCTGCCTTTTGGTAGATTATAGCAGTTATATTTTGGGGAACCTTTTGGAAATTATTTTCTTCTTAGAAACCCAGTGTTCTCAATGAGCCTGGTAGAGTTTCAGCCTGAATAGGGAGTCTGGTCCAACCAGGTGTGTGAGAGCTGAGGGGGCTTATATGATAAGAAATGTAATCTGGGCTTTCTCTAGTGCAAGACTACTTTCATTGGTGAATGTTAGGTCTAAAAAGGTTTTCAAACAACTATTTTAGAATTATAAATGTTCTAGGTATATAAAAATATTCTAAATGTTCTAGATAGATAAATATTTGAAATATTCTAAATTCTAAATATAAATGTTTAACAATATAAATATTCTAAAAAACTAAATAGAAATGGCTGTTCTTCTTTCAGGGCTCCCATTCATGAATGAACTGCCTTTACAACACTCTTGAACCCACCAGTTGTTTTTTGTTTTTATTGTGTCATATCCGTATCCATATATATATACCATATATGTTATATGTAATGTTTATGGTGCTTAAGTGGTGATTTGTGTTTTATACTACTACAATTTCACATTGCTTAGGAGAGAGAAAATAGAACATGCATCACACACCTAGTGTATACCAGATATATGCTCTCCATTTATTATCTCATTTGGTCTTATCCATAGATCAAAACTATAGGAGAGGAGTCATTTCTATTATACACATAGAAGAACTGAGGTTACCTAAAGCTAGGTATATTGGTCAAGACCACATGACTGGAAAGTAGAGTTAGCTTTCAAACCGAGGTCTTGCTGCTTCTAAAACCTAGGCCTTTTCCATCCATTCTGTGGCCTGGAAGTTTTGTTTGTGTTCAGACTGCTGGTGAGATCCTAAATGTAGTTTTTTTTTGTGTGTGTGTTTTATATTTTTTGTTTTTTGTTTTAAAGAGAGAGAGAGCAAGAGCGAGCAGGGGTTGGTGGGGAGGGGGCAGAGGGAGAGAGAGAGAGAGAATCCTAAACAGGCTTCACGCCCAGCACAGGACTCAATCTCATCATGACCCTGAGATCAGGACCTGAGCCAAAATCAAGATTTGGATGCTTAACCAACTGAGCCACCCAGGCACACCCTAAATATAGATTTGAAATATGTGAATAGTGTGACAGATTATAAGGAAATATTTCCATTGCCTGAAAAATGTCATCGAGAAACCTGACTTTCGAGCTGATGTGATTTACTTTAGAATACCCCCTTTTCCTTAACCCTCCACAGTCCAAAGTTGACACACATATTAAATCTACATACTGGTTTCTTTACCGTCCTGGGCCCCCTGTTACTGGTTTAGTTTAAATGAAACCAGTATTGTGTGTGGGTTACAGCAGTCGTGTTTCATTTGACTTCTACTTAACTTCCCATGCTACAGCTGGGCTATCTGACTTTCAGTGGCTTTCTGTTCCCTTCTTAGCACGAGCCCCCAAAGCCCCTAGCGACCTGCTACCCTCTCTTACTTCACTTCCCATTGCTTCCCTGCATGCACCCTATCAACCTGCCCTTTTTTTTTTTTTTTCCCTATAGCTTTGCCTTTCCACAAACTGCCATGCTCTTCCTTTCCTTTACCATTGGTCTACACTGTTTCCACCGCCTGAAATGTCCTCCCTCATCACACTTCACCTGGCTGATGCTTGCTCCTTACAAAGCCTTTTCTGAACTTCTCTCCCTCAGATTAGATGGATTAGACACATTCCTGTGGGCTCCCTTAGGCTCTGTGCATGCATCTGTCATAAAATATATCACACTCTATTTGTTCACATGTGTATCCCCTTGAGTTTCTTATATAGTCATTCCCTAGCAAAATGCCTAGCATTTGTTGGTGACTAAAATATTCCCACAAAAACATTCAGTCAGTGAACCACTGGCTATAGGTCCTGGCTGTAGGTCTATAAAACAGGGATTATGGATCATGTTGCCCTGTCTTTTCATGATTGTGAGCTGTTTTCAATACCTCTGTGATTGTGTCTGTGTGATGTGTGCATAGTATGGCCTCACGAGTGGTCTAAAAGCAATTCGGAAGGAAAGAACAGGAACAGTACCATCACTAGCCTGACACTTTATAACCTTGTTATCGCTAGTTCCCGCTACGACCATTTATTTATCTTACTGATTCAGAGTGCAAATTCACGATATGTTTGCTCTTTAACAGGGTCCTGCCAATTAGCACTGACCCTAGGGTAATGTAAATTAGCCTTGAAGGATACTGAAAACATCCTGTGTCCATTACGTGGTAATGAAGAATGTAATGAAAAATCCCACATTTACTGCTATTAACCAGGTATAAGCGGGACTCAGAGCGGGACTCAGTGTCCCATGTGTCCTCCAGGTAACATGGCACAGTGAGAAGGGCATGAGACACAGATGGATTCTTATCCTCGCAGAACCCTTTGAGTCTGTAATCCCTGACTGCTTACTAAACTTCTCTGAGCTTTAGTAGCCTCATGTGAGAACAGGATAAAAATCCGACATATAATTTCTCATGATCAGGTTTTGAGAAACATCAGTAATCCGTGAATGGGGTTGAGGAAATAGATGATGCACGGTCAGTGGTTATTATTACTTCTAATGTCCTGTGAATACTAACTCCTGGAAGGGTTTAAGCCGTGTGCTCTGGTAAGGAAGCTCTGCTGTAGTCAAAGGAGCCACATTATCCTGCTAGGTTGTGTCCTGGCTTCTCTACAGGTATTATTTTTAATTCAGGTTAAAATGGAAGTGGTGGAAACGACAACTAAATCATTTCTCATACATCTTCCATAATTCGATAAGAACTAACTGCTGGTTTGTGGTTGACACTTCCTGATTGGCCCAGGCCTCGTAATATCTGGATTATTTTCACAGAAGAACGGCAATATCGCTGTGAGGACTGTGACCAGCTCTTTGAGTCCCAGGCTGAACTGGCAGATCACCAGAAGTTCCCCTGCAGTACTCCTCACTCCGCATTTTCAATGGTGGAAGAAGACTTTCAACAAAAACTCGAAAGTGAAAACGATCTCCGAGACATACATGCAGTCCAGGAGTGTAAGGAATGTGACCAAGTCTTCCCTGATTTGCAAAGGTTAGAAGTGGCTCGTTGCACTAGGGAACATGTTTATTTACTCTGCCGTCAAGTGTTGTTGTTATCCAGTCGGTAGGCTGAATTCTTAGAATGTATGCAGATGGGAAATTGGGAACTGCAATGGACCTGACGATGTGTGCTAGCAACATGTTTCAGAAATCAGTTTTCACTGGAAATTCCTATCTGTAAAACTCTTAAATGGAGTTGGAAATAGTTATTTTGATGCTAGACAGAAAATAAGGTGTTTATGTTTGTTTACACAGTGTTCTTGGTAACTGAAAGCTTAACGTTGCAGCATAAAATATGACTTGGAGAATCGAGAATGCTGGAACAACACTGATGCCAATTAAAGTCATCATATGCCAAACAGTAAAGCTGCCACTAGAAACATCTAGATGATTAAAAAAAAAAAAAGAGATTGGTTCTGGTATAGACTTAATGAAAGAATGATGATCTTTTGATAGATATATGTCAGCTGTGGATTTCATTTCAACTATTTATCTAAACTGCACATATATAAAAGAGTAGGAAAATCATTCTCAATGAAGAAAATGTCCTGTTTCCTAAAAGGGAAAAAAGAAACTTGATCTAAATGAAATGATTCTCTAATTCTTATTTTTAACAAAGTAAAAATCATAAATCAGCAATATATTAATCTTGGTAGGCTTTTGAACTTTTTTAAAGAATTTTTTTTAAATACTATTAGAGAAAACAGCAACTCTGGAACATACCCTTGGAAAACTATATTGGTAATTTGCTACAGAACAACCTTTCAGATCAGGGATGTATATAACCAGCTCATAGATTTTCTGCTTCTTTCTACCTAGTGGTTTTTTGCCTCAGCCCACAAACGGTTTTAATAACGGCATTGATTTCTCCGCTTTTAAATCCAGAAACGATCCTTGGAACCTAGAATCAGAATTTCAAATGAGCATAATGTTGAATTTAGGTGGGAATGGTAGTGTATGGACTGGCCTTACTCAGGAGTGTGAATTACTCAGGGTTTATCTTGGACACCCCACCTATTGCCCTTGACCATTTTGCTTCCTTTCTTTCCTTAGTGCCTTCCCTTCTTTTCTCTTCTCTTTCCCCTCTCTTGGTTGCCTTGCATCCTCTTCTCTGGCTAGGCTTCTTACAGGAAGGATTTCATACTAGTCATTGATTTTAGTGCATAAGTAACTTAAAAAGCATCAAGTATAACCCATTCCTTGAGGAGAATGAGTCAAAAGAATGAATTTCTAGGTTTGAAAGTTCAGGCCTAATTTAGCTTTTAGAGAGGAAAGGGGAACAAAAAGGGTTTTCCAGTACCCTTTAAAGTCCTCTTTGTTATTTAATATAAATCCATGTAGAGAATAAAACTACTATAGATGTTTGATAAAACATAGATTTGTAATAAAAATAAAGTCATAGCATGTGTTATAAATGTAACTGTGACCAAATTAAAAAATGCAATGAAAGTAATAAATACCAGTGGATGAAGTATTTATATGTAAAGCAGTATCTCTGATGCCATAGATGAAGTATATTTCCTTCAATTTTGTTATCAGAGCTAATGGACAGCATTATGTTACAAACATTGGTGGACTAAACACTAAAATGTAATTCCTACTTCCCACTAGAAGCGTATGGCGACACTTAGGTGGGGAGAGGTTCTTACTCTGACTAGCTAGCTGTAGGATTGAGCCTGAGTCAACGCTACTTAATGCCAAAACCAACTGTCAGTTTGGTTCCTTCAGTCAAACATTCAGTGGAAAACAATAAGGAAACCTAATCATCTGGTTTTGGATGAACCCTCAAAACTTACTTTTCGATAGCTCAGCCAGATGGATCTAACATGTCACTATGCAACCTGATGTCAACCATCTAAGTGGTATTTTTGGTTAAATAATTTAGCCATGTGCAGAACCTACATTCCTCGAATATTTTCCACTTTTTTGAATCCTATATTGTTGCTTTATATTTTAAACAAATGAGAAATCCTTTTTTGACATGGTAATTATTCTGTATTTTCCTGTAAAATGTTGAGGAAAAAAAAATACCCCTTTCCCTGCTACCCCACAAAGAAACAGCGAGGAGCAAAGGTTGATATGCAAAAGTTTTAAAGAACCCAGAAAACTAGGCAAAGCTCTATAAATTAGGATGAAGTTCTATGGAAAGTAGAGAAAGAAGCCTCACTAAAAACTGACCAGATGGCTTCTATGTTTGTGAAAGAAAAGCACATTTTCTTCTATAAGAACCATTCGCTTTTTTATTCTTTCTGTCACTGATGAACTGATAGCTGATAATTCTATGGAACAGTATGGATTTTATGCTGGAGTAGAAGAAACAAAGAAAGGAGAGTTCCCTTTGCACTGCTATTTATTTTTCCCCCATATGCCGTGTAGTATACTCTTGAAACTCTATCATTGGAGTTTAGGGCACAGGAGTAAGAATCCATGTATGGGCCAGTCTCTACCACTGGACACACACACTGGAATATAATGTATGTCATAGAGTGGCATGCCTTCCTGGGTGTCTGAGGATGACAAGGAGAACATTAATCTATGCAGTGATTAGAAGATGTCCCTGACTCAGTTCAATGTTAACTGGAGTCGATGGTATCTCTCTCTTAACTCTCTTAATAACATTTCAACTTGTGTAACAAACAGAGGATTACATATTGTAGATAAAGATAGGGCTGTTCTTGTGACTCCACACACCTGTACTCTCCTGGTACCTTTTGTTCACAGAGATATCACCATTTGTGCTCAAATAGAGCAGCATTACAAAGTCTACTGACTCATGGGGCAGGAAAAGTAAGTTCACGTGCCACTATGAGTAGGGTTGTAGGGAGGAAGCTGAGGAAGAGAAAAAATAGGGAAAGATATTTCTAATTTATCAAATATGAGAAAGGGCACTTTTTTTAAAATGCACACTGCCACGCACACAGTCTACACGACTACTGGATACATTCTAGGCACACAGGCATCTTACTTGACCCTTGAATTTTAGAGTATTCATCTCCCAGAAAAATAAAACTTGGGAAAGAAAGAGTGCTTACATGCTTAGTAGTTTTTTTTTTTAAATATCTTTTTACTATGGAAAATTTCAAAATATACAAAACTAGAGAGGTTGGTGTAATAAACCCCCATAGACTCGGTTTCAATAATTATCATATAAGGCCAGTCTTGTCTCAGCTACACTTGTTCAGATTATTGAAACAAATCCTGGACATTATGTCATTTTATTCATAAATAGCTGAGTATGTATCGTAGAAAAAAAAATGACTCTTTAAAATACAAGTTTCAACACCACACTTTAAAAATAATGATTCTTTGGTATTACAAAATATAAAATCAGTGTTCAAATTCCCCCACTTATCTCATTACTTCTAGAGTTTTTTGTTTGAAATAAGATCATGCTAAGGTCCACCAATGCAATTAGTAGGCATATCTCTTATGTCTCTTTTAATTTATAAGTTCCCTCAGTCAGTCTCTTTATTTCGTCTCCCTCCCTCCCTCCCTCATTAAAATTTATTTATAGAAGAAACTGCTTTTTACTGTAGCATTCGCTCCCGTCTGGATTCTACTGATCATGTCCCCTTGGTGTTAAAAATCTTTCTCCATCTTCTCTACTTCCTGTAAAATATCCCAAGCCTCGATCAGATTTAGGTTCATTGTTTTAGAAAGAATACCTCACTGATGTTATGGTTTATTTCCTTCAGGAGGCAGAGGATTTATTTATGGATTGCCTAAGTGTCCTAATTGTTTATGTGCTATAAAATGAATGTTTTCTACGTCTATCATTCTTTCATTATTATCTATATTAATTCTATGCAGAGAGAATTTATTGTTTATTTGCTCACCTTGAAGTTCAGTTCATATAGGAAAGGCAGGACACGTGGGTGAGTTTCCCCCTTTATTTACTAGTTTTCAGAATAAGGATTTGGCTTCTTAGCATCTTCCATGGGTGACCGGTGAGGCTTTGCTTGTGTGATTTTGAATATTGTTTGTTAAAGGATGAGATTACTATTTTTGTTGATGCTTAAATTTCCTCACGTCTGGTCAGTGGGTGTCTTTTCAGGTTGGTACCTTAATTCTTTTGACACGATCTGTAACTTTCTTGCAGTTTGCTGTAGCAAGATGTTCAGGGCCCATCTTGTGTATCTCGGGCTTCAAATTTGAAACAGGCTATTTCTCCAAGGAACTCTGGTTACCTTATTTGGGGTAGTATCCCAGTGTGTTAATCTGTTTATACTTAATTAACAAACATGTTATAAACATCTGAGTATCACAGCAATCCATTATCTATAATAATTGCTTTTCATTGCATTCCTGCGGATTTCACATACAAGTTTTAGAAGAGAGGGAAATATTTGAGAAGCAAAAATAGCCTAAACTTTAAATCAGAGAAATTATGCTTATGAGAAACTTCTAACTGCTTTTCTTTTGTGGGCCTTTAATAGTACATCTGCTTATAATATTATACACTTTTCTTTCCTCCCTAACTCATAGGCACTATATATATATACCCTTTTGTATCTGTGTACATCCATATGCATCCATGGGTTCCTCTGCTTCACCATCCATCCAGTCATCCCAGGGTTATATTGGGAAGTTGCTTGTTGAATGGTTAGTGTACAGCTTACTTTCCTATACGGTGATATGGGGAAAAAAAGTACCTTTTTGAATATAGAGGTTATAGGCTTTAGATAGAATACCTGCCTGCATGTTCTTTTTTTTAAATATTTTATTTATTTATTTGACAGACAGAGATCACAAGTAGGCAGAGAGGCAGGCAGAGAGAGAGAGGGAAACAGGCTGTTTGCGGAGCAGAGAGCCCGATGCGGGGCTTGATTCCAAGACTCTGGGATCATGACCTGAACCAAAGGCAGAGGCTTTAACCCACTGAGCCACCCAGCTGCCCCTGCCTGCATGTTCTTAAGCATTTTTGAGGATCTTCTGTTTGAGTGTTTGTGTTTGAATTGAGTGGGTATGAGCAAAATGTGTTGACCTGAGAATGGTGTAGTGAATCGAGAACTGGCAAACGACTAGTCGTTGACCATGCCCTTGAACTGGCAACTAATCCCTGATAGCTCTATCCAGTTTATTTTCTAACAGGGGTACTTCTCTGTGTTAGTAAGAGGCACAGTCTAAGAGAAATACATTTTCTTTTGTCTGTTGCAGGCCTGTTTCGTCTTCATCTTCCTCACCTCGCCACTTTTCCTTCTTTTCTCTTTAATTGCCAGTTGGATTACTAATAAAATGACTTTCTGTTTATGAATGTGTTCTTTGTCACCATGTCTTATTAAATCAATTGTTCTCTTAACAGCCTGGAGAAACACATGTTGTCACATACTGAAGAGAGGGAATACAAGTGTGATCAGTGTCCCAAGGCATTTAACTGGAAGTCCAATTTAATTCGCCACCAGATGTCACATGACAGTGGAAAGCACTATGAATGTGAAAACTGTGCCAAGGTACAGTGAATTTGTAGACTACTTGGCCTCTCTCTGTCATCCTGCTCTCTCTTAATCCATCACTTGCTATGATATATAAAAACAAGCCTTGAGAGGGGAAACTATAAATATCTTGAGAAAAGTAGACTGAGTGTTGTATGCTAAAAGGCATTAGTACAGTGTATAAAAACACTTAGTGGGTGTCCTTTTATTTTTGTAAGGGAGGAAGTGAGGCTTAATGGTGAGTTCCAGAACTAGGTGTCAGACATCCTTGGTAAATTCCTGGTTCCGCTACTGGCTTGCCAGTGTGGGGTTGTTTTATAGCCTTATGGAGAACGAAAATTTTATCCAATGCACATTTACTGATTTCTTTTAATAGCAATTTGTGAGGAAGTCACATAAAGTTTCTGAACGCCTATTCAGAAAGAATAGGAGACTCCTGCATTTGCAGATTTTTCCACCCAAGTCCCTACTATAAATCATGACTTGGTTCTAATTGAAAGCGTAGTCCCTTAGTGGCCACTGCTGAACAACATAGGGGTGCAAGGAAAGCACTCCGTCTTGACCTTGACTCTGAAATATGACAACAGTGGTTTGCATCATTTAATCTTCACGGTTCTCAATTAACTAAAAGATGTCTTCATGTCATTAAATTTGATTTCTATTTCCAAAAACTTTTCATATCATTTGAATATCTTTCTTCGTATCAGGGGAAATTGTGGCACTGGAAATTATCTTTAGAGATGTTTTGCTCCCAGAAGTATAGGTGACTTTTTCTTTTTCTCTTTTTCTTTTCTTTTCTTTTCTTTTCTTTTCTTTTCTTTTCTTTTCTTTTCTTTTTGTTTTTAGTACAGTGTTTAAAGGAATGGTGTTAGCTTCATGGTAACTTGCTGAAACACATTTGTTAGCTTTAACTCCTGGGGGAGCTCCTTGAATAGATTTGAGATACTTTAGTAAAATTCCCCCCCAATTTTGTACCCAGTGTGTCTTGGTTTAGAGGATGGAAATAGCACACCAGTTTTAATCATGTCTTGGCTGGCATTTTATTGTTCAACTCTAATCACTCTAAATGGGATCAAAAAGATCTTGAACATGGTCTAATCATGCCATTAATTATTTTGTTCAACTGATACTGATGGACATTTCATGCTAAGGATACAGAGCTGAATAATTTACAGTCCCTATCCTAGAGGAGCTCACGCTTTGCAATTATGACTTTCTTTTGGTCTTTGGGGAAAACAAATAAACAAAAGCAAAACAAATAAAATTCCTTCTTGAGTCATTCCTGGTCTTCTTTATTGTGTCCTTGAATTAAGTTTCCTGATTAATCAGTACTCATTTCCTAGCAGGTTTTCACGGACCCTAGCAACCTTCAGCGGCACATCCGCTCTCAGCATGTTGGTGCCCGGGCCCACGCGTGCCCGGAGTGTGGCAAAACGTTTGCCACTTCATCAGGCCTCAAACAACACAAGCACATCCACAGCAGTGTGAAGCCCTTTATCTGTAAGTTTTTCACACTCCAGCCCTCCTTCCTGCGTCCTTCTCTCGCCCGAAAGGCACTGTGATCAGGAGAGTGGCCACGTGGCCATGGAAGGGTCTCTGCATTAGCTCATTATGGTCCAGTCCAGTAGGGCTGTTTTCTATTACAAGAAAATCTTGTAACACCCAGATCCAGGGGTTTTGGTTTTGTTTGTTTATTTGTTTGTTTTGTGTTCTTTTGTCCATAATCCCCGGGGTGTTTTCTCTTAGATGAAGTCAGTAATGAGCAGAGAAGGGAGCAGTCATTAAATAACGGATGGGATGCCTCTCCAGGTTGTAGGATTTAATAGAGACAACCCGATTTGTCTCACGCTGAAAACGGCAGACGCCGCTACAGGAGGTGAAGTGATAAAAACCTGTTATGGATCAGAAAGGGCTGGAAGTACCCCACTTGGCAAGGAGGCTTAGGACTATGTGTGTGTGTGTGTGTGTGTGTGTGTGTGTGTGTGTGTGTTGTGCTGGAGAGGTAATAAAATACCCCTTAATCTCTACTTGTTACCAATCACAGACTGCCGGCCAGTAGTTCTCAGTTAGTTGAAAAGCAGAACATTCTCACTTTGATGCTGCACATGCTGCTTCTATAACCCACCGAACTAAAGCAAATTTACAGGTAGTGTGTGTTTAGGGGACATCCGGTCCGACCAACTACTTGGAACATCCCTGTATTTTTTAGTAACATGCTCTGCATAAAGTAAAACTCAGTGCTGGTTTGCTGCTTCTTCTGTCCACCCGCTCCTGGTCCCTGTGTTGTGCTGAAATGTTTCATAAGGAAAATCAGTTGTTTTTGGTTCCTCTGGGCAATGACTCTGGACTTCTTTTGATCCATTGCTCAGCGGGGCATACAAACACAGTGACTCACTGAGTTGTGCCACAAAGGTCAAGACTGATTTTGGATCCAGAAGAGCATAGAACTGTTTGAAGCACACTCCATAGATGGCAAAACCTCTGACTTGGGAACCCTTATAACACATTTTATTTCTGATAAATATATAAAATTCTGTAGTAGATGTATGAGACACTACTACAGGACCTGATAGGCAAAAAATATTTTTTAGTACCAACATGGAGATACCAGAGACTAACCCTCCTCCTTTTTATCTCGGCACAGTCCTCTTTTGTGCTTCCATGCATCAAGGGAGTTTTTTATTTTTTGTTTTGTTTTGTTTCCCCCTTTCCAGCTTATGCTACAGTCTTGTTTTGCTCCTGTGTTCTTCTGTTCCCTGGGTGGAGTGAAGAGGACTAGTTGATAAACAAAAGGGTGCTCTAGTCTCCCTTGGGGAAGCTCTGTTGAAAGTCACGGGAAATAAAGTATACAATAGAAATTTTAGACTTCTTGTCTCATAAAGGCATTTCTGACTCTAGGTCGTAACGCCCTTAAAAGTATACTTGAAAGTGTTACGGGCATAAATAACTCATTTCTTTCTGATTTCTCAGAAACAGACTTTTACTGTGTTTTGGTGGAAAAAAAAAATAGGTCAAACGAATTATGATCACCCATTTAATGCTTTCTCTATTATTTAAACCAAAGGTCAGAAAATACAGATTTCTATCATCGAAGGTTCTGGGATCTGGAATTTTAATTGTGTTGAAGTCAAGTGTTTCATTTTAAAGCACTATAGGGTGTCCCTTTCCAATCAGCTTGTGCAACTATTTGCCATGAATGCCTTTTCAGTAATTATTGGTAAATTTAAATAGCAGATGGCATTCTTCAAATATAAAATCTGACAGAGAACCATGGGGGTAATTATGAATAATAGCCATGTAATTTCAGAACAAAAGAGGAGAGTTGGTGTGGAGATTGGGAGTAGAGGAGGTTCACCTAGAGTTGATATCTGTTTCTCACCAGAAGGCCACACACCACGATTTACCCCCACTGGTGTGTTTATGGCAACTGTCTCTTATTACAGTGTACCGCCAAGCTTGAGCCCAAAGTCACCAGCGCTAAGGTAATTACTCACTGCCTTTACAGAAACCTCCGGCCTTCCCAAATAGAAACCACATGCTCTAATAGGCTGAACATATTCAAAATACCTCTTAATTTGTTTAATAAGTAGAAAAATGCAATGTTAACTGCTGGCTAATTCCTTATTACTAAGAAAATTACAGTAGAGTATAGACTTCAACATCAGTTGAACCGTTCACCTGGAGGCCTGGTGGTTTGTGGTGGGCCAGGGCAGACCTTCAAGTGAGAAAAACAAAGCCCCTGCCTAGGGAAACATCCCAGATTCTCCGTTCTTAAGACCCGACACACACATTGCTCATCTGAGTAACGGGGGGTACAACCAGGAAAGTCAAACACACCTTCTGTTACTCCGAGATAGAGAAGGTCTTGATTTCTGAAATCCAGCCGGCTCTAAAAGAGAAGTCTAGAGAGCGACATTTCTTTGCCAAAAATTGCAAACCTTTCAAAAGTTTATCCCGTGGTTGAAGACCCATCAAGACGTTTTCTCACGCCTCTTAATGCCCAGAGGAGAAGTGTTCCTTTCCCGATGAGTGCACTTTTATTATTCCAATGACATTGTATTTACTATTTCTTGTTATTGCTCATAGCTGAATTAATGTAACCAGTGAAAGCCTCATGTTTCTGCCCTCTGCATCATATGGTTTTAATTAGTGTATCAAAGAATTTAAATAGCATGTATATTTATTGTATATGGTTAAAGAGTACATACTTTTAAAGCAGCCTCTGGTCAGTATATTCCAGTAGGATGATTTGAAAAGAAATCACTCACATCTTCTCTTCCCATTAAAATGCATGTTGTGGCCTCTATCATGTTATGAATCATCCCACAGCTGAAAGCTCCTTTACCATTACTAAGTACCCTGATATATGTCACAGCACATTTTAATCATTATTAGTAAAAGAAATATTACGGGATCACTTGGTACTTCCTGTTTGGTGGTGTGTGGGATAATCCAACTTTTGGGTGAGTTTTGCATGACTGAACATCTGTAAAATCTGTAAAATCTGCTTCGGGTTTTTTTTTTTTTTTCTCTTTCAATTATTACTGCTTTAACTCAGAGCTCCACCATTCTGTGCTTAAAGGCGATCATCCCATGAAAGCAATAAACGTTGCGTTTTGTCTTCAATTTAATTTCTTATACAAATTTGTTTCAGTAACTCCCGACAAGGCGTATCATGTTTCTGCATGTATTAAATGTGCCCAGAATCGTTTACAGTAAGCTCACACATAAAGTGGATTCATCTCTGCTAAAGTCAGATTTAAAAATGTGATGCTTAGGAAACGGACACGATAATCCTGCCAAACTGCGAAGTGAGGGGGATTCGTACCGAACAACAGAGTTCTTAAAGGTTACGAAGCTTGGTCTCAAAATACACTTAAATCTGTTTTCACATACGTGGGGAGGAAGATGTTCTACTTTTTTGGCAAATGCCCCAGGAGGTGGGTTCTTTCCCAGCCGCACCCTGCTGTGTTCTTTCTGGATTAGAGCACTCTGAGCACCCTCCCCTGCTTACCATAATTGGCTAAACCCCATAGAAGTCAAGCCCTGAGATAACCGGTGAAGATATGACAACAAGTGGACATATTTCCCAAGGACGGGGGTTTCATAAATGCAGGAAGGTTAGCACAACCACTGGTGTGAGGGGAAGTCAGAGGACGTGATCATAGTTCATGGGAACCAGCAATGCAGGATGGGCCACATTCAATTTAGTTTCCTTTGCAGGCTTAAAATAGAGCCATTGTAAATTATGTCAGTCTTTCTCAAATCATGAAAATGATTGTTAAAAATGTCTCAGAATACACAATGTGCATTGTTGTGTGGCTTTGATGTGTGAATGATGAGAGCGTATGATATAATGCAAATTAAATAATGGTAGAACAGTCACAGGCTTTTCCCCCAAGGGGAGAGGGAATAAAGGTAAAGTTGCCAGTTGAGAGAAAGGCTGTTTTATTTTGTTTCAGTGCTAAGACTTAGAATTCTCGAGGTGGTCTAAAAATGTAATGGGGTTCCTGGTATGTTTTGTGCTTAAGAATTTTAATTTTTAAGATTCTGTTAGGGTAGTCTTTGGGTGGGAAATCGATGTATACTGGAATTGGACTTTTCTCTAAATATTTATACAAATCTGATACAAAATATGATGTAGTGGGGATGACAGAAATATTTATATACATTTATATATGGAATATTTGTGCTGCCTCAAGACATTTGTCAGGTTGGATGCCTTGCTTTGGAATCTAGTGAAATGGGGATTTTTGTGTTTGGAGCACCCAGATTGGTACCTCCAACAACTTTTCCTGGCTTCTTAATTGAAATTCTGGGTAAACCAATTGTGATACTTGCTCAATTCAGCAGCAATTGCCATAAAGCCTGAGATTCTCTTTTGTTGTTTGCACACAGGTGAGGTCTGCCATAAATCCTATACTCAGTTTTCAAACCTTTGTCGTCATAAGCGCATGCATGCTGATTGCAGAACCCAAATCAAGTGCAAAGACTGTGGACAAATGTTCAGCACTACGTCTTCCTTAAATAAACACAGGAGGTTTTGTGAGGGCAAGAACCATTTTGCGGCAGGTGGATTTTTTGGCCAAGGCATTTCACTTCCTGGAACCCCCGCTATGGATAAAACGTCCATGGTTAATATGAGTCATGCCAACCCGGGCCTTGCTGACTATTTCGGTGCCAATAGGCATCCCGCTGGTCTTACCTTTCCAACAGCTCCTGGATTTTCTTTTAGCTTCCCTGGTCTGTTTCCTTCCGGCTTGTACCACAGGCCTCCTTTGATACCTGCTAGTTCTCCTGTTAAAGGACTATCAAGTACTGAACAGACAAACAAAAGTCAAAGTCCCCTCATGACACATCCTCAGATACTGCCAGCTACACAGGATATTTTGAAGGCACTATCTAAACACCCATCTGTAGGGGACAATAAGCCAGTGGAGCTCCAGCCCGAGAGGTCCTCTGAAGAGAGGCCCCTTGAGAAAATCAGTGACCAGTCAGAGAGTAGTGACCTTGATGATGTCAGTACGCCAAGTGGCAGTGACCTGGAAACAACCTCGGGCTCTGATCTGGAAAGTGACATTGAAAGTGATAAAGAGAAATTTAAAGAAAATGGTAAAATGTTCAAAGACAAAGTAAGCCCTCTTCAGAATCTGGCTTCAATACATAATAAGAAAGAATACAGCAATCATTCCATTTTCTCACCATCTTTAGAGGAGCAGACTGCGGTGTCAGGAGCTGTGAATGATTCTATAAAGGCTATTGCTTCTATTGCTGAGAAATACTTTGGTTCAACAGGACTGGTGGGGCTGCAAGACAAAAAAGTTGGAGCTTTACCTTACCCTTCCATGTTTCCCCTCCCGTTTTTTCCAGCATTCTCTCAATCAATGTACCCATTTCCTGATAGAGACTTGCGATCGTTACCTTTGAAAATGGAACCCCAATCACCAAGTGAAGTAAAGAAACTGCAGAAGGGAAGCTCTGAGTCTCCCTTTGATCTCACCACTAAGCGAAAGGACGAGAAACCCTTGACTCCAGGACCCTCCAAGCCTCCAGCAACACCTGCCACAAGCCAAGACCAGCCCCTGGATCTAAGTATGGGCAGTAGGAGTAGAGCCAGTGGAACAAAGCTGACTGAGCCCCGTAAAAACCACGTGTTTGGGGAAAAGAAAGGAAGCAACATTGAACCAAGACCCCCATCAGATGGTTCCTTGCAGCACGCTAGACCCACTCCTTTCTTTATGGACCCGATTTACAGGTAAGGGAGGATAGGAGATGCTTCGACGTGGACATGTGTATGGAGGGCAGTTTTTACGTTCTAAAGCTGTGTCTGGTAACAAATTACTTTTGTTATTATAATAAGGCAGAGAGTAAAGTTGTTTGATCTCATGAATTCATTTTTTACTCAGACAGTCAACTCATTAGGTTTGGACTTATTTTTGGATGTCTCTGAATTTGGGGTTTGGGATGAGGCCCACAGAGTTCTTTCCCTTGACAATAAATTTATTTTTAAACACATTTTTTAAGTGGAAAATATGGGAAAGCTGTATTTAAAGCAAGTTGTCAAGCAGCAGAAGAATGAGGCTCCTGGAGGATTAATGCAAATATGTGTGGGGACTTAAATGGGTCAGGATATTTGGAATGAAGTGGGGCGTAGAACAGCATGGGTTTTCTCTTTGTTAACCTACCAATACATCCTTAGTAAGTACTGTTCACATTCTGTTGCTAAGTAAATCTCCCAGGAACCCAAAGTAAATGAAATATTAGTCACAAAAATGTCTTGTATATAATGGGAATGGTTAGTTTGGAAGGAATGCGTCTCTTCATACCTTCATTATCCAGTTTCCTTTGATGCATCCAAAAATTCTTTGGGGGAAACATATATGCTTAATAAAAAGCCTCTTTGGCAAGTGTTCTGTAACACTCACTTGACATTCAGAATGATTTAGTTTTTAAATACCAGCTTTCTTTAAAAGTATGAGTAAGACTAATTATGCTTATTATGTATTTTAAACATTACCAAGCATTTTCACATTTACTTTTACACTCAAGTCTTGAACATTGTCAAGAAATAATGGAAGGTGTGGATCATTGTTTATCGGACTTGTTTTAAGAGGAGACTATTTTCACATTTTTACCCGATTCTCCTTTACAAACAAACAGTCAAGTTTGTGCTACTCTTTCATTCAACAATACTTATTGATTCCTATTACTTAATAGGAACTTGAGCTGCAAACCCTTTTTCACTAAAATTTCCTCTTCTGCCTCCTATCTTCTGTAATACAGTAACTAAGAAATGCTGGCGGTATGTTGAGGGCTAACCCCACTGGAAGGGGTTATAAAGGACAATACAAAAATATCCCTGAGCCATCAGTATCACGCTCGGGCAGTTTTTTCAGTTATCATGTCTTGCTTCCCGTGGCAGTTCTAATAAAAGAAGGGAAAACAGCACTTCCCTATTTTGTGCGTGGGTTGTATTTGTATGGCACACATTGCCAGGAAAGTTGTCTTTCCAAATCAGTGATAGATCTCAGCCCTTTGTGAAGAGAACTCCTCAGACATTCTTTCTTAGACCCTCCCAGTGGCAGCAAGCTTTCAATCCCTCCACACACCTGTTACACTCTTCTTCACCCCCTAACCTTCCTCATGCTTAGTTGAAACTCAGTCTCCTCTCTGGCATTTCACTCTGAATTAAGGGCCTAGGCCTGTCATTTTACCAAAGTCATGAAAAACCTAAAGACCAGTTTTAGTGTAAGACCTGAGTTGAAATCTCCGCTTTCCCATGTCTCAAACTTTTTTTAAAATCCATAAAAGGGGTATAAGAGAATCTATTTCAATAAGTGAAGTGTGGTGTATGCAAAATATAGCATATACAAAATTTCAAGAAGTGGTAGCTGTTTGTATTAATTTTTATTCTATTTTAAAAGCATACTTATTCAACAGTTTTTAAAATTACCAACAGTTGGTGAAAGAAATTAATTTAATCCATGATCTCATTTCCTGTATACTTAATGGTAAATAGAATGACAAACATTTCTAAAGGCAGAAGGGGTATGTAGATAAGTTGTATATGCCTCTGTCTTCAAAAAGTTCCTTTTCCTTTACCCTCCACCCCCTTTTGTCATCCGAAAGAAGACACCTAAACCGCAAAGAGTGGATGGCAGGGTGCACAGTATACTTAGAAACTCTCCTGCTGTCATTGGTAAGGATGGGAGAAACATAATGAATAACTTAGGGGAACAGTTTCTTGGTAGAAAATGACTTTAATTTTCAAAATGGACTCTGTCATGATTTCAGAATCATCCAGACTTCTTGTCTCCATTTGAAATAGAAAGGTACAAATGTGTGACCAATGTCCTTGGTTTCATGAGTCTTCATTTTTTTATATTTCCTCACTATTGTTATTACTCGCCATTTAATAAGATTTTGCCTTTATAAATAGTGCCTAGAAGTGCCCTGAGTATTCTTCAAGAACCGAACAGATGTCTTTATATTTTTATTAGTGTTCTTCCCAGAAGCCTACCATTTGCTTTATTGTTAACTGTTTGAAATGTCAGTAATTATATGGTGATTGATATATGAGACTGATTCATCTCCAAAAACTAATTTTAACCTTTCAGAGTAGAGAAAAGAAAACTAACTGACCCACTTGAAGCTTTAAAAGAGAAATACTTGAGACCTTCTCCAGGATTCTTATTTCACCCACAAGTAAGTATTTTGAATTTGAGACTTCAAGCTTGTAAACCAACTTGTTGATCCTGAAAAGCAGGTGCAATGAAATGAAAGAAATCTTGAGAACATTAGGATTTCCTATGACGCTGCTGTGGAAGAACACAGGAAATTCTAGCAGAATTAAAACCCAAACTCTTTAAAGAAAAAGAAATTAATCTATGTGTAAAAACAGCGTGTTTTAGGGGTGTTAAATTATTGTCTGCTGTTAACTGCTTATTGAGCCAAAGTTGTTTTGGAGTGAGCAAAGTTCAGTTAAGAAAATAATACTGAAGTTGTCTTTTGTGTTTAAAAATTACTGCTAGTAAGAGACAGATCATACTGCGACTCGTCCCAAACTCATGAAGGTCCTTCAAGTTCCTTTAGTGCTCAGATAAAAAACAGGAAATGAGTCTACCTGACAAGTTGTTACCATAGAGGGTGAAGGAATTTATCTAGGGACCGCTGGGCATTCCAGCAAAGTTCTGTAATTGCACAAGAATTTACCACAATACACAGAGCCATTTACTGAATGGATCTGTGTCCATTTATCAAAATATATATAGTTTCTCATCGCAAGGAAAATGTAGAGCAGTGCCGTCTAATTGGTTCATCCCTCTGTCCTTACATATTTGGTTATTTTTAAGAACTGGTGTATGGAGCAATCAAAATGTGGAGAACCCTATTGAAAGACCAAATATATAAGCATCTTAAGTGTGTGTTTTTTAACCTGATATTTTGCTTTTTATTTCTAATTTTTTAAGGGTTATAAACTCTGATCTTTATAGATGGTAAGCAAAGTTTTTATGAAAATGCTTAAAATCAGTGAACTAATTCATTGTTTTAATATATTCAAATGAAAAACTATGCTCTTCTAATGAAAGTGGTGGAACTTTATGCAAGCTGTCTTAAAGAATGTTATGAGGTAATTAAATTATCTGGGGATATGACTATCCCTGCCCCTCTGCCTGCTCCCCCTCTGCCA